>NC_138528.1:50373932-50718426 GCF_964234715.1 Podarcis melisellensis
GCTTCTCCTCCCCATGCTAGCCAGTTGAGGCACAGGTTATACAGTCGATCAGGACAAAGGCCCCGGTCATGCATGGATGTTCATTGCTTGATGGGTGCAATGGGGTGCTTCCAGCTGTCACTGTTTTGTGAGAGGGATTCAAGCACATAACTGGAAATTTAGGTTTGTACTATTAAAATGGATTAAAATGTTCTGGTGCCCTAGTGCAACAAACCTGTGTTGTTGTAAAACAGACTTCTTGCAGTTAGGGCAGTGAGGGGAATTGCACAGAAAAGAATTAAGATGGACAAATTAACGGGTTGATATGTAAGCACCCTGCAAGCAAATCAGGATGACTGCTCATTGTTGTATAACCGTCCAACAAACAAATATGGATGAATGCTCAATAGACAACTTGTCTGGAGGAGCCCATGAAGCAATAACTTCTACGTGTGAAAGAGCCATCACAGATCAGGTACCAAAGAAAGAAATTTCATACTGACTCCAGTGCGATACTTTTCAACCAAGTCCAGAAACCTCTAGTTGAAAGTTGTCAATGGTTTCGTAATAAAATGGAGGAAGATCAAGTGCTGTTCATGCATGTGGCAAGCACAAATCGCTCAGCTGTGAGACGAATGGCTTGCCTCTGCAATGCTTTGCTGCTGGAGTGCAAAACAGAGGCCCTTGCACCTTTCTTGCTGAGCTGCCTATCCCAGACCGAGAGCTCATGAAGTAGCAGGGCCTGATAGTTCTACACTAATGATTTCCCCCCTTCCTTGAATTATATTCGTGGTATATTATGGGGCAGATTAAATGGTCTCATTGTATGACTATTCTAACCACTTAAGAACTGGGTTTTCATGGCAGGGGAAAGAGCAATCAGTTCTCCCCAACCCCTCACTAATAGAAAAGATTGCTGTTTGGGATGTATTGGCATAAGTCTGCATTTATATCACTGGGACTGGGCTATAAACCAGCAGATCCGCAGAAGTAGACAGCTCGTTTGAGGCTCAGTAAGCAACGCAGATGCTCAGACATACAGACATACAAATTATATTTCCCTATGGGATGCTTTTTGGGTGATAATTGTGTTGGAGAGGAAAGGCATACTTAAAAAAAGTTCTATACTGTAGACCAGAAATGGGGAACTTTTTTTTTTTTAGAACCAGGTTCAAGTTCCCTTTTGGACAACCTTCAGGAGGTGGCGGCGGAGGGGAGTGTTGCATGGCAGGGCCAGAGGTAAAACAGGTGGAGCAACAAATGCAAGTTTGTACACCAGGCTAGTTTCCACGCACCCCTCTCTCTCCTCCATCCAGACAAGCAAGAGGCATTATCAGTGTTTAAGGGCATCTTACAGCCAGGCACAAGCTCTCAAAGAGGGTGCAAAGTAAGGTTTGTGAGGGCTGAGCTCAGAGGAGAGGAGGCTGTGGCTAAGGTGGTGTAGCCTGGAAGGAAGTCCTGAGGGGCAGATAAAGAAGCATGGTGGTTTATTTATTTCCATTTATTGTTTTATACAGTGCCTTTCTTCTAGAGAAGAAGGTTCCAGTATTGCATACCCTTACTTACCCCTGAAAAAAAGCACTGGTTTTATATACAGGTATTTGTGTTCTCTTCTCAGCTCAGTGAAACATTTTTGTGTAGGATTATCTATTGATCCAAAAAAAAAAAATTCCCCTTGTAATAAAGGTCTTACCCACACTTAACTTTTGCTTTGTGCTTTCAAGGCAGAGGTCCATGCTTTAAAGGGCTGTGTCGGTGCACCTTTTTTTCTTTTTCTTTTGCCCCAGAGTTCTCCCCTTGAAAACCCACTCTTTAATTTTAATCTTTAATCAGAACAAACAGCAATCCACAGAAAACCCAAATTGTCATTTGTTCTGATTCGGCATTAAAGAGTGGGTTTCTGCAGGGAAAGGTCCGAGACAAAAAAAGCACTCAGACACAGTGCTTTAAAGTGCAGAATTGTGCCAAGAAATGCTGCACAAAAGGAAGTCTGGATGAGCCCTAAATCACATTGATTTCCTTTGGCCTTCTCTCCAAGTAAGTTTGAGGCTGCAAGCTTGGAGATGCTGGGGATTGAATTTGAGACCTTCTGCATGCAAGGCAGATGCCCTACCACTGAGCTGACAACAAGAACAGGTGGCAGTAGACGTTGGAGCATTGTTGTAAAGGTGGGGATAATGTTTCTGATTTGCCACTTTACAGAGCCAGTTTCTATTCCAGCTGGTCATCCCTCCCACTGCACCTCTTTGCTAATAGAGCCCAGCCCAGAAGAAATTACTTGATATCCTAACCACCACCACTACCCAGGGGATTAAGACTGCAGCGCAAATATTGTTTTAAGCTTTGCACAATGAAATATTTATGAACCCAAACCATTTACGCAGGGAGAGAGTAGGAACTGTGTCACCAATCACTGGTGATGTCATAGTCAATAGTCAACAAACAGGTACCTATGACACTTATACAAACACTGTTCACAGTGTTCCGACACTAGCAATAGACATGTTAATCAAACTGATAGCCACTTACAATTTTATATAACCATGCATTTTAAGTCAGTAACAAAGATAAACCTGGCAGCTATTTTTAAACACAAAGCTGGTTCTTGTAACTTCACTGGTATTATCACTTCTACATAACTGAGTAGAAAGTGGAACAACGGTGGATCTAAATGTAAACACTTATTTCAAACATTTCATGAATAGTTTTGGCTACCATCTCCCATTGTTTAGATACTCTGTTGCAGAGCCACCACATATGACCGAAAGCATTGCTTAGATACTCTGTTGCAGAGCCACCACATATGACCGAAAGCCTCATTTTGCTCTTGGCAGTGCCAATATTTTCCTCACTCTAATTCTACATCTCAAGTATTTCCCAAGGTCTATGCAGTCATTTTAAAACAGTTTGCTCTGAGTTCTGATCTAGAAAATAATGAATTGCTACTAAATTAATGTGTGTGTGTATGAATGAAGGAACTGGATTTGTACTGTGCATTATATACTTTATGTGGAGATGAAGAAGAGGGCCTTCTTCACTGTAGCTCCCTGGCTGTGGAATGCCTGGCTAGTGCTGTGGTTGGTCATATGCCAGCACCAAGTTAAGACCCAGCTGTTCACTCAAGCATTTGAGGTGGGGGGGGCCGCAGGGGAGGCGTTAATTAACTGCACTTGCATTTGAGCTGCTTATATTGATTTTTATAGCTGAATGCTAGATCAGCTGCCTGAAGCAAAGGAGAATATGGCGCCCTCTCCTCATGCAATATACAGAAGCCAACTGGAACGGCAGTTCAATCTTAATCTAAGACCAGTGATGGGATATTGTCTTCTACAGCACTGAGGGATCAGACTAGTTGCCGGGAGGGGCAAGGACATGTCATGTAGCATACACAGCTCTGATGAAGGAGGGGAATGGCTGCTGCCCCCTGAGTTTCTGCTGCCTGAGGTGGTCGCCTCATTTTGCCTAATAATAGGGATGACCCTAAGTTTTGATGTGTGTGTGTGTGTGTGTGTTTATGGCTTATGTTGCATTGTCATTTTATGGCTTGTAATCCACCCCAGTAACATCTGATATAAGGTGGCTTGCTAAAAACAACAGCAACCTGGTAGCTACCTTTCACAGTTAGTGAGGAAACCACAAACTCCCTTTTTAAATCTAGTCAAGTAATGAACACAAAAAAAGAACACAGACAAGTCAGGAATAGAGACAAACCATTCTGGAAAAAAGTAACCGCTGAGTCATATATTACATTTTGCAACAGTGATTCATGTATTTCAGTCTACCCGCCTTCAAAAGTTTCACATACTTGGGGGAGGAGGGGGGAATTGTCGGTGTGTAACTTCACACAGTGTGTGACGTCTCTTGAGACGGAGAGCTGTAGCAATGCGGCCAGTGGCTCAGAATGATCAGATCACTACTGGAAAAGGCTAGAGGTTGTTGTTTTCCTTATGGGTCTCTTTCTTGGCAGAGAAAATCACAAATGTGAACGGGCACATCATTGTAAAGGCTGCTTGATTATGCTGATTTAAAATAGCTGACCATCAGGGTTGGGCTACAAAAGAAAGAAAACCAGTGTAACCATGGTGCATCAGGGATGGGTGACCTTAAAGATTACCCTGTTCTTCAGGTGGTGATTGGAGGGCTGGATGCTCATTGTGACTCACATAAGCCGAAATTCTTATGGATAATCAGGATTCGTAATTTAGTTGGCACCTGCTAACAGTAAAGACTTCCCAGTTATGGAGTACATGTATTTACCGTCCACTTCAAAGCCCCAAATGTCTTACCTGCAGTGGCATAGCGTGGGTTGCCAGCGCGCAGGGCATGCGGAGAGGGGGGTGGGAGGGAGGGAAATGGGAGTACGCATGCACATTCAACTGCCTAACAGCGTCACCCAGGAGATCTCAGTCGTTCCATGGTCTGAAGAGGTCACTTCCTGGTGAACATGGAGAAGCCATTTTCAACAGTGCCCAGTGACAGAAGCACACAGCTGTATTGAGGCAGCACCAGGTGTTGAAATTTTGTGCCCCTAACAGTTTTGTGCCTGGGGCAACTGCCCCTGTGACCCTACCACCACTCTATGCCACTGGGTGCAGGGTACTTTAGGGCCAGGATGGGGAACCTCAGGCCCACCACAGCATCTGCTACTGATGCTGTTCCATCAGCTGAACCAATCGATACCAAAGATTTCACCAGCGCCATACAGGTGAACAATGAAGTGTGAAATTTCCCGCTCAGAATTGTGAAAGCTATTTTATATCTCCAAGGAAATCTAGTTAGGCAAAAATATTGCCCCACATTGAGTGGTAGGAACAGTAAAGGTGGTTGTCCCCTCCCCCCCAAAAAGTTTCAGTCCACAGGTTGCCAATTGGTCACCCCCCTCTACTTAAAGCATGATCTTTATATCAAAATACCACTGATTCCCCAAAGTCTTTGAACAGTCATGCTGCACTCCCCTAGAAAGAACACTCAATCTGTCTCCTGTCCTTCAATCTGGTAATGTTGATTTAGTGCTTCTAATAGCAACCTTTAACCCAGCAAATCATAGGAAATGCTGGCTTAAAACGGCAGTCAACACAGAGCTAAATTGGGACAGGGCTTACCTTATTTACATATCCTTGATGAGGATATAAAAATCTGAATTATGAGGCTGCTTGTATGCGTGTATGAGAGAGAGAGTTCATATCTGTATACAGTGATACTTTGGTTCACAACCATAATCAGTTCCGGAGGTCCGGTTGTAAACCAAAACAGGTTGTAACCCAAGGCGCACTTTCGCCAGTGGGGCCTCCAAAAAAAAAAATTGGTTCTAATCCAAAAAAAATGGGTTGTAATCCAAAAAAAGGGACACACACTTCAGGGTTTGATGTGGTTGGAATCCAAAATGGTTGCAAACCAAGGTACCACTGTACTGTCTTTCAGTAGTGGCTCATGTACATTACAACTCGTGGAGAAGAAATTATGGAGACCAAAACTATGCCCATACCACACATGTAAAGCACTCATACCACTTTAACAGGCATGGGAGCCGTAGTTTGTTAAGGTGCTGGGAAGTGTAACTCCATACCTTTAACAAACTACAGTTCCCAGAATTCTGGGAATTTCCAGAGTAGGCAGGATTGTTAACGTGGCATAATAATGCTTGAAATGTATAGTGTGGATGAGGCCCAACAGTATGTGGAGTCAGAGCTAATGGCAGGCAGAGCCAACCAATTCTTGTTTCCCACCGCCCTGCAGAGTTGAACAAAGGCAACACTTGAAGTAAGGAGGAGGAAGCTTAGAGGCAGCGTCCCCCCTCCCTGACTGTAAGTAAGAAGAAAGGCAGATGGGGGCTGGCTGAGGACAGACTTGAGACTGGTGGTCCATTAGACCGCCATCTTTCCTTTCAGTTGGCTCATTGTGGGAAAGCCCTTGCCTCTCTCCCATAGATCTGGACCACCCAGGCTCTCTGTTCAGTACTTGAGAATCTCCCTACGCCAGGGTAGCCGATGTGGCGTCCTTCAGATGTTGTGGACTACAACTCCCATGATTCCTGACTAATGGCTATTCTGGTAGGGGCTGATGGGAATGGGAGTCAACACATCTGAAGCACACCACATTAGCTATCTCTGCCCTAGGCTGTGCCCCTGATCCAAGAAAGACCAGTTCTCCCCAGGCCGTGCATCCCATGAGTTTGTCCTCTATCCATGATAATGCCTCCTGCTTGCCTGCACAGAAGATAAAAAGGTGTGTGTGTGAAACCTCTGACTTCCGTGTAGCTGTGTACAGAATACAGTGGTACCTCAGAATTTGTTCCAGAGGTCCGTTCTTAACCTGAAACTGTTCTTAATCTGAAGCACCACTTTAGCTAATGGGGCCTCCTGCTGCTGCCGCACCGCCGGAGCACGATTTCTGTTCTCATCCTGAAGCAAAGTTCTTAACCTGAAGCACTATTTCTGGTTACAGATAGGTAGCCGTGTTGGTCTGCCATAGTCAAAACAAAAAAAATTCCTTCTAGTAGCACCTTAAAAACCAACTAAGTTAGTTCTTGGTATGAGCTTTTGTGTGCATGCATCTGAAGAAGGTATCTGAAGAAGTGTGCATGCACACGAAAGCTCATACCAAGAACTAACTTAGTTGGTCTTTAAGGTGCTACTGGAAGGAATTTTTTTTTGTTTTCACTATTTCTGGGTTAGCGGAGTCTGTAACCTGAAGCGTATGTAACCTGAAGTGTATGTAACCCGAGGTACCACTGTACTTTTAAAGTACAATAGAAGTACATTTTCTTCCTCAGATAATTCTGGGCGCTGTTAAGAGTTGCTAGGAACTGTAACTCTGTGAAGGGTAAACCATAGTACCCAGAATTCTCTGAGGGAGAGAATGTATTTTGAATGTGCTTTGAAAGTATAATGAGAATGTAGCCCACTTTACAAAGGCAAGAATCCCATCAATTGTTCCATCCACTTTTGCTTTCTGGCTCAGTGGCTCTCCCCCCGGGAGAGAATGCAGCTCCGAGTCTGAAAAAGCCCCCATCTCCCAGTTTACACCTACACTTTCACAGGAGAAGATTCTCAAGTAGAGAGTAAATTTAATAAATACCTATTAAAATGTTGATACGTACATATTCCCTATAGCATTTAATCGTTCTCCAAGCCAACACACATAAGTAAAAAATCTACTCTTTTGACAATAACTTACAGAAAATAACCAAGGTAACACAGAACATAAGTTAGCTTGTAAGCTTTCAGGGCAGGAAAATGCAGCTTTTCTGCTTTTAATTCTAATTGCTTAGCACTTGTACTACATTGATTTCTCAAGGGATCGCACTGCTTTCCCGTAGTACAATTGACCCTATTGATTAGTGGTGTTAGGTGTGTACAGGTATTTTGGGGCAAGCTCCTTATTGGGTCCCATCAGGGAAGAAGCTGGAATATAAGTGAATATGTAAATAAATGGGAACCTTAACATGTCCAGTGGCTGACATTTCTTGGGCTGTTGCTCTCTGTGACTACTCTTCAAAGCCATGTGGAATGCCCAACATTGCTGGCTTCAGTTCCACCTACAAAACAAGCTGCACAAAACCAGCTGTTTGTTCATGGCACCCTGATTTCTAGAACGTATCTTTTGTGTAAGGCCTACAAGAAGAAGTAAGAATGGAGAAACGGACGGGATTCTGGAGAAACATTATCAAGCTTCTTTCACTCCAGTGTGCTATTTCAAGACTGGGACAATTGCAAGGCACTCTGACTCATGATTGTTGGATGCTTAGAGCTGGCAATGCCAAAATAAATATGCGTGCACATACAACACCTCAGCATGATGTGGGAAGATTCAATTAAGGAGGCTAATGAGACTGCTGACCAATCACAGGAAGCTGCTTTATGCAGAGTTCTTTTATACAGCATTGTCGACACAGGCTGGCAGGTGCTCTCCATGGCTCAGGGTTCTTCAACCAGCCAACTTCATGCAAATATTGGGACCTATATATAAAGCATGGGTAGGCAAACTAAGGGCCGGGGGCCGGATCCGGCCCAGTCACCTTCTAAATCCACCCAGTGGACGGTCCGGAAATCAGCGTGTTTTTACATGAGTAGAATGTGCCCTTTTATTCAAAATGTATCTCTGGGTTATTTGTGGGGCATAGGAATTTGTTCATTCCCCCCCCCCCTAAAATATAGTCCAGACCTCCACAACATTTGAGGGACAGTGGACCGACCCCCTGCTGAAAAAGTTTGCTGACCCCTGACATGCACTCTACTAACATGCTGTGGTCATTACACAGTTCCCACTGCCTTCCACATGTATTATTCACACAAGGACTGAGATCATAAAAATTAGAGCTGCATGCGTTAAACCCCTTGTTAACTGTTTTTCTCTTTGTGATGATGCCATCTTCTCTGTGTCACTCTTATCAATGCGATCAACCAACCTTTACCTGGCTTAACCCTTCCTCAACACCCTTTGCTCCGCAAGCAAGTGTGCTGAGCCACAAATAACAGACTGTGTGCTGACAGACCTATTCCCTATCTATCCAACCTTTTAAGAGAGTTTTGAAGTTCTGCTGCCTTCTATGGGTCATATTGCCAACCTGTGTCAACCTTTGCCAACCTGGTGCCCTCCAAATTATTTTGGACTGCAACTATGATCAGCCCCAGCCACCACAACCTGCACTTGCAGATCCCCATGAACAGCCATTGGCACAATGGGTAATTATTTAATTCAAAGGAATACTTAACAACGTTGAGACTATAAGGCAACGGTTATCTGTCATAAGGTCAGCCGGCAATGGCCTTTTTGATGGTGCTTCCCCTTTTGTAGGATGCCTTTCCTTGCGAGGTTGTCTGTCTCCCTCTCTGTTACGGTAATTTTCAAGATAAATTTAAGAACTCTCCTGTTCACCCCAGGATTTGATGGCTGAAAGATGCTAGGCATGGCAACCGTGAAATTAGCAATGGTGAGAGCATCTCCTTGTTTTTAGATGTCTTGTATTAATTTTGATTGTATTGTTTTAATGCCAATGTGTTTGCCACCCTGAGTTCATTTGGAAGGGTGTAATATATATGCATGCTAATCTTTTTTTTTTTTAAGCATAGAATGCTGAAACAGGCAAGTTCAGCACTTTCAGACTATTGAAGAATACAAAGAACCCTAAACCCCTAATATATGTAATAAACAGCAACAACATTCACCATGCTGGCTAGGACTAATGGGAGCTGGAGTCCGACAACATCCGGAGGGTCATATTTTCACCATCCATTATTTCCCAGTCAGATGGGCAGGCTATTATTATTATTATTATTATTATTATTATTATTATTATTATTATTATTATTATTATTATTTCCTGATCCGTTTTAGATTTCCGAGAAAGCCATTTTTTTCCTGTCTGGGATATTGAACCTCTCTAAGACCTTTCACATCATTTCTTCTAAAGGCTTTCCTTTGTGTCTGCTTCCCAAAGTGCAAAATCTGCCTAAGCTACTATCGCTGTGTATTTTAGGGAAGGCAAGGATAACACTGATTTCAAGGAAGGGGTCAGGAAGCATTAAGTTTCTTTGGGAGCTGATATAGCCTCAGTCAAATAAAACACCATTGAATTGGTGATTATTGAACAGAATTTGAGTGTGTGTTTTTTTAAAAAGAACCAAAGCTGAGATTGTTGATTGTGGTATCTCTCTTGTATGCATTTTGTTTGGGGCACAAACACTTTAGCAGCTTGGCTTTGTGTTGTTCCTTGTATTACTGAAGAAAGTTGGAAACTGTTGTGAGCTAAGAACAAATGTTTTATTTAGTTTTAACACAAAAGACCTTGATCATGATCAACCTTCCAGCTTCTGCTGTTTCCTTCTCCGCTCTGACTACACCCCTTCGCACCTTAATCCTTTCAGACCAGCTCTTACTCTCTCACAGGTATCTCTGTCACTTTCTGGGACAAAATGTCAGTAGCTCTGCTCACATGAAATGTTATTTCTCTTTATGTTTTGTGACAACAGGGAGCAGTCCCTCTCCCAGATCTTCATTGTCTATTATGGACCAGTATTGTAACTAAATGCTTTTTTGCCTTTAGCTTAAAAATGTCTAAATTACCTCTTTTGGTGCTATTTTGTGTCCTCTGGTTGCTTCAAGATTTCTCCCACCCCATTCATCAACAGTTAGTACAGGGATTAAGTTCATTGTCAAGATTGGTTATGTATGTATTGTTTGTTATTATATAATTTTTGGGTGTGGGTGTATTCCTGAAAATATGAAATCTTTGATCAGGAGACCACATATAACCAGTACTTTCTATAGGACTTGGTGGAGCGATTCACAAACCACTCACAGAACCTCACATTTTAATTTGCTCTGCAGAGTTTTTCTCTTAGGGCAAATTCAGGTTGTGCAGTTGTAGTTGATTGGGAGGTCTAACATCCCCAGAAACAAATGAGAATGAATGATCAATAAATAGCCAACACTTGGTGTTTCCAGATGACTTGTTTATTGAGCATTCATCCTAATTTCTAAGAATGTTAGATAACATTACACCAAATCCAGTGTTGCACCCCACTCTACAGTGCAATTTCCCCATCCCTTTCCTTATCACACAAACACTGATCTATTGGGGAAGTGGTCTTGTTGTGCAAAACCTCCCAATCAACTATAATTGCACCACCTGAATTTGCCAGAATCCCATCCAAAAATAGCAACAGTATAGCTGCCTAATATTATTGCAAACAAATCAGGACAAACGTTTGCTAAACAGGTGGTCCGGAAGGTTCCTTAAACCATTGCTGGCTTTCACATCCAAGCATACATTGAAGCAGAGGTGGACAGGAACAGGACGATACAACAGATCAAATTGCTGAAGCTATCAGTATTCTTACACACTGCCCCAATCTCTGCGAGATTCCAGGAGTTTGAGGCATGCTTACCCAGGGTTTGTGTTTGTTTGGAAATGAGGAACAGCAGACTGTGGTGTCTTTATGATATATGGATTGTTTACACATATATACAACCTGAGCCTACATGTGGGGGGTGGAGAGCTTAACACCCCAAGAGGTTCTTGTTTCTCCCATAGCCACAGCAGCCTTGGATTGAAAAAGACACTAGCCATGGCCTGGTCTCCCTCCAGCTTGCTGCATTTTACAGACTGCAACTATATTCTTCCATCTCACATCATCCCCCAACTGCAACCCTAAATTCTCCACTCTGCTAGACATATCAGAGCTCAGGGAAGGGAACCACCCATTTGCCAGATGGCACATAGTCTTTGCTTTGCTGATCGCACATCTCAATTTGTTCTCTGTTAATGGCTCATCTCTCAGGTGATCTCCTGAACATGGGAATCTGACTTCCAGTTTAATTCCCCAAGCATTGTTTATGTTATAACACTTACTAATTCCAGGAATTATGTGTGTCTAGCACCCACAAACTCATAAATATATGTATGAGCCAAAGTGCCAAGGAACAGTTTTGAGGTGGGATCTATGTAGGATTGCAAAGTTTTTAAGTGGCCTCTCTATAAAGGTTGCCTTTCACAGTAACTCAGTGTGCAGACCTGAGTAGCTGAAAATGCTTGCCTCCATGCTATGAAGCTTCACCTGTGGCTTTCTGTGCAAAAGGCTGATGATAAGGGCATAAGGGGAAGCATGGCAAGTTTGACTAGTCATTTGGCAACTCATAACGTAGCTTAAGTTAGAAGCTGAAGGATGAACTGCATTAAACTGAATATTGAGCAGTTGTATTCATCAGCAATATTTGCCTTTATTATTAATGACTTCCTGTTATCCGGGTTGCTTTAACTTAACAAAGATCACTCCAATCAATTGCATTAACATGTGAAATTTCATTTAAGTTACCTTAATTGGTTAGAGTAAACTGAAGCTTTAAAATATGGAGGCCTTTATTTTTTTAAATACTTAGTTTTCGGTCTTTACTTTTTGCAATTTAAATTGCAATACTTTGCACCCACCCACCGACCCAGCAAAGAAAGTCATTTATATTTATCCACTCATGAATTAAGGATTAGTACAAATTATCTAGAATACTCACGTTGATTGACTAAACATTCTGATACCACCTGCAAAATAATAAATGGCATCTCCCGCAGTGGGGCTGCTAACATCTGAGGCAGGAGACTGCCAGTTTCACACCGAGATAATTGTGACAACAGGTCAAGCAGAGTTTCATTTCGTAACAATTTGTCTCCCAAATAATTATGCTATTTGATATGCCTGCAGCACAGACCCAGGCCATAGAATTTAAATGGATGTTCCATATGCTACAAGCTGTAGTTGTTCCCCCGCAGCCCCTGTTAGTAGCCCTGTGCCTTCAAAAGTCAAAGAGCAGGCCGATTCAATACGTCACTTTCCCCATTTCTTCTTCGCCAAGCCAGGAGAGAGCTTTGTCTGTAGTATTTTAGCCTGGCATGCCCCGGCTAGGGACAAAAACTTCTTTCAGGAAAAAGAAAGAACCATAACAGCGTAAATGCATTTAGGTCTCATTGACACTATACATTTAAAGCAGTAGCCTACCACTTGAAACAGTCATGGCCAGCCAGCCCCTAAAGCAGGCTTCCTCAACCTCGGCCCACCAGATATTTTTGGCCTACAACTCCCATGATCCCTAGCTAGCAGGACCAGTGGTCGGGGATGATGGGAATCGTAGTCTCAAAACATCTGGAGGGCCAAGGTTGAGGAAGCCTGCCCTAAAGAATCCTGGGAAATATCGTTTGTTAAAGGTGCTGGGAGCTGTTAGGAGAACCCAGTTCCCCACATAGAACTACAGTTCCCAGAATAGTTGAACAACCAGGGAAACGTAGCTCTGAGGAGGGCAAAGAGGCCTTCTAACACTCAGTACTATGGGAACAAACTACAGTTCCCAGTATGCTTGGGGGGGGAGGCATGACTGGGAAGGGGGGGTATTGTTTTGCTGTTTTGCTTTACATGTTTACTTGTTTTTATCCTGTATTTTATTCTGTGAACCGCCCTAAGATCTTATGACTTAAAGTGGTATGCTATTGCTTTAAATGCAAGTGGGGCTTTAGTCACTTGAATCAGTCACTGGTCTTCTCCAATCTCTTGTTCCTTAAATGTCCTTTTCGTCATACATACATGCAAAAGGTCTCAGGTTCAGTTTGCAGGAATTCCAGATAGAGCTGGAACGGACTTCGACCTGAAATTCTGGAGAGTTGCTGGCAGTCAGTATTCCTCTAACTTTGTAAAAGGCAACTTCCTACGTTCATATGTTGGTTTACAGTACCTATTATTGGCTTCTTAAAACTAAGTTCTATTCGGTTCAATGCGCTTACTCTCAGGGAGTGGCGATAGAAGTGCAGCTAAAAGTTCCTGGGCTCCAGTACAGTCGTACCTCTGGTAACAAACTTAATTAGTTCTGGAGGTCCGTTCTTAACCTGAAACCGTTCTTAACCTGAGGTACCACTTTAGCTAATGGGGCCTCCTGCTGCTGCTGCTGCGCCGCAGTGCGATTTCTGTTCTCATCCTGAGGTAAAGTTCTTAACCCGAAGTGCTACTTCTGGGTTAGCGGAGTCTGTAACCCAAAGTGTTTGTAACCCGAGGTACCACTGTACTCTAGAGAAACTGTCGTCTCAGTTCAGCTCATAGCTGTCAACTTTTCCCTTTTCTTGCGAGGAATCCTATTCGGAATAAGGGCATTTCCCTTAAAAAAAGGAAAACATTGACAGCTATGGTTCAGCTTGCATGTCCCCTGAAGATGGGCATATTGGTGATTCTCCCGGATCGCAGCTATGTATGGTGGCATGGACAGCTTTGGTGCCTATTATCTTTAATAGAGACTTGTAGACAACAACAAAAAGTCACAGCTAATTCAAATTCATAAATTGCCTTCAGCTGGCATGCTCTCCTCTCGAGAGTCCTCCAACCCCCCAGAGCTGATTTTGACATCATGTAGAAAGTTAAAGGGGAGAGGAGAGAGGTTCCATTGTCCTAGGGCACACACCCCTGGTGCTAGCAGAATGAGAGCATTGGATATCGCCCAATGTTTAAAGCATTACAATAAAAAAACGCATCATAAGAGACAACAGCGGGATAAAAGAAATAAAAATTAGATTCTGTCATTGGTACCTGACACACAGTTGCTCCTGTCCCAGGTCCTATTATTATTATTATTAGTAGTAGTAGTAGTAGTAGTTTTTTCACTGATATGGACACATAGAAAATACAGTAAAAGTGATAAGTGATAAATGCATATAGAAATTTTAAAAAATTAACAGAAGTACAATGAGGATGAAAACCCAGAAAATAACTGAACCAGACAGAGGGCCTTCTAGGTAGTGGTGCCCACCCTGTGGAACGCCCTCCCATCAGATGTCAAAGAGATAAACAACTACCTGACATTCAGAAGACATCTTAAGGCAGCCCTGTTCAGGGAAGTTTTTAATATTTAACGCTGTACTGTTTTTAACACTTGATTGGGAGCCGCCCAGAGTGGCTGGGGAAACTCAGCCAGATGGGCGGGGTATAAATAATAAATTATTATTATTATTATTATTATTATTATTATTATTATTATAATACAATACTGTGTTCAACTATCATGTATGGAAAGAAAATAAAAACTTATGTTGTTCATCCTGGCACCTCTGTTCAAAATTATAGGTGCACATAACATTTGTATACAGTGGTACCTCAGGTTAAGAACTTTATTCGTTCTGGAGGTCCGTTCTTAACCTGAAACTGTTCTTAACCTGAGGTACTACTTTAGCTAATGGGGTCTCCCACTGCCGCCACCGCGCTGCCACGCGATTTCTGTTCTCATCCTGAAGCAAAGTTCTTAACCTGAGGTACTATTTCTGGGTTAGCGGAGTCTGTAACCTGAAGCGTTTGTAACCCGAGGTACCACTGTAATTCAGGCACACTCTTTAGGGGGCCAGGACTGACAGCAGCTGAGTGTCAATTCAACCCTGTGATTGGCAGGTGAAGCCTTAGCTGTGGTGGCACCATCACTAGGGTCTGCCTGGTTGGCATTGCTGACCCATAATGGAGCCTTTTCAGTGATAGTTCCCCATTTGTAAGGGAATGCCCTCCCTGTAGAGGTCTATTTGTCTCCCTCATTATTGATTTTCCAAACATTTCTGTTTAGCTAGGCATCCAATGCTCACATGAAACCAGAAATATGTAAGCGTAGATGCCAGGTAAAACTCTCAGGGAAGTTTGCGTACGTAAACCACAACCAAAAAGATTATCTGCTGAGTAAAAACATGCCTAATTTCTGGTGGTAGTGGAGAACTGAAGAATGACTTGAGTTGGGGTGGGTAACCTTTGGCTTTCCAGAAGTTGTTAGACCAAATGTTCCATCATCCAGCATGGGAACGATTGTGGAATATGGATATAAAATTTACAGCATACTATGGTTTAAGAGAAAATTATATGAAAATGATATATCGATGGTATCTATCACTGAGTAAACTGGCCGCCTCTGTTTATTCACAGGCTGACTGGTAGGGGCACAGGCAAACATAGCAGAAAGTCCTGATCCAAATCAACAACAGAATGATGTGCTGAAAAAACTGCTTCTGCACCAGAAAAGGTTGACAACTTCTGTTAGCAAAAGCAAGTAAGCAAACAAACAAACCCCTGCTGTTTTTCAGCTTTCCTCGCCCAGACTCCCAAGGAAGTGTTTTCAGGCCCCATCCTGGTTTTGGTTTTCATTGCAGGCTCCAGAAGAAATAAATTATATCAAAGCCTGAAAGGAGGGCCACATTGCATAAGAAGGGACAGCATGACTCGCAACGTTATGTTGGGAAACAAGCTACAAATACAAGCTCACAGCAAAGTTCAATTAGCCTGACCTTCAGAGTCTCTTGGCCCCCACAATGTGCACTGATAGCAGTGGATGGTCAGGATGCCAAATAGCTCTTACAGCTGGAAAGGGTTTGCTTGTTTGCACAAATGGGATTTTTTTATGCTGCAGACCTCAGGACACATGCACCCTTATTCTGCTAACCTTATGTTTTTATCACTGAAGTCGATGAGACTTAATTCCAGGTTGGAGCCTTGTGGGAATTACCATTTAATTCTCTAGCCTTGCAATTTTAAATATATTTGCTTGAAGTTCAACCCATTAAGTAGGTGGCCATGCCTTCTGATCTTAGAATTGTTTATTGTCAAGCAAGCATGATTAACACCACAATCCTAAGTATGTTTACTCAGAAGTAAGTCCCAATGAATTCAATGTACAGTACCTCCAAGTTAGTGTGCAGAGGACTGCAGGCTCAAATTACATTCCTAGGCTGACATTCTCTGGCTCTATTCTTCACATTATTTATCTTAGAAAAGTCCCATTACCAATAAATAGGTTAAATAAAAATCAAATGATGAGAAAATTGTGACCTTACATTCCTTGGAAAATCCCATCGCGAATGAAACATCCATGACTAAGGGAACATACGGATTTTGCACTTTTATTAAGTATAGCTTATTTCCAAATGTATCATAGCATTGCAGATTCTATGTTTGAACTACTACAGAAATTCTGGCAAGAGATAATGCAAAAAGAAAAATGTAAAAAGATACAGTACATTTTATTAATTTGTAAAGGATTACGTAGGAAGCAACCTGAGTAATTTTTCTCCATTTGTCAAAATATGATGGTGGTAGAATATGGACTGTTCACATAAACAAAACCTTTAAATTAATTAATTGGCGAAGCCTTACCAAAATAAAAAGCACAAAGCTGTATACTCCAACAGCCAGATCATAGATACTTTCTGGCTCTACCCCCACACTTACTGGGCAGTCAGAAATTGTGATACACAAAACTGAACCAATATACATGCAATCTCTGTAAGGGATAGTCTCATAGGATGCTGTAAGACTTCCCTGTTTAAAACAGTTACAGGAGAACTCTGGTTATAAAATGTACACTGCTATCAAATTACTCTCATCCCTTACTCATCATGACTGCATTATAACTGTAGTTTCACAATTTAGCCATGAGTTCATCCTGGCTTCTTGCAACATCTATAGTCATTACACAGAAGCCCTAAACTTGCAAAAACTTGGTGAAGTTTACTACTGCAGCCCCAATGTACAGTTTTACTCTTCTCAGTTAAGAGAAACACAGCTCAGGTATCAGAATGCCAAACTTACTGTTGCTTCTCAAGATGCAACAAGGCTAAGTTTGCAAATACTATTGCCTACAGTGTGCTCCGTATTCTAGAGATCTAAGTATGTGTTAAAAGTATATATTAAATATGTTATGAACTGCAATTTGATAAAAATGAATAAATGAACGATGGTCAAAGGATCACATAAGTAGTTTAACTGCACAGTGGGGCTTTTCCAGCCTGCCTTCCCATTGCAAAAAGCTGGTCCTGTGAAGTGGGGGAATATGATTCAATTCAGTACAAAGATTTGCAACCCTTCCCTTTTATTAATTTACAGGGTTCTTTGGATCCTGACCACGAATCTGTCAATTTTTGGTTCTGTTTCTTCTTTTTCCAATCTTAAATTGAGATTTCCAGATTTATTTATTTTTTGCAGAAGTTTGCTTTTTAAAAAAATCAATGTGAACATTCTTCAGCATTTTAGTTCAAATTTCTCCTAATAAACACCTTATTGCATGCAGTTGTGACAGATAAAGACATTTTGCAAGCAATTTACCCCTAATACAATGATTTTATATATTATTCTCAGCAATATGTGCACTTATATGCACACTTTGCCCTAATATGTTCATATTTGTGTACATTGCTTGGCTGGACCAATGTATGGCAAAGCTGTGAAAAGTGTGGATTTTGGAAGATGGCTGTGTTTCAGTTCACATATTGTTTTGGAAAGTGTGAATTATGTAAGTTTAAATGTGAACTGAATCTAATTTCTCCCCCATCTCTACATGCGCTGGCATATATATCTGCAAACCTGGACGGACATCACCAGAACATTAGAATTACATGTTTTACAATATTGTCTAGATTCAAAAGAGCCTCCATTTTAAGTATGTTCGCTCTAAAGTGACATATATCAAGATTTTTCTAGATAATAATTACTATTATGACATCTTAGAAGTTTAAAAAATTTAGAACATGTTTAGATGCCTTAGGCTCATATTATAATACATTTATTAGCACTTAAAGTACTACAAGGCACTGATGTTTTTGCTGCAACACACTAATATGGGCTCTTACATAATATCCAAAAAGTTATTTCTCCCCCCCATGCAATAAATAAATTCCTTTCCAGAAAATTTTGCTTGAAATAGTGCTTATTATGCTGAGGTACTGCCCTTTCCCAAGAACTCATATAGCAATGTATTTCAGAAAACATAACTCTTTCCCCTTAGTAGGTTAAATTGCCATTAAGAATGTGGTTCTACTTTGGGCTCAGGAATCCTGTAGGCTTATTTGTGAATATTGTCTATGACAGTGTACAACTCTACCTCCTGCACAACTACCACATCTTCTATTCAGGGCCTTTTTTCAGCTGGAACTCACTGGAACTCAGTTCTGGCACCCCTCAGGTGGGTGCCATTGCCATTATAAGAAAACAAAGAAGGCGTTCATGGTGAGTTCAATAATCTCTTTTTCTCGAAAAATATCAGATTCTTTTCTATATTTGGCCCACAAAGGCTCCCATTTTATTTTAGAAGTCCTGCGGCATGGGGACAATGTAGAAGCAGGTGCAAGCATAGCGGAGAAAATGATGGGGAAAGGTAAATAATTAGGTAGGAACTATTCTAATAGGCTACTTTAGGCTAATTCAAGCGCTCACACCCACCCAACAATTTCTGTGTGTGTGTGTGTGTGTGTGTGTATGTCTTTGAACAGATCTTGTGTCATACCACAATCTGCTTTTACAACTCCTTCAAGCATTTCTTGCCATACAGCAATGCTGTTGTTTTTCAGTAAGCACAGATCCGAAGAACTCTTGGCACACAGAACTAGCTGGAGTCTTTGGATTCTAGCCATTGCCTGGAAAGATCTTTGGGATCCAGCCCTATAAATTTCTTCATATAGACACACACACTTATTGAAAACATAAATGAACTGTGAATGTCTCTGTAAATATTGTATACCTATGGTATTGTATATCTATGGCCAGTTGTATAAAATTCCTCCCTACTCCAGAATGAAGTCCTGCTGCTCAATGGTCAACCAGATAAGAAAATAAGAACACTGCCAAATCAGGCCCAAGACCCAGTGAGTGCAGCATCCTGTTCTCACTGCGGCCAACCAGATGTACATTGAAAAGTACCTCTAGGTAGCATGAAGAGAACCGCCCTCTTCCATAGTTGGTACCCTACAGCTAGTATTCAAAGGCATATTGCTTCTATTCTTAGTGGTTGAATATAGCCATCACAGCTATACAACTTTTCGGTTTCTTTTGCTGTTGTTTTTCTTATTATGGATTTTGTGTTTTTTATATTGTTATTTTATGTTGTGAATTGCCCTGAGATCTACAGATGTAGGGCAGTATACAATATAAATAATAATAATACAAGTATTGCATGGCTGATTTAAAGCTTTGTTTATTCATTGTTAGGTACAGCAAATATATATATATATATGCATGTGTCATCACAATTCCCTATAGCACATAAACTTTAAAAGAACTTTATTTCACCAGACTTTGCATAGTGCGTGCACCTTTGAGTTTTAGTTTTCTATTGATGTAATTTTCTGAACTATTAATTGCATGATCAAGTCAACACATATCTGCAACCAAAAAAATCAAAAGAATATACTGTATCTTACAGCAGGAGTCTACTTACACTTGCTTGGAAGTCAGTTCTGCTTATACTGCCAGTTATTTGACAATAATTAAGTATGAGTATGTCCCATTGAAAACAATGGCATAGGAACAGTCGCAACTCTCTTAAATCCCGTGGATTTCCCTTGATTGGATTGTTTCAAACATGTTTAGGAGAGTGCTATTAGTTTTACAATCTTATTAAAATGGGTCTTTAAGCAACTAATTCAAAATATAATTATATTGTATGGTCCTTTTAAAATTATGCTTATTAACCTTTAAGTTACAGCAAAAGAAATCCTATGTATTTTATCTCACTAACAATTTTTTGAAGAACATTACCGTATCAGAGGGATGTCAGACTTGGTATATCTAAGGTAACATAGAAAGTTATAACTTTCTATTAATTTAATTTTATAAAACTTTTTAATTTACAGGCACCTGGAGGGTGGGTTTTCTATGGGAGCCTATGAATACAAATGGCACCATAAAGTACAATAAAACTTTTTTTTAAAGCTAGGTATTGTAATAATATTAAGAAAAATCAAAACATGAGTGGATAAAGTAGAATTTGTCATGCATCTAAGTAAGTGTGTAGTAATTATTTTGGATGAGAGACTACGCCACGTTAGCTGTGCCGAAGATGCTGTTGTGATTGATGTGCCTCTTCTTTGGTACATTAGCAAAGAACGTTGTATTTGTCGAGATGTCGCTCATGTCCCCACCCTGTGCTCTGATTTATGCCACTCTCCTAAATATGTTTACCCAGTAGTAAGCCCCGTTAAATCCCGTCACATCTGCTTACAAGTAGGTGAGTGTAGCACTGAAACCTTGCTGTGCAAAGGGAGCTCTTTCCATTGTTAGGATGTTGCATGTATAGTTATTTTTGTGGCGTCCCGTTCTGCTGCCCCCACCCCCGGAGCCCTTGCTGCCCTGTTGCATCAACTTCCTGTGCAAAGCTCCTCGCTTTGGGATGGTGATGCTTCTTGTTCCCTCTCACACCCCTTTCCCTCCTCCGGTATGTCAGCTTCCTGTGCAGAATCCCCGGCGTTAGGGCTAAGGATGCTTGTGCAGTCGCTGCTTTGGTGCATCAACTTCCTGTGCAAAGCCCCTTTGCAATCGGGGCGATTATTCATGTTTTCACTCCTGCCCTTGGCGCATCAACTTCCTGTGCAGAATCTTTTTTTTTTTTTTGCAAATGGGGGAAAGAGAATGTTTGTGAAAGAACACTGCGTGCTCCTTTTGTTGTTGGCGTGGTGTTTTCTCTCTCGCTTTTGCCCTGGTGCATTCGCTTCCTGTGCAGAATCCTTTGCAGTGGGGCGGGGTGGGGGGGTGGGAGGAGGAGTGCAGTGAGCAAGCGAGGATGCTTGGCCGTGTTTCTCCCTCATTCCTCGGTGTATCCGCTTCCTGCGCAGAGCCACTTGCATTAGGGGAGGGAAAAAAGAAGATGCTGGCGCTTCTGGTTGTTTCTTCTCGCCGCCGCCGCCTGCCCCAGTGTACGATCCCTCCCTCCCTCCCTCCCTTCCCCGCTGGCTCCGGTGCACGATCCTTCCCTGCCGCCGCTGCTCTACTAGAGTTTGCTGCCCTACTTCACTCTACTTTAGTTTCACTCACTTTACATCCGGGTTTTTTCCCTAGGCAATGGGTGCCGCAGCACAGCCCGTTCCTTAGGCAAAGGGAAATAAATTCGCTGCACCGACACGTCAAGTAGTCCCTCAGGAGGAGCCTTGAGGCGCCCCCTCCTCCTCCCGAGGAGGCCGGCCGCCCCTCCTCCCTCACTCATAGGGGGAGAGGGGTGGGGGGAGAGGGAAGGGGGAGCCCGCCGCCCCCTCCGCTTTTGTCCCCTCCCTCGTCTCCTCCTCCCCCCCCCCACTCCACCCGCTCGTTCCGGAGAGCGGCCGGAGTAGCTGTATGTGTGTGTGAGGGAGGGAGATAGCGAGAGAGAGAGAGGGGAGTTGTGTCGGGGGCGCGCGCGAGCCTCGAGTCGGGAGCGCGCGCCTCCGGCAGGCCAGGCGAAAGCAAAGGAAAGGAAAGCGAAGGGAGGCCGGTGGCGGAGTGATCCAGGCGTGCGGGTGCTGCGGCCGGGCCGGGTGAATGGGATTGAAGAAGAGTTCAGCTTCTCGGCTTGTTTTTGTGTCACAGTTTCTCTTCTCCTGCGCCTCTTCTGCCTCGTTCCTTTCTTCCTGCCCGCCCCCTCCTCCCTGCTGCAGGAGGAGCCCCCCGGGGAGAGGGGAAGGAACAGGACCCCTCAGAGGAGAGGGAGAAGAGGAAAAGCAGGAGCAGGAGGAGGAGGAGGAGGAGGTGGAGGAAAAGGGAGCAACCAGCCAACCAACCATCTTCCACTCCCAGCTTAGATTAAAGAAAGTGAGAGGAGGAGGAGGAGGAGGAGGAGAGGAGAGGAGCCGAGAAGAGGGGGACAGGGAGGCCCGGAGGAGCAGCTGCACCACCTTCTTCTCCCTATGAAGAGGAGTCTCCCCCCCTCCAAGAGAGGTCCTGCCAGGGGGGGCCCGGCCAGACAGCGGCGGCAGCGGCAGCAGCAACATCACCACCACCAGCAGGGTGTAGTATCCCACCTTTTGGATTCTCTCCTCCACCTCCCTGTTTTCTCCGCTCTGTTCTTTCTTTCTCTTCTGCTTCTCTCTCTCTCTCCCCCCCCCAACCAAGTAGTGCTGGTCTCCCCCCTCCCCCCTCCCCGTCTTGTGCCTTGTTGTCTTTCTCAGGGAGTTTGGCGGGTAGGGGTGGGGGGATAGGAAAGGGTAGGTTTGGAGGGCGACGACGACGACGACGACGGGGTGTAAAGTCCACCATCAGACTCCCGAGCCAACTTGGAGATAAGGAGCAACAACTTCAGTTTAATTCGCCCCCCCCCCACGCACCAACAGATATATAGATGTAGATCTGTATAGATCTATAGGCGCGAGATGCGGGAAGGGGGCATGTCCTTTCTCTGTCACCTGTAAGGATTGAAGTAAGTTTCTGAGCGAGGAGGGGGTGGAGGAGCGGGAGGGAGTAGGTGACACATTGGAGTAGGGAGGGAGGGGGGAGAAGGAGATGACACATTGGCGGGGAGGGGTGATTTCTCCCATCCCTTCTGGTTTTCCTCGGGATGATTATTTCCAGGCCCTTTTGTGTGTGTTGGGCTGATTTTCCTCTGTGATGCTGCTGGGGGAAGTTTTATTATCTTGGAAATGATGCTGCTTTGATGATTGAGGATTCGTAGTAAAGCTGCTGCTGCTGCGGCGGCGGTTTTTTCCGCCTCCCTTCTTCTTCGTCTTCTTCTTCTTCGCCTTTAATTTGTCTTGGTGGCCCGAGTAGTGCTGGGAAAATTCCGTTTCTTCAGCAACTTGTTATTCTGAAGTCTCTCTTGCCCCCCTCACCCTGGGGCAGCCCTTGCTGCACGGATACAAAGCTCGGTGCAAGGACACCTTTGGGATTTCACACTCCTACTCTGGCACATGTTTGCAGTGACTGGAGATGTGTACCTTCTTTTCCCCCCTCCTCTTCCATTTCTGCGTGTGTTATGTAGGAGGAGTGAGGTTGTATGTGGGACTGCCATTTGGTCTAGTCCCCTTGTGATTGTGGATCTCCTTACTTTTCTGTTTGCCTCTTTGTTATTCTGATGGGATCCCCACCCCCCAAAAAAATATTTGCAGTGTTAGATTGCATTGTTAGACTTTTTTGTTGTGGGGGGGATTAGATCAACCCCACTCACTCAGGGCTTTGCACTGTTTGAGATACAGTATAAGTATGTATTGGCCACTTTTTGGTTATTTGGTTGGGGATGTTTGCAGGTGGCAAGGAGGTTGTTTTGATAGGTAGGAGGATGCTACTGTATTTAAATTACATGCTGTATTTTTAATGTCAAATCAGACTATGCACACACACTTACAGATAAGCGCCAGTAAAATCAGTGGGTTATACTCCAAAGTAAATGCCGTTTGGACCAAGGTGCTTAATTTCTTTCTATTGTTTATTGTATGTGATTAAACTTTGGTGGGCCATTTGTAAAGTTGTAGTGAATTGTTACTTGTTCAGGCCTGTGTACTTGAACATGGATTTTGCTTCCGTGACCAGACTTTTCAGCTCCATTTCCAACAGGGATGTGACTTTTTAAAATGAAAGTTGCAATATAAAATATCTGCATATAGAAAATAGTCTGATGTAGGTTACTTATAGCATAGTAATGATAGTTAAGCACTATATTTCTCCATTGATTAATACTGGGCTTGAAATTAGCACACTTGATCATGTTAATCACAGCAAGACACTTATTATTACAATACTTGGGGAGAAGCTGCTGCTCATGTCTGCTGAAATAACTCCATAGGAAAATTCCTTTTAAAGGAATAAAGGAAAGGAACTACAGAAAGGCATTCTCAACAAACAACTTTCAAAATCCTTCACTGTGATACTAGCAGAATATCATGGTCCAAGATCTTATCACTTCGTCAGTCCTAAATCTGTTTTGCTTAGAAGTTCTTAGGATAGCATTATTTGGGAGTAAGTTGCTTTTCAATTGGAAGAGTTTAGGGATGTAATCATTTTAGGGACCAACTTTCATATCCTTGTTTATATTTAATTTATAATTTCCCTTGACACTTCAATGTTAAGTTTTACTTTGTGACAACTTCCTTTACATGTAGCAAGCACTAAAACTGGATGCTATTTTTAAATTTTCTCTACAACGGGTAAATGCTGCAGTAATAATCTCCCCCCTCCCCAATGAAAAATAAGGTTAAATAGGGTTGAAAATGTTTTTTTGATATTATGCTGTTTAGCTAAATAATAATAATCACCGAAGGTCAACATTAGTAGGTACTTTTGTGATATAGCTGAAAATGTGGGGTTAATGTGGGTGTAACCTTGCAGATCCTTAACCTTGACAGTAGTACACTCCATTGAATATACTTTAAATTTTTAACGTAGAGACTTGTTTAAATAGCTTTTCAAGAAATGACTTTCTTCCCTATAATCCTCTTATTTAAATATACTGATATTTAATAATAATTCTGAGCAAGAGACAGCCCTATTTGTTTTCATATATTCTATGAACTTGTGTATCCACACTGGAGTTTCTTGCTATTGGTTTACATAGTACTTAGTAAGCACTATTCTATGGCTGGGGTTCTCGGGGCAGCATCATTTGACACTACAGTGCACATAAACTTGGAATTAGATTTTACTATCTTTTATTCAGTTTTTCCTGTGATGAAAACTCTTTACCTTCTCAATTCCCTTCAACAACAGCAGCTATATTATTAACCAGTAGAAGTGAAAATAGGACCATGTAAAAAATACTTTAAGAAACTGGTTGTTGTCATCTTTTTTCCTCAGGAGCTTCCAGTTTTGTTTTGTTTTTGTGGTTCATACAGTAACTTCTGTGAAACCAAGTCGTTGCCTGCTGGAGTATTTATATTTATAGCAGGGGTGGCTAACCTGGGGCCCTCTAGCTGTTGTTGGGGTCTCCAACTCCCATCAGCCCCAGCCAGCATGGCCAATGATCAGGACTGATGGGAGTTGTAATACAACAATATCTAGAAGTTTGCTGATTAGCCACTTCTGGCTTTTGAGGGAAAAGGTAAAATAGCATCTTCCTCTGGAATCCATTCTGCTTACCACTTTTGTATGCCTTTGAAGTTGGGCATCAGGAAATGGGAACTTAGTTGAACCCAAAAGGTCTTACCCCTGAGTAAACATGCGTAGGATTGTGCTGTAAAACAGGGATGATCTCCCCTCCTTTATTTAAAGTATTTTCAGGTTAAATGTTGTTAATAGAAAAGCCTGTATTCATGTATCATTGTACATACAGGAGTGCTTCTGCATTGTAAGCACAAATGTAAGTGGTATTTGTAATAAGTTTTGGGATATTCCCCCCCCCCCATTGTATTGGAAAGAGAATGATCAGATGAGATGGCTAGGATTTACTTGTTTTCTTTTTCAAGTGTACCACCTTCCTCATTTATAAGCAATTATAAGTACCGTAATATATTTAGTGTTTCAAGCTTGATATTGAAATGCTGTTTAAGATTTGTAGTGATCTTTTAGAGCTAAACAAGTGTTCACTGTTGGATTTTAGTACTTATTTTCTGTAGTTCTCAAAGTTCTGAAGTTGTAGCAAACTATTTGGGCCAATCTAGCCAAAGCTAATTGCTTTTAAATCTCATTGATTTTTAGTGGGAGTGATTTGAGCACATGCTTAACTCTCTCATTGAAATCAATGCAACTTGAAAGTGATCAGCTTAGTCTGGCTCGGCCTCTGTGTATATTGAAGTTATTGGTGATAATGGAACAATTTCTCATCCTGTTGTTTGGGACATGCTTGCCTTTTACAAATATTATCAGTTAGCTACAAACTTAAACTTCAAGCTTAACCAAGTCTACTCAGAAGTAAGTTTTAATTGAATTTGCTGGGACTTACTTCCAGGAAAGTGAGACTAGGATTGCAACATTAGTCATGCTTGGAGTATAAGTTGGGCCCACTGATTTCAGTAGGTTTAGTCTACTAAGCATGACTTAGGTCTAGATTAAACTCTATAGTACTTTCTTCATGTATAATTCTTTGTTTCACACCAGAACTATACTGTTGTATTGTTTCAGTTTAATTTATGGGGGAAATAGTTCTAACAGTTACTAAGAGTTGTGTTTTGCACTATGCAGGGAATAGAAACTGGAATGAGTTGCTTCAGTATCACAGGGATAACTTTACCATTGGAATGAATTTATGAATTGCAGTATGTGGAGATGTTTCATGGTAATAATTTAATTCTACCCCATTTTGTATAATATTGTTAACAGTTAATATGACTATTAAAAGAAATATGTTCCACTTACTGTAGTTTGAAGTAAATAGTGTGGCAAGTGAGAATTGTTTGGTGCTGTGATTTTAACTTCTGGAGTTAGATATTGCTGATGTGTTTGTGTAGTGTGAGAACCTGCTTAAAATCTTATCTTATTTCACTGTCAAAGAATAGTAAAAGAAGTTGAACTGCAAAAATATAGACATTTTTGCATATAGTCAATCTCCATGGCATGGAATATCCCTGGACACTGAGAAACATTAAAATGCACAGTGCTACTATGAAAATGCAACAGCTGATTTACACATCTCCTTGGAAATCTTAGAGACAAATCTAGCTCCCCCCTCCCAGCATGTAAACTGTGTGATGCAGAAGAATACTGCATGAAAAGTTACTGGAGTTGTACTTTTTTACTATGAGTTATTTATTTACAGTGGGAGGGGAAAAACCCCTCAGAATTGTTATGCAAATTCTATTCTGCTGCTGTTGTGTTTATGCAAGAGGCTGAAAATAAGCTTTGAGGCAAGTGTTGTAGTAATCGTGTATTAAGT
Source organism: Podarcis melisellensis (assembly GCF_964234715.1). NCBI lineage: Eukaryota > Metazoa > Chordata > Lepidosauria > Squamata > Lacertidae > Podarcis > Podarcis melisellensis. The sequence goes on from NC_138528.1 coordinate 50,400,945, forward strand.
CATAATTGTAGTTCAGAATTTGATTCAACAATTTTTAGAATTAAGATACATATTGGGAAAAGGCTGTGCATCCCAGTGTAAAAAGGGATGTTTACATCTAATTCCTCTGAGCTCAGCTTGTTTGAGGATAGCATATTCTTGGAGCTACTATAGCGGCAGGTTGTATGCTGGTTCCTGGATAGGTAGCTTATTGACACTGAAGAGCATAATGTTCCATATTAAAAGCGTAACTTGTTAGGGAAACAGACGCAGGGAAGCCAGCAAACTGCAAGCTATTTCTTCAAATATTTTCTATGCGAGTTTTGGTGTTAGACTAGACAAAGGTTTTTTTATATATATAGTGTGTGATTCTTTGGTGAAGAGGGCCTGGTTCTTGCATGAAGAGATTACCAATCACCTATACCTAAAAACTTCATTGCTAATGTGTGCTTACAAATGTTATCTCACACAATACAGAAAGGATAGTTCGAGCGCACATGGCACTTAATTTTAATCTGCTCAATGACCCATGAACATTCAATAGAAGGACACTTGGCTTTTCCAGTGTTAGTTTCTGTGTTCTTGTACCTTTTAATTTTTAACTTGGGACATTGGTGTGCAAATCTTCTCAATTGTGATTAAATTATTTATTAAATAAATGATTAACATTATTTATTAAAATTTGCTATCCATGTTCAAATTCTTAAGTCATGCAAGCAGACTTCCCCTTCTTCCCACACTCCCTAAATCTTCACTGGAGGGTTTCTCAGTCCTCTTAAGCAGATATGGGGAGTATGTGAGGGGGAGAGGAAATCTGTTCTGCCAAGAATGCCCATTCTGCTGTCAGATGGATACTATTGGATTCCACTGTAAATCTTGGAAATACTCCTTCATTAGCTTTGAATTTGTGAGATCTAGGATCCAGTTAAATGCATACTGAGGTTTTCAGACTTGTAAGACAGCTTGAAGCCTGTACAGAACTGTGTTCTGTTTTGTCAGCTCATGTGAGTGTGTGCATAAAGCACTCCTGACAATTGAAAGTTAAGCTCTGAATTACTGATTTAGACTGATCAACTTTCCAAACATAATGCTTTCTTTAAAGAAATACAAGCACATTATGTGGTATGTCAGCAGTGTGATTCTGCATAAGTTCGTCAAAATTTATGGGTAATTCAGCTTTGCAAATAGAATGATGAGTGCCCTTTAATACACTATTAACACTATCTGTCTCATGGACACCAGCATCCTTGGCTGCTGTTTTATGCAAACCGAGACTCACTCTTATGTTGTAAATGAAATATGAAAGTTTTTAGATTATAAGACACAGTACTGTTTAACCAAATTGTCCAGAGTGGCCAGTAGCAGGGTGTTTCCATATAGGAGAGGAGCCTGATCTGCTGGACAAAATTATCGAAAAATATATATTCTCAGCTTTCACTTGCTGAAGACAAAGTTTTCAACAGTATATCAAATGTAGCTTTTCAGTTCAGGATTCCACCTTCCCTTGCTTTTCAGCAATGTACTGAAATAGTGCAACTTCTACATTTTCATCTTATTAAACCCAGTCTTATACCCTGTTTGCTGGTGCATTCTGGCAACTGCCGACTTCCCCTCCCATCTCCAAATTTTATGCTTCCTCACTATGATCCTTCAGTGATTAAAAAGAGTTATATTATGTTAACCATGAGAAGTTTAATGTGTACCTTTTTAGAAAAAGAAAATGGCTGTCTTCTCCATTAAATTAAGAGTGGTGTTTTAAAACCTATGTGCTGTATTTAATAGGAAAGCAAAGAGCAAATTTTAATTGATTAAGTGTTAAATTTGAAAGTGAAAAAGTTTGGGGCTTTTTATCTTAAAGTCTAATCCTCTGATAACACTTTTTAGATTGTTAGTAGGCCTAAGGGAAAAAATCCTCACATATAAGCCAAAATATGGTGTTTTTCCTGTTTTGTTTTGGCTGCATGCAGAACACAAACTGTCAGTACTTGAAGAGAAGAAGCACTAGGCAGAAAGGCATTGATTTCTTCTTTCCTTTCCCTCTCCTGCTGTGTTTCCATGTATTGTTAACCATGTGCTACTCTAAGGCAATATACTTGCATGCAAAATAATGGTTGATCTCCTCAGTCAATTAGCAATCGGGGCTTAGCATCTTATAAATCCAAACTTATGAGTAATCACAATATTTTTTTCTGATAAACTGACTTATAGTAGTCATGGCAACAGCTGTCTTGGCTTTTTATGGACGGTACAGTTGCTGCATCTGCAGGCTTCATCAATACTTCGGCTGCCTACAGAGGGAAGTGCAGTAGAATGCCTGTCTGGCGGTTTCAGCAGCACTGAATATTGCACTGTTGCAGTACTGTGTTCTTTTCATGTTCCAAAACTTTATGGAGCGCTTTTCTTTTCCTGCCTATTAGTTGTATAAATGCTAAAATTGGCACCTCCAGTGAAATGCTGTGACAACAGTGTCATTTTTTTGAATATAGATTGTTTCTAGAGTCTTCACTAGACATAAGGCGGTTACTTTAAAGAAACAGTTGCGAGAATAGAACCAACACCACATGCTGCCTTCTGGTGGAAACTTTCTTAAAATTGTTTTATTCTTTCTTTCTACTGAACTGATATATAGTGAACACTGCAAAGAGGCTTCATCTGGATTTTTTTTTACTTTTAGTTTTTTCCTTTCTTGTTTCATGAAACATAGATTCCACTTTAATCCATGGCAGAGAAAGAGGGATCCTGTTTTTAGTAAAATCATTATTGAGCCAGTGGTAGCACTCAACTTTCAAAATGCAGCCTTAAAATTTGGAAAGAAATTGAGTTAATGAAGATCTGATTTAGCATATTTATTTGATTTACATTTGGGGGCGGACCCAAAACAAATATCAAACCGAAAAGGTATGTACTGTTAATTTTATGCTCTTTATAAATATCTGAAAAAGTTCCGCAACTACTAAAAGTAGTTGAAATAAAATTTGATTCAGGGGGGGAAGTCAATAAAGTGCACTTAGTGTGATCTAAATGTTATATTCAAACATATTCAAAGCTTCACTTGAAAATTATTTTTACTGAAGTGCTTGTCAATATTTTAAGACATGACATCTCAAAAGCACACACTTCCCTTACATTATTTAGATTTTAAGGCAGGCAAAGCAAATGTATTTAAAACCATTAACACACTAATCTAGCATGTGTGAAAGAACTATGAGCATAAATATATGCTGTTCCTTGGAATAGCCACACAGGAAAAAAATAGTTACAACATTGCTTAGATCCAGAAATTGGCAAGTAGAATGCTATATTTACAGTTGGGCTTTCCTTTCTCCTGTGTCCCTGAAAAGCCACTCATGAGAGTTAAGGGGTCCTTTGGAACATGTTGTGTGCCATGAGTGGGGTGGGCCACAGCAGCACAGGGATGCTGAGAGAATTCAGTGGGGGCCCCCTTGTGCAGGCAGAATGCCTTTACACTCACAAAGACACTTCCAGATCCAAATCATTAATTTTTAGATTTTTGACTAGTAATATGTCCTTTCCAATTGCCCACTTCAGATGGTATTGTGTCAGCTCATTATGAGACTAATTCATTTTATGAACGATGCAAATTTAAAAAGGCAAAATATTCTGCAGAAAAATAGAGTTGAAAATGTTCCCCATATCCTTTTTTTATTCTAGATCAGAGTTTAAAAATTATTTAAGACATTCTGGACAATTTATTTATACTGTTGGGGGAGATGTCTTGCTTTGCATTGAGAGCCGTATTAAATCTGTTCTTGAATTTTGGGGTTTTAGTTGTTCATATTTTGATACAAATGGTTGAGACAACTTGTATATAACTTCTTCAATATGATTAATGGCAAGTCCTAGCCTCTGTATTTGTAATAATTATTGTGTAATAACTAGAGGCACAGATGAAATCCTCAAAAATAGGTTTGGGGACTTTTATTAACTACGGTATCTCTTTGTTTATTTGTTTTGCTCGTTTATCTCAGAGGGATATAAAGTTTAACTTTAAAATGTGATTTAAAGCAATTAGCAAATTTAAAAATGAAATCCAGATCACCACCTGTGGAAGGAGATCTGGCAAGTCCTGTGGCCTAGGGACCACATTCTAAAGCTGTAGAATGCTGTGGGATAAAGCTGTACTTGGGAACTCACATGTTACTACCTATGTTTTATTAGTTAGAATTTGTAGATGTTCATAGTCTCATTTAATGTACTCGGGGCATTTTGCCGATCAAATCTCGTGTTACCATGAATTTTGAAACAAATACATGCTAATGTAGCATTTGATCAACTTTCTTAATGAGAAAAACCAGGGTTGGAAAAAAGATAGGTGTTTGATTGTCTAGGCCAGGGGTAGTCAACCTTTTTATACCTACCGGCCACTAATGCATCTTTCTTGATGGTAAAATTTCCTTACCGTCCACCAGTGCTGCAGTAACATGTGCCCTAGAACCCCCTACTGCCCACCTGGAATCCTGAAACGCCCATTAGTGGGTGGTAGGGATCAGGTTGACTACCCCTGGTCTAGGCTTATGGGAATTTGAAGTATTTTCACCTTTAATTTTACAGTTCTGTGGTTCTGTGTCATGGATGTTTTAGTTCAGGTTCTTGTATTGCAGGGGGTTGAACTAGATGACCCTCAGGGGCCCTTCCAAATCTACAGTTATATGATTCCCAGCCCTAGTGGGATTCTTGTTTTGCTGCTTGTATTATCTTGGTGAGGAGGAAAGTTGATAATTTGATTGGTCATTGGTACAAGTATGGATGGACTTTTGGTTTTGAAAGCGTGGGACACTGGAGTCCTTAGGTCATGCTCTACACATAATCTAAACAACCTGTGACGGGACGATGAGCTGCTTGTGCGTAAAATGCAAGTCCCTCAGAGTTTGATCAGGTTTTCAAACCTCTGCCTGTGACGGAGCCCCTCCAGCATGGCTGCGTCAATCACTAGTAGAATCCGAAAGTGGCTGCTTTCGGAATCGTTTCCAACATAAAAGCTCTTTAACGGAAACACGTCGTCTGGCCTCTCGGCGTGACAGTTTCCGGCGAGGTGTGGGTGTCCCTATAGGAGGTCCTGAGACCTCCCCACTGTTTTCGCTGGAAGCGTCTCTGAGCCATCCCTCCGACTCACTTTCCCTTGGAGTTCTTGCTCGCCCTCTACTGGTTCCCTCTTCCGCTGCTACTCCTCTCTCAACCTCAGTGAGCCTTTGCGCCCCCGGCGCTTTAGATGGCAGTTCCCTGACATCCACCTCCCCTCCAGGGCCCCCTTCACCCCCTCCCGTCTCCTCCCCTACTGGCGGTGAGGAGGTAAAACCCCTGAAAGAACCTCCTTCGTCTTCCGACGTCGCGAACACTTCCCTCCACTTGTTGCTGTTCCTACTCTCTCGGTAATCTTCGTCATCGGAGTCCACTCCCTCTTCCAACTCCGACTCCGCGAACCCTTCCATTTCCTCTTCCTCATCGGTGGTGCCGAAATACTCCCTCCTAAACCTTGCTATCGGCTGAGGTTTCCTCGGGAACCTTTGGTGGAACGTTTCTGTTAAAACCTCGTCATTGACTTCCTCTGCATTCACCCAGGTGTTTTCTGACTCCGGTTCCCCTTCCCACGCCACCAAATACTCCACCTGATTTCCCTTCCACCTGGAATCGAGGATTTCCGCTACATGGTTGCGGCGTTCCCTCTCTTCCAAGGCTGGTCCCCTGACGTACTCCCCTTCACGTCCCCCCCTGTATGGTGACAGTAACGACCTGTGGAACACTGGGTGCAATTTCATGTGGTTGGGTAATCGGAGTTTGAAAGCTACCGGGTTGACCTGCTGAATGACCTCAAAGGGTCCCAATCTTCTGGGCCTCAATTTCTTACAACCCCCTTTGAACGGCAACCCTTGGGTTGACAACCACACTTGATCCCCCACCCTTATGGTTTCACCTTCCCTTCTGTTCTTGTCTGCCTGCTTCTTATATTGTGCCTTAGCCCTTTCTAAGTTGAGCTGGAGCTGATGATGGATCGCTTCCATCTCTTCTACAAAATGTTCAGCCGCTGGGACGCTCCATCTCTCCCCTCCTTCCCCTGGAAATGCCCTGGGGTGACACCCGTAATTAGCCAAAAAGGGACTCATCCCTGTGGACACATTCTCCGCATTATTGTAGGCAAATTCTGCCAACGCCAACTTTTCGACCCAATCGTTCTCTCTGTCATTGACATAACACCTCAGATATTGTTGAAGAATGCCATTTGCTCTTTCCGCCTGCCCGTTGGTTTCAGGGTGCCGGGCAGTTGAAAAATTGACTTCCACGTGCAGCAAGCTCATGAGCTTCCTCCAGAACCTGGAAGTAAATTGTTTGCCGCGATCTGAGATCACCCTCAAGGGAGCCCCGTGCAACCTAAAGATGTGTTCTACAAACAACTTCGCTGTTTCTTCCGCTGTGACTGCATGTGAGCATGCTACAAAGTGGCACATCTTAGTTAACAGGTCTACTACTACCATGATGGCTGTTTTCCCCTTGGACTTTGGCAGATCCGTCATAAAATCTATTGATATCGCTTCCCAAGGCCGTTCTGGTGTGGGTAATGGTTCTAATAACCCTGCCGGCGCCCTTCTTTCCCCTTTGGCTCGCTGACATTGGTCACACCCTCTTACATACTCCCTTACATCTTCCCTCACCTTAGGCCACCAAAATTCCCTGGTAACCAACCACATGGTCTTGTGTTGTCCAAAATGTCCCGCCGTGGGGCTATCATGCAACTGCTTGAGTACTCTCCCCCTCAATTCACCTTCGGGTATATACAGTGCCCCTTTGTAATACAATGCCCCATTTCTTTCCTCAAAACCTCCGGGGCTCTCGCCCTCCCCCCTGAGACCTCTGAGCTTATCCTGGGCATATTCATCATTTTCCGTTTCCTCTACCAGTTCTCGTTGCCCCACCAGCGCCGCCCCACACACCCAGCGGTCCTCCGGGATGACATGTCTCTCTTCGATCGCCCCCTCCCCTTCCCAATACTCTGATTTGCGTGAGAGCGCGTCCGCCCTGACGTTTTCTGGGCCTGGCACATAACAAATTTCAAAGTTGAATTTGGAGAATTCCTGTGCCCATCTCACTTGTCGTTGGTTGAGCACTCGAGCTGTTCTCCAATACTCTAAATTCTTGTGGTCGGTGCACACTTGCACCTTGTGTTGTGCCCCAATTAATAAATGTCTCCACCTCCGGAATGCTTCGTGAATGGCAAGTAGTTCCCTGTCATACACCGTGTAATTCCTCTCGGATTTATTCAGCTTCCGCGAGAAGAAGGCACACGGTCTCCACTCCGACGCACTCCTCCCCGGTTGAAGAAGGACCGCCCCTACCGCCCGGTCGGATGCATCGGTTTCCACTCTCATGGGTTTTCGTAAATCCACATGCAGAAGTTGTTCTTCCGAGGCGAAAGCCCTTTTCAGTTCTTCAAAGGCTCGATCCGCCTCTACCGTCCAAACAAATTTCTTCTTGCTGCTGAGGCAGTCGGTGATGGGCGCCGTCAAGTGGGCAAAGTTCTTGATGAACTTCCGATAAAAGTTCCCAAACCCCAAGAATCTTTGCACGTCCTTCTTGGTCTTCGGTGTCTTCCATTCCAGTACCGCTTGGACCTTGCCTGGATCCATGGCCAATCCCTTGTCTGACAAGCGGTACCCCAGGAATTCCACCTCCTTGGTATGAAACTGGCACTTCTCCAGTTTCACCCACAGCTGGTTGGCTTGCAGCCTGCCCAACACTTCTCGAACGTCCCTCACATGCTGTTCCTCATCTTCCGAATACACCAACACGTCGTCTAAAAAGGCCACACAATTCTTGTAGAGCAAAGGTCCCAGAACGTGGTTTATAAAAGCTTGAAAACACGCGGAGCCCCCTTGTAGACCGAAGGGCATAACGAGGTATTCAAAGGCTCCCAAAGGGGTAAACATGGTGGTCTTCCATTCATCTCCCTTCCTTATGCGTATCAGATTGTACGCCCCCCGCAGGTCCAGCTTTGTAAAAATCTTCCCTTCCTTACTCTGGTCAAAATGTCATCAATTCGGGGCATAGGGAAAGCCAGGGGCTCCGACACTGCATTGAGGGCCCTAAAGTCACACACCAGTCTCGGTTTGTCTGTGTTCTTTTTGTCCACAAAAAACACTGGGCTGCCCCCCACCGCTCGGGACTCTCTGATGAAACCTCGCTTCAGGTTTTTGTCAATGAACTCCCTCAGCTCCTGCATCTCCCTGTCTGACATGGCGTACAGTTTGCCTACTGGGAGTTGGGCCCCAGGGAGTAGGTTGATTTGACAGTCAAAGGGTCTATGCGGTGGCAGTTTGTCTGCTTCCCTTTCGCTGAATACGTTGCTCAGATCTGCGTATTGCGGGGGCACCTTCCCTTTGTCCATTACTTCCATCCCGGCTAGGGTGACTCTGTCTCCTCCCGAAACCTTCCCCTCCTTGCAGTGTTCTAGGCAATGCGCTGACCCAAAGGAGACCACCCTCTGATGCCAGCCCACTAGCGGATCGTGTAGCGCCAGCCAGCTCATCCCCAAAATGATGGGCGCTCCTCCCAGGATGGCCACATTAAACGCTATCTGTTCGGTGTGCCTTGCCACCCTCATTATCATCGGGACAGTCTGTTGGCTAACTTCTCCCCCCAACAGCTCTCTGCCGTCAATCGTAGTCACCTGCAAGGGGTTACTTAAAGGGATGGTCTGTATCTGGTGCTCAGCTGCAAACTCCTTACTCATGAAATTACAGGAGCTGCCTGAATCCAAAAGCGCCTTGATCTTTAGTGGGTGTCCGTTTGGCAGTTCTAGTAACACCTCTATCACTAAAGCGGGTCTGGGAGGTTCCGGCATGGGCACTTTCACTGCTCTTTGGCCTGGCTGCTGTGCCCCGACGGTGGCAGCCAGGCGTTGGCTTTTACTTGCTCCTTGCCTTCCTCTTCCTTTCCCCCAACAGCTCCTGCCATCCCTTGCCATTCCTTTCTTTGTGGGCAGACTCTGGCAAAGTGCCCTGGCTGTTGGCAGAGATAACATCTCTTGGCGCTCCTTCCCTCCTTCTTCCGCCCTTCACTGGGATTTGAAACTGCGCGCGCCCGCGCTGTTCCAACTTCCATCGGCTCTGCCGGCGGGAAAGGTGGCTCTGGAATGTCTGGAATGCGGAACTCCCTCCAACGGTCTCCTTTCCCTTCCCGCTTTTCCAAAGCCCTCGCCTCCTGGCGCGCTCCTATGCACAACGCAGATTTGGTTAACTGATCCATAGACTCCGCCCTGGGCCCCCGGGAAAGCTCATCTTTGACGGTTGAAGAAAGCCCCTCTTCGAAAAGCATTTGGATGGGCTCCGCCGATAGGTCCCACCCCAATTTATGAATCAGCATAGTAAACTCAGTCCAGTACTCACGGACAGATCTGCTTCCTTGCTGGCAAGCCATTAACTGCCTTCGCACCACCCCCTGCTCAATATCGCTGGAAAACATCAGGTCCATGGCACGAAAAAACTTCCTCGTGTCCTTTAGGATCTCATTATTCGCTGCCATTAGGGGTCTAACCCAATCTTTCGCCCCGGATTCGAGATGGCCAATCACAAAAGCCACTCGCGATTCCTCGTCGGGGAAGTCATCAAACTGCAAGTTTAGAGCGTATTGCATCTCTGTTCTAAAGGCATGATAGTTCCTGGGATCCCCCCCGAATTTCTGCACCAATCCTGGCACCTTTCTGGCGAGCGGGGTGGTTTTCTCCTTTCCCTTTTCTGCATCCTGAGCCCTCCTCTCCTCAAGCCTCGCCGTTTGCAGCGCCAACTGGATCTCCAACGCCCTGTACCTTTCTTCCAGGCTTGGACCCCCTCCAGCTGCTCCTGCTCCTCCGGTTCCGGCTGGGTTGCTCATGATGCTTTTCCCTGCACAAGCTGGCTTTCGGTGACTTTCGGATTGCTGTGACGGGACGATGAGCTGCTTGTGCGTAAAATGCAAGTCCCTCAGAGTTTGATCAGGTTTTCAAACCTCTGCCTGTGACGGAGCCCCTCCAGCATGGCTGCGTCAATCACTAGTAGAATCCGAAAGTGGCTGCTTTCGGAATCGTTTCCAACATAAAAGCTCTTTAACGGAAACACGTCGTCTGGCCTCTCGGCGTGACAGTTTCCGGCGAGGTGTGGGTGTCCCTATAGGAGGTCCTGAGACCTCCCCACTGTTTTCGCTGGAAGCGTCTCTGAGCCATCCCTCCGACTCACTTTCCCTTGGAGTTCTTGCTCGCCCTCTACTGGTTCCCTCTTCTGCTGCTACTCCTCTCTCAACCTCAGTGAGCCTTTGCGCCCCCGGCGCTTTAGATGGCAGTTCCCTGACACAACCTTTTTGGAAAAACGTTGACTACTGCTTTTGAAATGTGCAATTTTATGGACTAAGACTTGCAGCAGTTTAAGGATAATCTTTTAAAAATAGTAGATGTACTTGTGATATTTTGAGAGATCTGCTTTATGTGGCTATTGATTGGACAGTTTGGGATTTGGTGCTGTTCATGATACATGGTGGAAGGTTTATTTCAGGGTACTGCAATCAATTACTTGCCCCCTCTATATCACTTTTTTATAATTAATTGCACTAATCTCTTCTTTTCATAGGACACTCTAATTGATATTCATGAATATTTTTATGTTTCAAGCTAATCTGTATTATGGATGAGTAGCAAGTAGTACACATCTTCTGCCTCTGCCTCTAGTATTGCTATACGTTTAAGCTAAAAAATACATTTTTGTAGTTTATACTGTTGTAGTTAAAAGTGAATCAAAAGTTCTCTTACCTGCCCAACTCTGTCTTCATAATTATGTGTGTGTTTTCATGGGACAAGTATATTACATAAAAATCCAATTTTTTTGTTTCCTAAGTTACATATGGTGACCTCACTATCCTCTAATAACTGCACAAAATCCTCTGGAATTTATTAAATAAGAAATATAGGTTATTGCTTTGATTCTCCATCACCTTCATGTCTTGAGTAGAGTTCCTAGATAGATTTCAATCCTGTACACCCTGTTGAAATTATTGGGACTTACTTATGAGTAGATATGTATAGAGTTTTACAGCACCATGCTATAGGTGTAACGTGCATGGCTCTTGAGAATACTTAAAATGCTCATCAAAAAAGATTTGGGGTTCATACCCTGAACTTAATAACTGTTAATAGGATACAATTTATTGTATTTGATGTGTGTGTAAACTTCAGTGATTGTTTCAAGAGCAGGTTGCTAAGACTTGAAACATAAAAATATAAATAGGATTCAGCTGGGTTGTGTAACTTTTAAAGAACTCAAATTTAAAGGTCACTTTTCTGATCTTTACACAAATTCAGGTTTGTTTTTTTAGTTTTTTAAAAAACCTTCAGTTTATTGAAGATGTGCTTTTATTTCTGGGGCAAGTTTCTTCAAATATATTTAATATCTGGTTCCTGCAATTCTTACAAAATATTATTATTTTAGTAAAGCAACATATGTACTCTGAATGGGGGGGGGGCACTGTTCTCCACTAGTTTGGGAAGTGTTATTTGCTTTACAAACTGAGAGTTTCACAACTGATGAGGCTCCTCAGTAAAGATGGTACCATCTAGCAGAAGAGCCTAGAATAGTGCTGGCTTTTTTTTTTGCTGCTTGTAGTCTATTAAAACCCCTAGATCCTTTTCACATGTACTACTGGCAATCCAGGTGTCCCCCTTTTTATATTTGTGCAGCTTGCTCATCTGAGATGAGATGAGATGTGATGTGATATATAACCTGGCCACTGTTATGCATGCTTTGGTGAACCTCAGGCTAGACAACTGTTCTTCTAGTGGGACTGCCTTTTGCTAGGAAATTTCAGTGGGTTAAGAACGAAGCTTCCCATTTATTAGTGGATATAAGCTGATGGGAACATCTTCTGGAACAAGTGTAAGAAGGAGACTTGAGTGTAATTAAAAGTGCCATGGCTAATCTTCTATAGCCCTAAAAAGGGGACTTGATTCAGGATACCTTCAGAAACTCCTTCTCCAATACTGTATGCTGAGATCAGCATGTGGGGACTTGCTGTTAATCTGAATAGACTGCTTAGAAAAAGAGGCAAGGTTGGACCTTCTCAGTGCTTGGGTGTCTGCAGAGCAGTTTTGACGAGACAGTTCTATTTCCTCTCTTAAGAGAACATTAAAAGCACTTATTTTTGCAGATAGTTGAGAGCATTGCTGAACATTTATTGTATTGAAAATTGTAACCCTGGCGCTCTTCTTTTTTTAAGGCTGCTTCTATATCTTGTTTTTGATAGTTTTGACAGTTTTAGGTGTTTTGTATGGTGATGAATTGAATTTCTTATTTGATAAATTGTTAGCTGTTTTGAAGAGTTCTGTAGAACCATATGACATGATAAAAATAACTTGAAAGTTTGGGTGGTAGATAGCTCAGTCAACAGAGCATGAGGCTTTTAATTCAGAGTTGTTTCTTGTGTAGAACCCCACACAAGACAAAAGATTTCTGCATTGCAGGGAGTTGGACTAGATCACCCTTGTGATCCCTTCCAACATTTACGATTCTATGATTCTATCTTTTCATGGGAAGAGCTGCCTGGGGTCAGAAAAAATAACCTTGGAGCTGGTCTGTGGATACCCTTGTTCTAGTAAATGAAAATAAATGAAAGGTCTTGTAACATTTAAATGTTTGTGTGAGGGAGAGAAAAGTTGGAATGGATCATGAAAAGTCTTTTTTAGTGATGTCTGTTTTTAACATGCTTATTTTTCAGTTTTTTTAATTGTGCAAATTAACATTTTTGCCTATGTTGCGTAATGCAACTACTATGAGGTAGGAGAAAGGCAAGATCTGCAAAGTTTTTGTAGTGCCTCCCCCATCATTCTTGAAAGTTAGGCTCTTCCGCTCAACTTTTGGGCCTTGGCCACATGGTTTCCTCTGCATATACATCCACATAGCCTAGTGACTTTGTTTTAAAAGAGAGAGAAAGCAAAGCAAGTTTCATAGGGTGCTGATTTCCACACATAGTACCAAACGCCGCATTTTCATGGCCTTTCATGCAACCATAGTAAAATTATTTGGTTTCTTGTTATTTTTGGTACGTAATATTTTGTCTTGCCTTTCATTCCAAAAACCCTCAAGGCTGCTCATATCAGAAGCTAAAATGATCTAAAGATGGTATGATTTCAGTCTGAAATGAAAACAAAAATGAAACCTAACAAAATAGAGCACAGACATGAAAACAGGGTGGAGTTAGGGAGGGAAAGAATGATTGAAGATGTCATGGAACAGAGAGGTTGTGCTAAACTATGTAAATGTCAATATGGAGGGAACCAATTGAGCCTGGAGGAGGAACTTCAATAATCTGGGAGGCACTGCAGAGAATGCTTTGGCTTGCAGACATTCATACCTCTGATGGCATTGAGATTTAGAACAAAGCCTCTGATAATGAACCTGGGGGCTGGGGGTTAGTTTGTGCAGGAGAATGTAATCATTCAAGTATCTTGGCCCCAGCTATTTAGGGCTTTATATGGAACAATCAGTAGCACTTTAAATTGTGCCCAGAAATGTGCTGACTGACAATGCAGGTGTTTTGTTTCATAATATAAGCCCAAGGTAACATTTTAGGGGCCATATTTTGCACCAGTTGAAACTTCTAGACAGATTCTTAAGGGTAGCGCCATGTTGAATATGTTGCTCTGACCATGTCATGTGTGATGTATCTGCTTTCTTCAGGAAAGGGCAAAGCTGGTGCACCAGCTGAACTGAAGCTGGGCAAAGGTTCTCCTAGTCATGACCACAGTCTGATTTACCTCTAGGAGCAAAGCTGGATCCAGGAGAGCCTTCAGACTGCAAACCTACCCCATCTAGCTCTGCTTTTTTCTTGATCCTGTGGGATTATCCTTTGAGCAATCCAGTGGTTAATGCACTTTTACAATTGCCAACTTGGGTCAAATGCCTATACGGGCTGGCCTTTTCTGACTTAGTAGGCTATAATAAGATGGTTATACCTTGTGCTCAGCACATCAGTTGGTATCAAAGCTCACATTTTGTTGCAAGATCTACTACTTGTGCCTCTCCATATTCTCAAAGGATACACTGATTAAGAGAGGCACAGTTTTTACTTAGAATATTTATTAAGGAATGTATGAAGCAGAATGTATCTGCAGAATATATACTACAGTGACCTAATCCCAAAAGTAATTTATGGTGTAAGTAAAACTAGAAGATGAGGTTCTAGCTTGGTTTTGTTCTATTTTGGGGAAGTGTAATAGTTTTCCACTTTGTTTATAACTTAAAAGCTAATGGACAAAAAAAGTAGACTACAAATGGGTGTATGTAGCGGGGGACCAGTGGAAAGGGCCTTCTGATCTTTCCCAAGAGTATCTGGCTGTTTATGGAGTCTAGGTGGCAACTGGAAAGAGAGCCTTGTCTTTAGTCTCCTCCTTTCAATGGATAGATGTTACATATACTGTATGTGTGTGGGTTAGGGCAATGTTTTAAACAAGTGTGTTCAGATTATACCTAAACTCTAGAGCAGAATTTGTGGCCCTGTAGATCTTGGATTCCAACTTCCATCATTTCTAGCTACTCCACATCATCCAGTCAGGGATGATGGGAGTTGTAGTCCAATAACATCTGAAGAGCAACAGATTCCCCTGTCTCTTTCTAGAGCAGAGTTTGAAGTGTGGTTGGGAAGTTCCACTGACCTGCCTGGCCTAATTGCCACCTGTACCCTTGGCCCTGAACCTCTTGGACTCCACCTGCAGCTCTGCAATAGAGGATGAGAGAATGAAGCCCCTTCCACTGACAAACCTGTATTTTATATTCCTTTTGTTGTGTTCCTTGAGGGTTTTCCATTGTAAAAGAAGGGCAAGATAAAAATAAACTTGAAAGATTCAAGAGCTGTAACTCAGATTCTTACTTGCTTGGTTCCTTTATTTTCAAGTTGTTTTGTGAGGTAGTGGTTTGTGAATTTACTTAATCTGTAGACGTGCTGGGTGTATTGAAAATTAATATATTACTACTCACCTGCATCTATAGATTACATTGTTAAGAGACTATGTTAAAATTGTTAATCTTTTTTTGCTTGCTTATAACTTTTTTGCCTAGGAGCAACATACTCCTGAGTTGGCAACATTTTGTGTGAACAAAATTATGCCATAGTAACAATATTTGTAATAGCTTTCCATTCTTTTCACGATAAAATTATAATCCTTCTAGATACAAAGTTAACTGAAGCCCATGGTCTGAATTTTGCTATAACTACAATAAACTGTTGTATGCGCCTGGTTAAAGGAGAAGTGAATATTTATTGGTGCATTTCTGTGCTGCTTTTTGGCCAAGAGGCCCCCAAAATAGTTCACAAATATTAAAAACAAAGCACAGTTAAATGCTGAACAACACCAAGCAAATAACAGCAACCAGTAAAATGTTGATGTATAGTTGACTATAATGGAGTCAGCCTTAATAAGACACTACAAAATAAAAACCAATCGCTATAAAAAGCCCATTGATTTGTGAAACAATATAGCGTTTATGAGACTTCACAGAAGGAGGAAAAGGGGCCAAACATGTCTCATGAGGGTGGGCATTCTAGACCCTAGGTACCACCACTGAGAAGGTCCTGACCCATATACTCACCACTGTGATCTTGGTTGGCGGTGAGATACTTAGCAGAATCTCCTAAAATCTTGGCAAGCTGGCAGACTCACATAGACCCAACCCATTTAGGGTTTCAAAGGTCAAGACTAGCTCTTTGTTTTTTATTCAGTTCAAATGAGCCAGGGGAGTGTTGGAGGAATGTGCCCTGATTACAATTGGGTTAGAATATAATCTCTGAAAACTCTTCAAAGACAGCCCCATTTAGAGTCTCTTGCAGCAGTCTAGGCTGGATATGCTGTTTGATTCTTAAACCTACTGAAGTGCTAAAAGAAAGAGAGATGGTTTCAGTACGGGCTTATTTACAACTCCTCTGCTTTTAACAGTAACATATTTAATCAAGGACATTTACAGAAGTACTCTTATGAAGACATTTAATGTATTCAATCTTGAGTCTAAGGGAATGTGCAACCAGCATTAACCTTTTACATATGGTTGAAGTAGTGCTGTCCCAACAAATGCTATCTTTCGCAAGGCATTTAGTTTCCTGGAATTCGGAACATTCACACACACACACACACACACACACACACACACACACACATCCCTTGGTAGGAGATTGAGCTCTGCTGTTCTGTTTTAACAGGCTTGCTTACTTATGTATTGTCAACAATAACTCCCAACAAGATTGCACCAAATGCAATGAGCCCTGGCACTAGGCAGTTTTTCAGTGAAACGGAAAAAGTAATAGATCTAGAAGAAAGATCTGCTTGCTGCTGCAAGGCCCATTTTCACCTGGTCTAGGGGGCGGGTCCCACACTCACCCTGAACAGCTAAAAGAGACTCCTGGGAGGCCACTGGGACATTGCTGGAACAACTCTTGGGTTGGGGCAACTGGGTAAAATGTTTTAAAATGTTTTAAGCGGTTTTAATTTTGGTTGCTCTGTTTCATTTTTGTCGGGTTGGTGTTGGTTAAATGTTTAGTTGAGGTTGGCAGTTACTTTAATTTAATTTGGTTATAATTGTAAACTGTTGTTATTGTATCATAATTCTCATTGGTTTTATCAATTTACTGGTTTGTTTGTTGCTTGTATAGGATATCTTCTCGATAGTGGTGCCCACCCTGTGGAATGCCCTCCCATCAGACGTCAAAGAAATAAATAACTAGCTGACTTTTAGAAGACATCTGAAGGCAGCCCTGTTTAGGAAAGTTTTTAATATTTGATGAATTGTTGTATTTTAATCTTTTGTTGGAAGCTGCCCAGATTGGCTGGGGACAGTGGCGAAGCTGCATGCTCTGGCACTGGGGGCAGAGAGCAGGCGGGGGCATGGCTGGTGTGCCCCCCGGGGGTGTGGGACCTGGTGCGGTGGGGGGTGGCACATGTCTGGGGGGCAACCATGATGGTACCCCCCTCCCCAATGGTGCCACTGGCGATGCTCACCCCCTGCTTCCCGTTCCTCCGCCAATGGCTGGGGAAACCCAGCCAGATGGGCGGGGTGGGTATGTATAAATAAATAAATAAGTAATATCTTGTTTTTTAATGTTTGATGTTTTGTTGTGTTTTATATGTCGTAAGCTGCCCTGAGTGGCACTTCCCCTGCAAGTGTATCTAGGAGCATAGGATATTATTGTCTTATACTAGGTCAGGCTGCTCCTTTGCCTGGTTTTGTCTGTACTAGGGGTGGGTGAACCTGTGGCCTTCAAGATGTTTTTTGGGCTCTGAGCCTCATCAGCCCTAACCAACATGAGCAATAATGTGGGATGATAGGAGCTATAGATAGGAGCTGAGCAATATTTGGAGGGCCACAGATTCCTGATCCCTGGTCTACACTAACTGGCATTGACTCACCAGGGTATGACAGAAGTCTTTTCCAGCTGCACTTGAAGATGGCAGGGATTGAACTCATCTACAGGCAAAGCATGTGTTCTACCAACAAGCTTCTGCATCCCCCCCCCCCAGCTTTTACATGGCCATGATATATATAGCCACACAAGTTGGATCAGGGTTGGGCAACCATATCAAAGAATCATAGAACTGTAGAGTTGGAAGGGACCACAAGGGTCATCTAATCCAACCCTCTGCAATGCCCTGTAGCCTGGGATCTGAGTATGTAATGGGCTACTAATGTTAGTTTTTGTAAGTCTTGTTGGCCAACAAGTGGCTCTCCCATTTTGGAGTAAAGGATGGTGTGATTTTGGTTACTCTACCATTCTGCTCTTTGCTTTGCCCAGGAGTTAGCAGGCAGCAGTCTGAATTTCTGCCATGGAATGGTTGACATTGTCCTACATATCAGAACGATTTCCTACTTGTGAAAAGAGACTATCCAAATTTGTGATATAGCTGCTGTGTTCTCCCCACCCCCCTCATAATGGAGGAGTTGGGTACACAGTTACTTTTTCTGGAAAGCCTACCACAGGCATATGGAGAATTACACTTTGCTGTTTGGCATTTTAAATATCTGTGAACAGGATGGGATTGGGGAGAAAGATTTCCTTCTGTCCGTTTTTCATCTTTTGGCAATACATTCATGCTTTGCAACTAGATTAGCCAGTAGGCCAACTGGGAGCTGAATGCTGCAACTACCTTCCAAAGCTTGCGATTGCCTCCCTTTATTGTGAAATCCGCTGAGCCATAAACTACTCTGCTTGTAAGAGGCATGCAGGTAAATATTCTCCCCCATCCACCCACTGCCCCCCTCCCCCACTGAATTGTCAACTCATTTCCCTCCCCTCCATTCCTCTTAAAGACATGGTTTGGGACGTTTTCAGATTTATATTTGTGGATCAGACCCATGCTGCATTGACTTGCACACTTGATTCCAACTTAGTCTGTAGTACCACTCACTTAAGCACACACTTGCCTCTTATGGTTTGCCCATTAAATTTTCTTGCATTCCTACTTAGCTTGACTGATGGAAGAGACTAGCACTGTGCAACACTAAAGTGAGCAAATCTTTTTTTCCACCTGAGGCTTGGAATGAATTTGTGTGCTCCATAGTACTAGTGAGTGAGCAATGGCTCATGGTCTCCCCCTAGCAGAGAGACAGTGTTCTGCTGTTTGTTTGTAAAAATATGAATGAACCTGTGTTCTTTTTCTCTGCCTGCTTGGGGAGTAATGTGTGTATGTGGACATCTAGTGAAGGGGATATGATGGATTGTCTGGATACAATTCATTGTTACCACAGATTAACAGTTTTTGACAGCTTTCTTTATTATTAACTGATTTCATATCTTCCATTACTTCCCCTTTAAAAGTAAACTTTTGCTGAATGTAAGATTTAGTATACTTCATATAGGAGTGCATTGTTTCAGTACTGATGGAACATTTTTTTCTTTTAGCTGTTTTTTAATAAGTAAATAAGATTGTTCACAAGTGGAAAAATGGTGTGCATTCTCATAATTTGGTCTTAATCTGTACAACATTGAGTTGCTTCACCAAGGAAACCTGTGCTGATATTTGGCATCTTGGCAGAGAATGCTTTTAGTTTTGTCTAGGCATTAAGGTTGGTGTCCCGATATCTTACTAAATAGCTAGAGATAATATTGTATTTCATGAATGGGTTAAGTTTGAGTTGGTTCTGCTATGACCACTACCACTGTCAAAGTTCTACAGGTTAGATTTTCTACTGTAGCAGATTTAAAATAAAACTTTTTTTGTACATGTCAGTGTCATTGAAAACTCTTCACTTTGCTTTGAAGAAAGTGAGGTGTTATGTTCATTCACAGATTTCATATGCTATAGGTAAATGGAGGAACAGGTTTGTTTTTTTTAAAGTGGGCAGGGGGATGATATTGTCTTGGCATCTGTATGTTAACTTTATTAAGAGACTATGATAGCAACAGCAAGATTGTTTGCCCTAAAGTTCCCTGGAGTGCGTAGGCTGCTTAGTAACCATCCCCATTCATGTGAAAGGTGGTTCATATCAATTTGTCTATAAAGTGTTCAATGTTAACAAATAAATTACTCAGATAGTGACTCTTTCAGACATCATACCAAACCATGGTTTAGGTTTTACCTGCTTTGATATTTTAATCACTTTAAGGTGTGTGTTTTTTTAAACATCAAGTGAGTGGCATATAAATTTTTATGAAATAAAATAAAATGAATAAGCTTACCTCTGGCTGAGCTTCCAGCATGCAACAAACCATGGTTTGGACATGCTTGTCCACTTTCATTTTCTGTTCTCTTAGTTCTGCAAGTTCATATCTGCATTTGTGGTACAGCAACCTAAAGAGTGATGACTGCATAATTTGTCAGTTCGGATACCATGCCAAACCACATGGTTTCAAAGTCTGGTTTGCCAGATAATTGTAAACTATGCTTTATCAGTCTGGCATCAAACTTGAAAATGTGTGCATGTAACCATCAACAGTAGTTATAGTAAACTAACACTTTTTCTAAAATCAGCATTTTTCATGTAAATTATTTAATAGTTTTATTGCTGGAGCTTTTTAGGGGTGATCGTTTCTGGACAGGTTTCTCTACCTATCCTGTCTGTGATACTGAATAAGGCTGGAAAACACCCCTTGACTTCCGTATGTGTAGCTGAGATCACTTTCTTTCTCTGTTCTGCCTAAGACTGGGCCAAGTGGGGCTCCCCAGATTTGTGGATTAATTACCTTGAGCTGGAGAAGCAAACTCTTCTGGTTACTTCCAGGCAGAGCCCAATCTATTGTTCGCTTTCACTTCCCCTTTTTGAGCACGTAGCCTGGACTCAAGTTCAGATATGCAAGGTAGAGAGATCTTTGGGTTATGCAAAATATCCAGTCAAATCCAGGTCCCTAATAAAAATGGCTTATTTAATGTTTATAGTTAGAAGGAGGGGAAATAAGCAGCAGCCTAAAAAGAAACAACACATTTCTAGATTTGGAACCTAGTCAAACTAAAAGAAAATTGACCAATTTGCTTGCAAAGTGCAAGAGTCTCTCCTATATTAGATGCTAGATGACCTTTTGGAGGAAAGCAGCTGAATTTTATCTCCCTAGAGTCAAAGTAGGTGGGTAGGATTGACAAGTGGAGGGGAATTTGCTATGGGGAGCTCCAGGTAAACAACACATAAGCTGGAAGCCTGTGATTTACACTTGCCAACAGCCCAGTTAGGTGGGATGAGGAAGTGTGAATCAAAAATGTTTCCTTCTGATCCCTGACAGACAAGCTCACTGTGGGGGAAATACTATCCTGGGATGCTTTGTATGTAAGAGAAGAGAATTTCTGAGATGGCAAGGCTATCTTATTGGGGCTAGGTAGAGAGATTCGTACATAGACAGGTGTAGTGTGTTCAGCCTGTCATCAAAGTGCTTTATAAAGGTTTATAATAAAAATGTGAATCAAGATTGTGTAATAACCCTATGTGTGTATATTCTGTATTCATAGATGTGGAATATTGCTTAATTCGCAGTCCTTATATACAGAGTATGGAATTACCGGTAACTGCTTTGTTTCTGTTTGCTGAAAAATGTAGTGGAAACCATGATCACTGGATCAAACTTGATTTTGCAACTTCCTTACTATGCATAGCTGTCCTTATGTACAGTTTAGCTAAAAACTTCAGAATGGCAAAGAGAAATACATAGAGGAGTGATAGTGTTCAGTGCTTCTTATGCCTCATGCAGTATTTTATTGACTTTTTAAAGGTATTTGAAATGGCTTCTTAGAGCAAAAAGCCAAAGGGACATAACTGAATAAAATAAACTGCTCTGTAAAAATATTAGCCTGCAGAATATGAACACTATGTGTGATAGTGTAAAGGAGATAAATCTTACTTGGTGCATCAACAAATATACAGTTGCCAGGCATGTGTACAGAACATTGTTGCTAGCATAAAATTGTAATTATGTCCTTAATACTGTGAAGAGGCTTGCATGTACATGGTTTTTAAAAATCATTTCTGCAATATTGTGAAATGTCTTGTGGAAGTATGAGAACTACAACTTTGGGAATATGTTGCATGGTTTCCAGGATATCCCTTTTATGGCTTTGCTTCTTAGAGGGAATTGCAGATGAACAGAATCTGGGTTTAAAATGTACTGTACTACAATTGCTGAAATATTGTGCTACGTGAAATTATATCTGCATAGGATCGTCATAACATTTGGTAAGAAAATGTAGCATTTCTTATAATGTAGCCTCAAAGTTGCGGAACCTGTAGCTGAACTCTGATTCCCATAAGCCACAGATATTTTGCCCAATGGTCTGGTTGATTGGAGTTATAGGTCCACAACATATGGGGAACCACAAGGTCTCCGCTCATGCAGTATGACTTCTTATCAGTCGGGGGAGGGGGGATCTGGTCCTAGCTGCAGCTCAAGGAATTGCCTGTTTTGACTCCTCTTTGGAGGAATTCAAACACTGAGTTTATGTGGTGCTTTATTTGTTTTGTTTCTAATGAGGTGCCAGTACTCATGTATTCCAGCTTTTAAGGAAATAACTTTTAAGAATTTTGTGCCATTCAGCACTGTGCTGTTTAGTATACTTATTTTACATAATTTTAATTCTGTTATAGTTTAATTATTTTTAACTATTATCTTCTATATGTTTTTAGCTATCAGTGTTTAACCCATGTTGTTTTAATTTTTGTGAGCCATCTTGAGTCCCAGTTCTGGGGAAAAGGCGGAATATAAAATAAATATATTGATAAAAGTGCTATGGGTGCCATGGGAAGCAAAAAAATGAGATGCTGGAACTCGGTACTGCTGAGTAAAAAGAAAGAAAAACAATAATATTGGGCTTATATCCATATAGGAGTGTCATTTTTAAAAAAAGTTGAATCCCTCAAAATTAGTAGTAGTACTTAGACATTTGAAATATTTTTTTCCATCTCTGATTTGAGGACTTGTATGATATCAGAACCATTGTGTGGCAGATGTTTAGATTGTTCATATAAACCTTCCTGCCACTGAGAATATGAAAAGTGTAATGAATTGGGGGGGGGGGGGAGTTTGCAGTTTCTATGAGACTTCCTGTCCCTTTGGCGTCTGGTGGCTGACACTTTTAGGAGTGATTCTTCTTCTTTTGCCCGGCATGTAGACCTGTGATCTTCTATGTTTTCAGACTTAGGACCCACTTCTAACCCAAACGTACATTTGAGAACACTTTTCCTAACTTGTTACCATATATTTATATGGCAGTACTGCTGCTATTGTGACCCATCTGACCATGACCGGGTTGTGGGTCCTGGCCCACCAGTTAAAGATCTGTGTTATGGACTGCAAAGTTTTCTTAGCCTTTTCTATTAAAACTCATTGCTTATTTCCCATAAAACTCATAAAATTAATAAAATTCCCATTTTACTGTCTCCCAGACTTAAGAAGCCAAGGACCACGCTTTCTTCTTTCAGGAATGGGAAGTTGCTGAGCCTGCCAGTTAAACGCAAAGCCAAACTTTTTGTTGCAAGAGTCACTTCTTAAAGTAGTAACGGGATACTTTTGTTTTAGTGGTAATAGATAGGGTGATGTAAGGGAGAAAAGTAGATGACTAGATGGCTGGGGAAACAGATTGCATCTCTGTACAGTGGTACCTTGGGTTACAAACACCTCGGGTTACAAACACTTTGGGTTACAGACTCCGCTAACCCAGAAGTAGTGCTTTAGGTTAACAACTTTGCCCCAGGTTGAGAACAGCAATCGCGCGGCGGTGGCAGCAGGAGACCCCATTAGCTAAAGTGGTACCTCAGGTTAAGAACGGTTTCAGGTTAAGAAAGGACCTCTGGAACTAAGTAAGTTCGTAACCAGAGGTACCACTGTATTTACTTTCTTGTCAGGGTGACACCCAAAGGTTATATAGCCTCTTAGTTTTTACTTTGCACAGTGCTGTCATCATCTGTATTAGCTTGTGAAACTTAAGGTGCCAATTAAGTGATGGTTTAGATGGCTGCATGCATGACTGTATAAAATAGCTTCAGCTGTGTTAGGAATATTATTATCATTATTATTGATTTATTAATTGCCTTCTTAACAACCATCTCAAGGTGATACACACTAAAGATAATTCTACAGAAAAGGGGCAGCCAAACTGAAAGCCATTCCCTGAGTTACTGCAGAGTGGGCTTTTGAGATCTTTGGAACTTGCCTGAGAAACTCTCAAGTAGTTTCTCAAGTAACCTTGTCCTGACTGTACAGTATATGTTAGTACCATCACCTTGATTGGCCTGGGAGCAGATTGGCAGCCTGTGCAAATCTCACAAGCAGAGTGTTATATGTTAATGGTAGTTTCCCTCCACATGCAACCTAGTCACTGTGTTCTGCATCAGCTTCAGTCTCCAGAGCAACCCCAAGGGTATCCGTACATAGAGTGCATTGCAGTAATCCAACTGTGCGATTGTCAATGCATGGAGAAGTGTGGTCCAACTATCTCATTTCAATAATGGCCATAGCTCTCTTACCAACTGAAATGTTAAAAGGGACTGGGCTGTTGGAAGTTGTAGCTGAAAACATCTGGAGGTTGGGGAAGGCTGCACTAGCCATTAATTCCCTCTGATGTAACAACTGTGGGTTGTATCCTACTTGGAGTTAGACCCACTGAAATTACTAAAACTATGTTAGTCATGTTTATTTCATCAGGTCTGTTCTGAATAGAACTAGCATTAATTACCACCCTATAACTGCTTCTGGAATTGCAGTAATCCCATTAAAATCAGATCCCTAATTCATGTTGTTTCCAAGCACGATTCTACTCTTTAAAGACGTTTCTAGACATTAATTCTTCAAGTATGATAGCAAAAAGATGAATAATTGTGAACAGAGTGCCAGAATAACTTTATTTTAGGAAGCCAACATGAAGAGTCCTTAAATTTTTATTTCTTTTTAGGCTGCACCTTAAACCTGTAGAACAGCCGTAAGGTTTTTCAGGGTGTGGGGCTAAGAACTGAAATAAACCTAAAATGTTGTGTCAGTAATTTAATGTGTTGCTGTTAATGCACCCTGACTTCTTTTGGTAATTCTGTGTAGGCTGATGAATGATTTTGTTCTCGCGCAGAAAATGTGGAATGCATAGTTTAGCATTATAGGCTAGGGGTGGTGAGGAAGCTTGTTATAGCAGGTGCCGGAACCTAAGAACCTAAAAAAGTCTGTTTTTGGTTGCAAAGAGGGAAGTTACAAAAGTTTGATTTAATAAGTGAGTGAGTCGAGTATGGGTGACAACATAGCTGTTGGAGAGCATCTGTACAGCATAGAAATGAACACACAGGGAGAAGGAAATATAAAACCAGTTGAATCAGAGTTGAATCTTCACTGCAAGAGGGGGGGAAAAACTAATTTTGCCATGTCTGGCAGCCCAAATGTTAGTCAGAACTCCAGACTAGGAACTCATTCTCATTATCTTCAACAGTGTAAATGGAGAGAGCTGTTCTGACTTGTTCACACCTAGTGATAACATGGGGAGACCTCTAGTAGCTCAGCAGGTTTGTTGCATTTGGAGTGTGAGCAGAATGTATGCAGGAGGCTGCATTGTACTTTTTAAACTTCTAGTGCTAAGAATTTCTAAGCGATTCTCACTTGAATCTTGAACAGTTATTTAAATTTCATGATTCTAAGTAGCCCAAATGTTTTCTTCTCCTGTTTCAAATACTGTTTCCTCTTTTTTACTTAAGAAAATTAACTAGACCAAGAAAAATATCAGAATTCACAATACTCCAAAAGCAAATGTTAAATTGAAAAAGACACCACTCTTTAACCTACATTTTGTGCATCAGTATATGTGTTTATAAGTGATATGTATATAATAAAATAGAGATAGAGAGCTGCTTTAACAAAATTTTGTGGTTTTGAACTGGTTCATATGTAACATTTAACCATAGTTTTAAATTATAGCTTAATGTACACATGTTGTTTGTTGTTCCCCTGCTGGCTGCGGGGAAGAAACAAGCCCAAATAATTCAGAGTCTGGTTTGTCCTGATATGCGAACCCAAGTTTGCTTCTCTCTATAAACACTGAGTAGTATGCCAATGACAAACCCAAATAGTAGCAGGGGATTGTATGTCGTTTACCCTCTCTCTTTCAAATTGTAATACCCAATATGACTTACAAATAGTTTTTTAAAAAAATATATTAAATATATATTTAATAATAAAACAAAGCAAATATTCTACCATACAGCCAAATACTACTACAGTTTAGTTTCTTCCCCCCCTCCTCCGGTTGTCTCTAACTGGTGTAATTTGCTTTGGATTGGGTATTTTGTATATATGGTTTTATTGTTCTGTACAGTGCCATGAAGTTTTATGAAAGCTAATATAAAAATATTTTAATCAGATAGAATGACAGCAATAGCTCAGAGACAGCACCCATTAAAAAACAAAAACAGAGAAGTTTTTGCTTGCTGTTTATCTGATTTTTCTGAGGGATAGCATTCCAGAGGTGGAATACCACAACTGAAATGGTACCATTCACCTCTGAACACAGAAGCACTCTGCAGGGCCAGTGTGGTGTAGTGGTTAAGGGTGGTAGACTCATAATCTGGGGAACCGTGTTCGTATCCCCGCTCCTCTACATGCAGCTTCTGGGTGACCTTGGGCTAGTCACACTCCTTTGAAGACTCTCAGCCCCATTCACCTCACAGAGTGTTTGTTGTGGGGGAGGAAGGGAAAGGAGAATGTTAGCCGCTTTGAGACTCCATCGGGTAGTGATAAAGTGGGATATCAAATCCAAACTCTTCTTCTTCTTATTGACTATCATAGTGAATAGGCAGGATCATATGGGAAGAGGTGATACTTCAGATACATGGTCCCAGATTGTTCAGGTCAAAACCAATATTTCAAACTCTACTGATCTACAGTCAGTGTAGATTTTTCAGTGTTGGGTTAGTAACTTTACTATCAATTTTTGAATTGGTTAGCGTTTAAGATACACCCACGTACATTGGTACCTTGGTTCTCAAACTTAATCCATTCTGGAAGTCTGTTCCAAAACCAAGGTACACTTTCCCATAGAAAGTAATGCAAAATGGATTAATCTGTTCCAAACTTTTAAAAACAACCCCTAAAACAGCAATTTAACATTAATTTTACTATCTAATGAGACCATTGATCCATAAAATGTAAGCAATAAACAATGTACTGTAGTCACACAATCAATCAATCAATCAATCAATCAATAGCTAAACTGGGTTCCACACAGTCACAAAAAAGAGCCACAAAACAAAAACGCAAAATAAATAGCAAAAAAAGACAGACCTCAGCATAACACTCAAATTGGAAATGTGGCACTCAAATCGGAAGCATAACACTCAAAACGGAGCATGTTCGGCTGCCGAAAAAAGTTCACAAACCGGAACACTTACTTCTGGGTTTGCAGTGTTTGGGTTCCAAGTTGTTTGAGTACCAAGGCGCTTGAAAACCCAGGTACCACTGTACATCACATTTTAGGAATCTAACCATAACATTGCAAATCACTGTGGCAAAATTATATTTATTCAAGAGGCTATATGGTTGGTGTGCTAAATTAGATTGATGAAAGATACAGGGCTTTTTTTTCAGCCAGAGCTCAGCTCTGGAACTTCTCAGGTGGGCACCACTGACATTCTGTGAGGACAAAGAACCATAAAGGTGGCCTATATAGTAAATAAAAGCAGAGTTTTAGTAAAGGAGTATCACAGAATACATAAAGGGATAAGGCTACTCCACTGAAAACCGAAACCTGGAATTCAGGTTAAACCTATAGTAGACAAGTAGAAAGGGGCCTAATCAGATGTTCCTTCATCCCAATAATTGTGCTTGGAGAGAAACTGGAAGTGGGCCATAGGCTTGTACACTTCCTGCCCTATCCCCTATCACTGTGTGGAAATGAGCAAATGAACCAGGAAATCCTGCATTCAAATAAACTTGGGATTGCCTGATTCATTTGTGCAGCTGCGGAGCTTTTCCTAGGTATAATGAAACAAGCACTAGATATTATTTGGTTTATTATGTATGCCACCTTTTGGGGTCAAACCATCCCAATGTGGCTTCCAACAGTTATATGCCAATGATATATGATGCACAATAAATTTAAAACCAGCAAAACACAATTACAGGATTAATAAAGGTAATCAGCGATAGTATTAAAGCAAGACTCAGTGTATTGGTTTCCATAAGACCACAAAAATAAAGCAACACAAGAAATACATCATAAAAGCCCTAACTGCTGAGTATATGTATGTCTGTGTTTTGGCAGATTAGTGCCCTCTGATCACAGTATCTAGCAAATATGTATTTTGCATGTAGTAATGCAACATGAGTTTGACCAAACTGCGGGAGGCAGTGGAAGACAGGAGTGCCTGGCATGCTCTGGTCCACGGGGTCACAAAGAGTCGGACATGACTAAACGACTAAACAAACAAAACAAACAATGCAACTAAACTTAAAATGTTTGAACAAAGAAGCTACTAGTGATCTGAATATTAGTTTTGTCTATGTATGACATCACTGAAGATCTTATTAAACCGTGACATTATTTGATTCATGTGTAGAAGCTGAAACCTGTTTTAAAAGTGTAACTAGCACCATCCATATACGGTAGTGAAAATTGTAAGTTTTCTCAGATCTTTGCATTATTGTTCTCACTTGAGACTGCTGTCCTCTACAGAGAGAGCTTGCAAGATCTAGCCCACTTTTACTACTAGTTTGTAATGTATAAAAAGGAATGTTTAGTAATTTGGGACCAGGGTAGTCATGTTATTAATTTAAGAATGTCTCATTATCCTGTCAATTTTATTTGTAACAGAAAATACTTTTAGATATAAATTCATCCATTTAACAGGTATTCATTTAAATGTGTTTCATTGTATTTGGTTTCCATGGAAATGGTGTACAGCTAATGTTATTTATAAGGTGAAAGTAAAATAGGGTGTCTAATGGGACCCCCTGCTGCTCTGATGAGGAGACTTTGGGGGGGTGGGAAATAAAGGCTCGTGGGATTTTGAACAAAGTTTAATGGAAGTCTCTTGTAACTGCTTGTAAAAGACCAGTATTAGCAGTAAACAAATACTTCATGGTGATTGGGAAAACATACATTGAGTTTCCCTCACCACTTATATTCCTCTTCTTTATGTTTCTAAACTTTTATTTTGTATGTATAGGACTAAAATGTTAATGGAAATTAAGAAGAGCTTTCAAAAACCTCCATGCATAGCTGAAAGTTAAGATTATGAAAATCTCCATTACAGTCACTTGTTTTCACATGTATATAATTGTCTTAAGTATTTGTTTCTGCTGACATCCTCAATTATTGGCTTCCTTCTTAAATGGCTTTTACAAAAAAACAGGCAAAACTTTCAGTCATCAATTACATACATGGAAAATGCTTCCGTTGAAGTGTTTTTGCTGCTTTCTGCTTTGTCAGCCTTACACCAAAGGGTTTTCTGAATGTAGAAATTTCATTTGGCTTGCTCCTACTTCCCAAAGTTGCTTACCTCTTTGTTCAACAATGCATACTTTAATACAGATGTATAATATAGTGGGTGTAGCAGGAAGGAAGCTATTTGAGCCTCTGGGTTTGTTTTGCTTTCATTTTGAGACTTTTTCTTGTCCTTCATACAATTTATTAAAAAAAATCTTAACCTTTTATCTAACACCACAATTGAAGAAGCAAAAGGGTTCCCACTCTGCTTTTCATTTATATGTTCCTGTATCACCTCTCCCTGTTAATATTTGCATTTATGATTCCCCCCCCCCCCCAGCCTGAATTGGTGGATGTTTCTGGCAGGTGCTTTGTTGAGATGTATATATTCTTGGCAAGAAGTATGGAATCTCAAAGTGCAGTGGTAGCACTCTTGATGTTTTCTGCCCCAAAGAAGGCACAAGCTCTGATGTGATTCCTTTGTGGCTACCTATCTAAATTGCCCTCCTCACTCAGGGACTGCCTTGAGATTCCCAGTGCAGGGATATACTGGAAAACATCACGGCAGGCATAGCCTGTTTCCTCTCAACTTGTTTAGTAAAGAAAGAATGCCAACTCTATAGGCCTCCCATAAGCTATGCTATTATTCAGATGTTTGTGATCAGTTCCATTCCTGGGGTATCCATGCTCCTATATGGAACTTTGGAATCGTTTTTTAAGAAAAATAAAAGAATAAGTGTATCCCTTTGGAGTTGACACAATTGGGAACTCTCTATTCTTAATTTGCTTTTGTTTTTGCTTTTAAACTGTTTAATACTTGTTCTTAGTTTCTAGGTATTGATGCGTACCACTTGTTGGTAGATATATGGATAGATAATGCACACTTCTTTGACTCTTGGGTCCTTTCCAATGGCCCCATTGAATCAGAGGTAAATCATCTGTGGCCATGTTCAGAGTTTTACTTTTGCTTGGACAAAGTGGTATCTACAACAGCAATATACCGTACTCTTCCATGTATAAGATGAGGTTTTTTATTGAAAAATTATGTTAGAAATTGGGGGTTGCCACGAGCCGGAGATTGTTAGCGGCTATTGGGCGTGTTATTGTTGGCTGTGGCAAGAGCTGGTGTTGATTTGCTGTTGCTGCAGCAATTGGGCAGGTGATAGGTGGCTTTTTGTGACGCGTGTGAGTGGCAGCGTAGGTCAGGTGGGTGAGTGATTGTCAGCATTCCCCCCCCCAAAAAAAGCTCAACAACTCTGTGCCACCCCTCCCCAAAAGCTCAAGAACTTTGGGCAATCTCCCCCATTTGGAGTCCCCAAAAATAGGGGGCGTCTTATATACGGGGGCATGTAATACACGGAAAAATAGGTTAATTTGCATGCAGCTAGTCTTCCTCTCTTGTGGATAAAGCATGTGATATCCATTAAATTCTGATGCTGAACTATTATTAGAGTAGTTTTGTGCATTGGTGAACACTTTCTCCATGATTAGACGAACTAGATATTAAAGGAAACACATGATTACTGCTAAAAACAGCAACCCCTGTCCTAATAGTTCAATTTATTTTCCACTTTTCCAAGGTAGTCTGTGCCCAAAGCAGCACACAGTAACCATCAGCTTACTGCGTTAATTGTGTTTTATTTTGATAAAACACAATTTTGTTTTTAAAACATCAATTTATTGCATTGTAGTGAAGTTTTCCCCATCCCATCATGCTTCAGTGGCTTCTGTTTCTAGACAGTATTACTGTGCATTATTCCCACAACAGAAGCTTGAGAGATGATGTCTGAATTGTACACATGAAATAAGTAGCAAGTGTGCAGTAGTTGCACTGAAAAGCCAAGTCCTTAAGCTTTTGTATGGGAGCCACTATCTTCACTGTCTTCCTTTCTAATCACACAGCTTGAGGATTTCAAGTCCATATTCTTAGTAAAGAGATTCAGGCCATAAAAAGTTGAATAGTACCACATGCTTGTTAGTGATGGCGTAGCAGTTCAGCAAGAAAAGGGAATCAGACTTTTTATCATGTGCATGTAACCGCCACCTTTTCTCATGGGGCACTGTTCTCTGTTTGGGGGTACTGAGGATTACAAACATCTTCTAGAGGGTATTGATGGCTGCGCCTTTACATGTAATGTTTCTCCTTCACAGAAATAATATTGGTGTAGAGCAAAATATATACACATGTGTCTTATGTATACAGCTTATGCATTTTCTTATTACCACAAGCTCCTGTGTGTGCATTGGCTTACCCTGTGAAGGTAAAATGTATGTAAAGTAGTCTTGTGCTATTGAGATGATTATTTCTCTTCTACTCCCATGTCTGATCCAGGATGCTGGAGGAAGCAAGAGCAGATGTCTAGTAGATACTAATCCTTCAGCTTTGTCAACCACTATGCCCTCAGTCATATTCTTACCATATGGCTGTATCTTATTGGGAGTTAAGTTTACTTATGGATTCCAATTCTGATCTCAAAGATCCCTGTCCCCATGTTTTTATCGTTGCTCCGACTTCAAAATCATCCTCATGCCTCTGTAACATTCTTTTGACATGCCTACTGCCCTTTCTCCAAGTGGCTCTTGTAATAATTTCAGAACTGTTTAGAAGACAAGTAGAGGCACTGCAATAATCATGTGTGGCTTCATAACAAGGGACAGTTTCCCTTTTGTTTCTGAAAAGAATATTTTTAAGGATTGACTCTATTCCGGAAAACCAAGTTTGAAGATTAGGTCTTCTGACCCTCCTGATAACCACAGCTGCAGATATCACAGTATATTGGTCTCTTATCCAAGGAATGTTGGGGGGAAGGAGTAAACAAATACAGTGCCTGAACTTCAAAGAGCATTTCCTGATGGAAAACACGTTCAGAACAAAATAGAAACATATTACAGAACTGTGGCGTACTTTGCTTTTTTCAAATAGAATAGCCATGTGACTATTTCGTAATGTATGTTGGATTTGTGATTATCGCTCGTCTGGATGATGGCTGGGTATTTTTGCTGTTGTAGCATATTGAGTGGAATGGATATGGTGACTTTCCTGTCCCTTTTTAGTTGCATGATTTTGTTTTCCTGCTCAGCCTAACCTTGTTCATGTTTCTTAGAAGAAAGTTCCACTGTGTTCAGTATGACTGTAAGATTATGTAAACTTCCTTGGAGTGTGAGGAAAGTATGGAAATGTCTGAAAAGTAGCATCACTCCTGTGTAGTGAAGCCATCAAATGCCTACTTTACTATCCTGCCAGCTGTAAATAAATGCATACTGGATTTGCTGCATGATCAGAATTTGTTTTCAAATCCTACTTGTGAATTCTGGCTCAAAACCCTCTTTTGTGTACAGAAACCTTCAGTATTAGTTTCTTCATCATAAGTATGAAGCCAAGCTAACTGAAACTGCAAAACTCGAAAAATTCTAGCTGTAGTAGAAGAATCTCCTGCAATATCCAGAACCATCAGTTTCATCTTCTCTTGGGTTCTAGAGGGCACTTTCATTTGAACAAAGGTAAATAGGTGGTGTTCAAGAATCTACATGGGACAGATCATCAAGAATCTACATGGGACAAACCGCTTGGACAGATCATCAGGTGTTTTGGGGCTGGGTGTTCACCAATATGCGGATGATACCCAGCTGTACCTCTTGTTTAAATTAGAACCAGTGAAGGTGGTGAATGTCTTCTGTGAGTGTCTAGAGGCATTTGGAGGGTGGATGGCAGTCAATCAATTGAGGTTGAATCCTGACAAGACAGAAGTACTGTTTCTGAGGGATAGGTGGTGGGCAGGTGTGGGGGACTCCGTGGACCTGAATGGGGTTACTGTGTCCCTGAAGGAACAGGTGTGCAGCCTTGGGGTCATTTTGGACTTACAGCTGTCCATGGAAGTGCAGATCAATTCTGTGTCCAGGGTGACTGTCTACCAGCTCCATCTGGTATGCCAACTGAGACTCTACCTCCCTGTGTACTGTCTTGCCTGAGTGGTACATGATCTGGTTAACTCCTGCTTGCACCACTGAAATGCACTCTGCACAGGGCTACTTTGAAGGTGACTCGGAAACCACAACTAATCCAGAATGCAGCTGCTACACTGGTAACTGGGAGCCGCCGCTGGGACCATCTAACACAGGTTTTGAAAGATCTGCATTGGCTGCTAGTATGTTTCTGAGTGTTGGTGCAGACCTTTAAAGCCCTACATGGGCTCAGCCCTGTATACATGAAGGAGAGTCTCCACTCCCAGTTTTCGCCCTGGGCACTGAGATCCAGCTTTGAAGTCCTTTTAGCAGTTCCTTCACTGCAAGAAGTGAAGTTACAGGGAACCAGGCAGAGGGCCTTCTCGGTGGTGGCACCTGCCCTGTGTAACACCCACCTGTCAGATGTCAAATAGCTAAATAACTACACAGCTTTCCAAAGACATCAGAAGACGGCCCTGCATCGGGAAGTTTTTAATGTTTGATATCTCACTGCTTTAATATTATGTGGGAAACCACCCAGAATGGCTGGGGGAATCTGATTGGATGGGTGGGGTGTAAGTAAATAATAATAATAATAATAATAATAATAATAATAATAATAATAATAATACCACCACCTTCTGTGCATTTTGCGCAGGTAGTTGTACTCAGGGATGTCATGCAATGATATACCAGAGTTCCTCTCAGATAGTCTTCCTGTAGAAAGGAAATAATTTGCCTTTCTGAAGTGTACATAGACACTCTGAAAAAGTATGCTATGAGTTCAAAGGAAAGTTCAGAAACATTGATAAAGTTTTTTTTAAAAAAAATATGCACTCCTCCTTTCTAATTGTGTCTGTTGAGCTGTCCATTGAGCAGATTTCTCCATGTTTTTATTCACAGCAACATGGAAATAAAACTGATTTTTGAAGTAATAAGATAAAATATCTTTGTTTTAATCAGAATTATTTCATATTGAATTTCAGTTAGAGTAAGTGTCCTTTCCCTGGCTTAAAATACCTAAATCTAATATGAACAACTTTGTCTGCACTCATAATACCTTAAAAACTCACTGACATTTTAGTAAACCCTGCTTTTTATGTAAAAGAATAAATCAGGACAGGAAAGTAATTTTAGGTTGTGCATTATAATTATGCCATTGTGGGCCTCTTTTGTAGTATTGTTCAGACTATGAACCTTTGGACTGTTGATTAAATTGCATGGACATTTATTTTCTATGACATTGTGAAATTCTCTTCTGCAGAGTAAGTATCAGCTCTTCCTCCTTTATAGTTCTAAGCACATCTTCACATGTAATGGGTGTGCTTAGTGTCATAAGAACATAAGATGATCTTGCTGGATCAGGCCAATGGCCCATTTAGCCCAGTATCCTGTTATCCAGTGGCTAACTAGATACCTGTGGGAAATCTGCAAGCTGCATCTGAGCACAAGAACAACCCCCCCCCCTCCACAGTTTCTAGCAACTGGTATTTGGAAGCATACTATATACTGCCTCTGATTGTGGAGGCAGAGCATAGCCACCAAGGCTGTGGGAGCAAATTCTACAGTTGTTCTATGTGCTGCACGAAGAAGTACTTTCTGTGTGTGTGTGTGTGTGTGTGTGTGTGTGTGTGTTTGTGTACAGACCAAATAGAAATACTTACTTTCATAATTGCTTCCCTAAGCAGAAATAAATTCTGTGGCTCAAAGGCTATGAAGGTTGAATAAACAGGGGTCAGGGGCTATGCTCCTGGTATTGTAAAAGCTTACTTTTCTTGCAAACACAGATTTCATTTATTACAGCAACCAAACTTGATTTTATCAATCACTTTCAATCCAGCCCTTTTCTTGGCGTTTTAATTTGGTTATAAAAATGATCCATCCTGTATAGGGACAACCTAACATGCAAGTTGTACTTTCCAGCTGTGTTATTATTTGTGGTGTAGTAGCAATTTTTGATCTTTTTAGAAAAACAATCCTTTTTTATGATTCACTTTTGAGTACTACTTAGCACTTCTTTTTTAGACTGATTCCTGCGCTTCATTCTTGCTCTTATGGTAGACTTCTCAGGGGGAGCTTGGGAAGAGGGAGAGAACATTGTTGCACTGAGCTAAGATTATAGATGCAACTAGAAGTGTGTTTATAGGAAATACAGGGTCTAGTTCTCTCTAAGGTGAGAAGTCTTTGCCTGTACTTTACCACTTCAAACTCTAGGTGACAGTTCACATTTATGGAATGTTACTCCACATCAAAAACTTGCGTGTCAAAGGAGAGACGTTCAGCTTATCCTTTTCCCTAATGTACACCCCTCTCATGTGCAGAAGTATGTGTCCATGGAAGAGCATTTGATCATGCAAGCACTTACCTGTAGTCTGAAGCCCAATCGGAAGCCTGCTGCCTCCATGAAAACTAGTCTTTCGTGTGTCCACAAAGGAGATTGCTCCCTTGTAGTATAATCCCAGCTTCTTTGCCCATAGCCCAAGAGGGATGAGATGAAAAGAATTAATTTTATTCTGTCTCTTTATTTTAGAGGAATATAATAGGTTTAAGCTTTATTACAGAGAGTCAATTTAAAATTCATATTTTTTTTAAACTCCTATTTTTGTCATTCTTGAAAATGCATTGCTTGTTTGCTAGATAATTAGCTTTTAACTTAGTGTGGTTTTATTATTTTTTTGAAGCTGCACTTGCATAGAAATCGAAATTCAATTAAAATGCTCAAAAGCAGCATTTTAAAATTTGTTGCCATTAAATAAAATTACATTAAATGTGTTGGATTGTACACAAATGAAAGGAGAAATGTTTCTGTTAAGCAGGAACTGACAGTAATAATTAAGGGAAAAGCTTTTTCCGCACAAGGAAAAAATGTAGTCCAGGTACCTCGGAGATGGAAACATTTTAATATCATGGCATTTTGTTGTTTTTGAGGGAAAAGCTAGGTGACTGATTTTCACTCATCTGTCTGGACTCAGGGGGCTACTCTTAAGGTGGTGATAGCCTACTTCCTCTCCCTGCCTAAACCATTTTTTGTTGTTCTTTTGCCCAGTTTGCCATAGCCTCATTTACAAACAGGGCTAGCTGTCTAAAAACCTCTATGCATTTCCAATTCCTGACTGACAGCAACCTTGCTGGACACTAGACTGAATATACGTACCTTCTGAACACTCAAGAATATTACAGCCACAAGCTTGACAAAATCTATACCATTTGACCCTGTTCACTCTGACCCAGAACAAGCATATTACATGTGACTTCCAAGTTTTTCTGAATTAAAGCTTTCTCCTCTTTTAAAGTAGCTGCTACAATACCGTTACTAAGCCATGCTGGCTAGGGCTACTGATGTTTGAAAACTGATCTCTGCTGCCTTGGAGTTTAAAAACTTGTTCTGCTAAAATAAAAGGCAGATCTTGTCAGACTCCTTATAAAGCTTATATCCATGCTAAATTGATTAATTTCATTAAACAGATCCATAGTCAAAATGCTTCTTCAGACAAGTAGAGATACTAGAAGAAAACACCCAGCTGGGTGGTATTGCGCTTTTGAGAGAGGTTGTAGATGGACGAAAGGGAAATAGAAAAATGTATTTTAATAAATAATATATTTCTCCTGAAGAATATATCCAGTTCTGGAAAGTTTTGGGACTTATTTTATTAAACAATACAATAATTTCACAACTATTAGTTTTAATCTCTGTATTGTTTGTTTTCAGTGCTGTGTTTCTAGAAAAAGAGGTACCAGAACTCACCATGAACCCCTCCCTTGTTCTCTTATAATGGCAATGGCACCCACCTGAAAGGTGCCAGAACTGAGTTCCAGTGAGTTCCAGCTGGAAAAAAGCCCTGGTTTGTTTATTTTTAAAATGTTTCAACATGAGCATTTGAATGTTCTCTGAGTACAGAGATATGCAAAGTTTGCTTTCTAGTATGTGAGAGCTTCTTGCTTAGTGGCACTTGATTGTTCTTCTTGAGTCTTGCTTGTATAGTAACCACATAGGTGAGGTTGCATACAGAACTGATGCAGAAGGCATTGATTTTTATTGGCATCTCTGGCAGTCTCATGTATTCTGCTTTGATTTACATGATCGAAGAAAGAAAAATATATGTGGAATAACAAGCATGTGTGTGTGTGTGTGTGTGTATACTGTAGTCAATGAATACCTCAGAATTCCACTCTTCAGATAATTTTAGCTCTGAACTTATCCTGAAATACATTTTTGTCACTTCATGTGCTTAAACATAACTGTTACAGGTATTTTGAGACATGCAACAAAGTTGGTAGAAAATATTCTGTTCTCCTCTGGTTTAAAAAGTATTAAATTTGAACTGCAGAACGAATATTGGGGGCCAAAGTTGGATTTAATAGTAATAAGTAACTCACACCATGCAGAGGAAAACGCTTTCTAAAGGTATATCATAGAACTGTAGAGTTGGAAGGGACCACCAAGGTCATCTAGTTCAATCCCTTCAATGCAGGAATCTTTTGCCCAACGTGGGGCTCGAACCCACAACCCTGAGATTAAGAGTCTCATGCTCTACTGACTGAGCTATATGATTTAGTTTGTTGTCTTTCTGTAAGGTGCATGAATTGTTTGCCATATGTGATACATATGTTTTCTGCATAAACTCCATGCAGTTACAGTATCTGCATCCCCTCTAACTCCATAAACCAAAATAGGAAGGGGTTGTCAGGTGCCTGAGCCAGCACTGTGCCCCAAGAGCCTGACTGCATCCATTCAAATTCATACCCGACCCTTTAATCTAGTTATCAGGGCAGTTTGCATAAAATAAAGTACAAAAAAATTAAACATGCACACAGTAAAGTTGAAAGCAGATCTGCACAAGAAAAAAGTTTTAAGTCTGAAGCTACCTGGCAAATCTGTCTTTGGAGCTTTCCAGAGCTGGGGTGCTACCACTTCAAAACCCTTTCTCTATCAACCCACTAGACTGCAGATGGTGGAGGAACTCTGAGAAGTCCCAAACTTTAAACGACAAGACCAACATCTTGATTGGGGTCTAGAAACCTGCAATTGTGTGGTAGAAGATTTGCTGCAGGGGGAGATAAGCAAGTTTGAGATAGTGTGGAGCTCCACAGTCCAGCTGATTTCCTGCTCTTCTGCACATGAGCTTCCTCAAGTCTCTCACATTTTTGTAGGGTGGAAAAAAATGAGAAGCATATAAGCTATACCCATATGACATAATGCTTATGTGATAAGATAGTCAAGAAACAAAGTGTTGGTGTCTGTTGAGAATACTATGCACCCATGTCTGTTGCTTTAAATTGTGGGTTTTTTAAATTTTAGATTAGCTGGTTCCAATTCATTATTCTCTAGATCTTGGGTAGAAATTGCCACTGTAGGGAAGGTTATGTTGCCTTCCCTGAAGTCATTGGGTAATGTTGCAAGTTGAAAAAAGAAGCCACTCTCAAAGATTGCAGTATTTTCTTCCTGTTGTATTTGTTTGTTTTTAAATTGTACTGGCTTTGTTCAGAATCTGAGTTATGGAGAAATAAAAGTCCAAACTTCGGCAAGTAGAGTCAATGAACAGTAAGCACAAAAAATATCATTAAGAATAACTGTTTGTGGTCTTTATTTAGCATCTTATGCTCTCATGAATGTAGGAGCAATGGAAATTTAACTTCCTTTCTTTGATGCTGGCTATTTCAAACTGTGAG
The DNA here is from genome assembly GCF_964234715.1 of Podarcis melisellensis. Classification (NCBI taxonomy): domain Eukaryota; kingdom Metazoa; phylum Chordata; class Lepidosauria; order Squamata; family Lacertidae; genus Podarcis; species Podarcis melisellensis. The sequence continues at coordinate 50,439,424 of NC_138528.1, forward strand.
TAGTACTTGTGGGGTGGAGGCTGTGGTCTTAAATACAGTACTATGCCTATACATGGTCCCTAGCAATGCCAGGACCCAAGCTCCATTTAGTTTTCCTACCTGGATGCTTTTCAAACAGGCAGAGCAGACAGGCACAGCAGCCAGGACAACCATGGAGCAGGCAAGCTGTTTTGTTGTCATCTGGTCCAAGCTCTACATTTGTTTCTACACTGCCATTTTGTCTGCCATTTGCTTGGCTGGAGAGATGTCCCAGGCATATTGTAACTGAATACACCCCCCAATTCTGACATCTGCTGGCTGGGAAGCCTTTTAGCCAGGCCAACATGGGTGGCATCTCCCCAAAGGGAGGAGTTGTCTTTTGGAAACTGCTTTAAGTGTGCCACAAGGCCAAGCGTCATCCTAATGTTTGGAGTGTAGGTAGGATCTTAAGGGTGTGGTTGTGGCAGGTTTTGTGCAGCCTAGGGTAATTGGTAGACATTTGGCCTTTTAGGTGTTTTCTTCCTTCTTGGGATTCTGATTCTGGTTTAATTTAGTTTTAATAAACATACAAGAATGAGGGAGGTTGAATAGTTTCTACTCCCCCCCCTTTTTTTTGTCCATTTGGCAAAGGAATTTTAACTCCTTTCTGGTTTAGCACAGACTGTAATAGAACTTTTCCTTGATATATTAAACTTCTCTCTTTTTTCTGACTTGCCATAATTTCCTTAAAAATATTTGTTTGGCAGTCTGAATGCATTTTTTGTTAACTGTACTATTTGCTGATTCCTCCTTGTTTCTTTTTTGTAGGGGGGAAACAGAGCTGAAGAGAATACTTGTTTTCCAAAACTGGTAAGCTATTTTCTCCCCCCCCCCTCTTTTGGTTATGTTGAACTTCTAGTCAGAATAAACGTTTTGTTTAGTGAAATCCCTAAAATAAGCAATGAAGATTTGTTGTGTAAAATGTTCATTTCTTATTCTAGTATTATAGATAAGGGACTTGAAGCACTTTCTGTCACGTTCATGTCAAACTTGACCAAATAAATCCAAACATGATAGGTACAATGTTCACTGTTACAGCTGACTTGCAACTTGTGTGCATTTAACCAGCATGTAGTTAGACAAATTGAACACATGCTTCCTGGGCCCTGGGAAGTTCTCACGCGGGCTCTGGGAGGTTCCTGCAAAATATTGTGGGGGCTTCCCAGAGCCAGTGCAAGAGCCTTCAAAGCCTTGCGGGGTGTGTGTGTGTGGGGGGGTAAGGCCCGCTTGGTGTGACGGCTCCAGAAAGGTTTTGTGGGGGTGGTTCCTGGGTTGTTCTGGCTATATGCAATTTTGGCTCCATGTACAATCCCCAGAACCTAACCCCACTCAAGTTTCAAGTCAACTGTATAGTTTTGTTTTGTTTTTAGTTAACTGATTTGTATGACTTGCTAAGCATTTTGATTTTGAAAGTAGTTCTAACTGCCTTATAAATTAGATGTAAGAAGAGCTGTTCTTGTTAATCTACTCATTCAATGCCATTTTATTTGCACGAAGTACACTAATATTGATATACATCTGCCTAATTGCTACTTGTGAATGTATACCGTATTTTTCGCCCTATAGGTCGCACGTTTCCCCCTCCAAAAATGAAGGGGAAATGTGTGTGCGTCCTATGGGGCGAATGCAGGCTTTCGCTGAAGCCTGGAGAGCGAGAGGCGTCGGTGCGCACCGACACCTCTCGCTCTCCAGGCTCCAGGAAGCTATCCGCAAGCCTTGCACGCTTGCGGGCGGCAGCCTGCAGCGCGGAGCACGGGGCGCCCTTCAGAAGACGCCCTGTGCTTCGCGCAGGTGTCGGCAAGCCTTGCGCACTGGGGGGCGCGTGGGGCGCCCTGAAGCAGAGCTCCCATGGCGCCGGGCAGACATCCGCAGCGTGGGGAGCCCTGCGGGAGTTCCCGCAGGGCTTCCCATGCTGCGGATAGCAGCCTGCCGCCCGACGCGCGGGGCGCCCTGAAACAGAGCACCCCTCGCGCTGGGCAGACAACGGCCAGCCCCACAAGCTCGGGGGACAGCGGGGAGGCGCAGCACTGCCATCCCACTGTTCCCTGACCTGGTTTTGGGTGGGAAATAAAGGAATTTTTTCCCCCCTTTATTCCCCCCACAAAAAAGTAGGTGCGTCCTTTGGGACGAAAAATACGGTATATAGCCTGTTCTCATTTGTGTAATTTAATATATCACTGTGAAAATAAGTTGCTTGGTCAAACTTGCTTCTGAATTAACATGTAGTTCTTAGCTCTTGAGCTTTTTAACACAGCTATGCTGCAAGGGGATCCACTGTGTTGGGCACGTGCCCTCCATTACAAAGCCTTGAGATAAAAGACAAGAATCTTGTATAATATATGACAAGTTGATGGCCCCACCCCCCTTTCCTGATGAAAGTAACAATATATTTTGCAGCTGCAGCGTAAAGAACAGAATATTTCCTTTACTCTGAAGCAAGTGTCTGAAGGTGGTGGGGATTTAGTAACCTCAACAGCTCAAGAAAGTGGAGAAGGTAGAGAATGGAGTTGCAGACTCTACAGGAGGCTCTGAAAGTGGAAATTCAGGTTCACCAGGTAAATTGCATTCTCTGCCTTGTGTATCTTACTTGAAATAGTAAAAGGGGTTGTTCGACTTCAGGAGTTCAGACCAAATACTAATAGTTGCTTGATTCTTAAGTTCTGGTGTGCTTGTAAGTATCATGCTATAGTGCACATTTTATCTGTTTTAATTTATTGACTTCATAGCCCACCATATATTGTGAGCTCAAAGTGGTTTTCATCTGCTTTCCCCGGACACGACACAAATACTTCTGTCCCCATGGTGCTTATAGTTGGAGTAATTTGGATAATTAAAAGCTTAGGGTAGAAGAGAGCTAGAAGAAATTAAAAATTACAATTCATAAAGATAAAAAAGTGATTAAAGGGCTTAGTTGTTTTTGTTGTCCCAATATTTTCTAGTCTCTCTAACTCATAATTTTCTCTATTAGCTGAACTCACAATCCAAGTTTTCCCAAAGTATGATAAACAGAGCAAGCATACAACAAACGGGCCCTTTGGAGTAGCAGCAACAGGTCTTACAATTTTTCTCCTCCCTTTTCAGCTCATAAATTGCAACTATTCACTCTGAATTTAACATCTCCAATCCTTATACAACATTAAAAAGAAAAAGAAATGTGGACTATATTGACTTCATTTCGTTTATGAATTGTTTTCCATGAACAACACCTTGAACAACAGAAACTTCACTTACAAATATCAACTTTACAAACGTATATAAAATCCAAAATAAAACCTTCATTTAAAAGGCTTATGGGGGCAAAGGAAGATCTTCCATAGTCACCAAGAAGATAATAGAGATGGTGCTTGTCTGATATTACTGAGAGGGCATTCTAGTGGGTAGGTAGGTGTTGCTAAAATGATTTCATGGGAAGTTTTGTGTAGAACTTTTGAAAATAGTAAATACAGCATGTTTGTAGATGAAAGCGTGTGTTTTTTATTTATTTTTTTAAAAATTGAGTCTTATTCGTGTTTGGATTTTCAGAGCTCTAAGGACATAATCCTACTAAGTTAACAAGCTTTTCCTCTGAAGAAACACCTTTAAGACAATTCTTATAACTTTAGAATAGAGTCATTAGAACCAACCCGGCCTACATTTATTATCAGGACCTGGGCAGCTGAGCTGTGAGGAACATTTTCAGCTGTGTCAATTGGGTTTTCGGTGAACCCCCAGCGTAGGTTAGGTAAGATTGCTATAGTGTATAGGGGTTCTAGTTTCCCTCCAGGATCTAATTCTGGCTGAGTCCCAATTTTAAGTGTTTGTAGTAGGTGTGGAACAGTAAGGACAAATGAGAGAATTCTGTGAACTGACCATCTTGCTGTCTACTATCTCCCTGCCTGAGCTGGTGGAAAATGGTCTCTAATTCAAGTGTTGAGGATCCTCTAAGCAATGCCAAGGCTCAGGGTGGTGGTTTATTATTTTCAGGGTGGTGGTGTTGTTGTGTTGTGGTGGTGGTTAGGATTTGCTTCCCCTGAGTTATCCCAAAGCAATTTGCAATATAATAAAAACATATATAAAACAATTACCGGTATATGTATAAAAACAGTTAAAGCAATTGCATATGTAACACATTAAAAACAACAACATCAATAATAAATATAAAAACAGTCTCAAAAAGCAGCACATACATAAAACCAATTCAGATCCAGTACAGTTACCAACTGGGATAAAGATCTCTATTTAAAAGTATTGTTGAAAGAGCCACTGAAAAGGCAGTAAGAGAAAGTGCCTGCCTGATATATAATGGCTTTAACTGCCATCCTCACAATTGTGGTTTGTTGAAACGTGGCAACAGCCTATACATGTTATAGGCTACATTCCAGATTTTTTTTTTTTGGATGAGCCAGTGTGGTGTAATAATAATAATAATAATAATAATAATAATAATAATAATAAATTTTTATTTGTATCCCGCTCTCCCCAGCCAACGCCGGGCTCAGAGCGGCTAACATCATATAAATAAGACAATATGCATAATACAATATACAACATGCATATAAAATAACATTCAACATTCATTAAAATAATGTAGAATATTAAATATCAGCATTTCAAATATAAACAGAAATCCACTCAACAGTTACAATAATTTCTAAACTCCAATCAATAAAACAACAGCTGCTGGGTGACCTTGGGCTAGTCACACTTCTCTGAAGTCTCTCAGCCCCACTCACCTCACAGAGTGTTTGTTGTGGGGGAGGAAGGGAAAGGAGAATGTTAGCCGCTTTGAGACTCCTTAGGGTAGTGAAAAAGCGGATATCAAATCCAAACTCTTCCTCTTCTTTTTCTTTTTCTTTTTTTTAAAAAAGATGATATGCTTCTCATATGTGCTGCATAGCATGGCAGGACAGAATCTCAAACAAAGATATACTCTGAATTTTCTGTCTTCCAGTTCATTCAGTTCTGATGACTGTGTTGAAAATATATTATGAGCCAGTGGATCAGTTATATTTTACATTGGGTATATTTCAAAGTGGTTTACTTCTAGATTTCAACATGGTTAACTCTAAACAATAGATGGCAGGCATGGTTTACTTATTGTACAGTGTACTTGTTTTAAGAACTCAAGTTTGACAATTTCCAGCCTGTTTCTAATGTCAAAGCAATAAACCAGCCTCTATTTCTGTGTTACTTCTTAGTAGGTTCAATTTTTGTGGAACTTTTATGTAATTTATGCAAAAGCTCAGTATAAAAATAATTTGAATGGAATCTAACATAGTGCTAAATGAAAATTCCACCAGTGCAAGAATTTCTCCTTGCATGGTGGGACATTCTACCCCTCTCTTCCTCCCTACGCTGTGGAGAACATTTATGCACATGGAAACGTGCAAATTGCTCAGAAAGTACACAGTCCTACACCCCAAATGGAGCAGGTGAGGCCCACTAAGGTCAGTGGGAACTAGTCACGAGTAAATTTGTATAGATTTTTGTAATTGTGAAAGATCCATCAGACTTGGGATATTCATTGAACATATTTTTATAGAAAATAATCTTTGCTAGACAGATCCTGTCATTGATTGCATTGTTTGCATAGACATTGCTAACAGCATTGTGGGTATCTCTGAATGTAAATTCAGCTGCACAGTCAACTTTATCCTCTCAGACCTGAGTTCTTTTCAGACTAAATCAAAGCTCTTGTAGACAATTCTGACACCATTTTCTAACGTTAAGGTAGATGCTGTGGGTCTGTACATAAATAAATATTTCTCTCATGTAGTTGACCAGCTCACTGGTAACACTGACTTATATGCAGACTGAGAAAAATGGTTGTGTGGAATTATTTACAGAAGTGAGACATTTAAGACAAAACAAAATATGGAGAACAGTTCTTCACAAGTTGTGCATGACTTGGCCTTATGCAGGACATGTAAATATAAAGGCCAACAGCTCTTGCCTTCAGATTACCAAACCATGTCAAACTTGTCCAGGATAATCTCTTAAGAGTTTGAGTTTGCATTTGAAGTAGTAGAATTAGCACTGAAATAACAAGTTTTTTTGAGAGATGCAGTTGATGGATCTTTCACATAGTTGCAATCATATACACATTTATTTGTGACTAGGTGCATTTGAACTCTATGGGATTATCTGGTTTGTATGTGCTTTATAAGACTATTGTGTCAGTGATCTGCAAGCTTTCATGTATGCAGATACAGTGGTGCCCCGCTAGACGAATGCCTCGCAAGACGAAAAACCCGCAAGACGAAAGGGTTTTTCGGTTTTTGCGACGCTTCGCTAGACGATTTTCCCTATGGGCTTGCATCGCAAGACGAAAGCCCATAGGGAAATCTCGGGGACCTTTTTTTAAATGCTGGCGGTGGGGAGCAAAGCCTTCCCCCCCCTCCGGACTTCAGAAGAGGTCCAGGAAGGCCGGCGGGGGCGAAAGGCTTTGCTCCCCACCGCCAGCATTTTAAAAGCGGTCCGGGATAGCAGGGAAGCGCTTCCCGCTATTCCGGACGGCTTTTGAAGGCAGGCAGGGGGGGCAAAGACTTTTGCCCCCCCTGCCTGCCTAACCGGGGGCTTTTAAATCGCCCCGGGACTGTCCGGGGCGATTTAAAAGCCCCCGGACGGCTTTTGAAGCCTCCCCCCCGCCCGGCTACGGGGCATCATCCCGATGCCGGGCGGTGGGGCAGGAACGCCTCCCCCAGCCGCCCGGCATCGGAACGATGTCCCGAAGCCGGGCGGCCGGGCGGGAAAGCCTCCCCCCCCGCCCGGCTTCGGGGCATCGTCCCGATGCCGGGCGGTGGGGCAGGAACGCCTCCCCCAGCCGCCCGGCATCGGGGCATCGTCCCGATGCCGGGCGGTGGGGCAGGAACGCCTCCCCCAGCCGCCCGGCTTCAGGGCATCGTCCCGATGCCGGGCGGTGGGGCAGGAAAGCCTCCCCCAGCCGCCCGGCATCGGAACGATGTCCCGAAGCCGGGCGGCCGGGCGGGAAAGCCTCCCCCCCCTCCCGGCTTCGGGGCATCGTCCCGATGCCGGGCGGTGGGGCAGGAAAGCCTCCCCCAGCCGCCCGGCATCGGGGCATCGTCCCGATGCCGGGCGGTGGGGCAGGAAAGCCTCGCCCAGCCGCCCGGCATCGGAACGATGTCCCGAAGCCGGGCGGCCGGGCGGGAAAGCCTCCCCCCCCCGCCCGGCTTCGGGGCATCGTCCCGATGCCGGGCGGTGGGGCAGGAACGCCTCCCCCAGCCGCCCGGCTTCGGGGCATCGTCCCGATGCCGGGCGGTGGGGCAGGAAAGCCTCCCCCAGCCGCCCGGCATCGGAACGATGTCCCGAAGCCGGGCGGCCGGGCGGGAAAGCCTCCCCCCCCCGCCCGGCTTCGGGGCATCGTCCCGATGCCGGGCGGTGGGGCAGGAACGCCTCCCCCAGCCGCCCGGCTTCGGGGCATCGTCCCGATGCCGGGCGGTGGGGCAGGAAAGCCTCCCCCAGCCGCCCGGCATCGGAACGATGTCCCGAAGCCGGGCGGCCGGGCGGGAAAGCCTCCCCCCCCCGCCCGGCTTCGGGGCATGGTCCCGATGCCGGGCGGTGGGGCAGGAAAGCCTCCCCCAGCCGCCCGGCATCGGGGCATCGTCCCGATGCCGGGCGGTGGGGCAGGAACGCCTCCCCCAGCCGCCCGGCATCGGGGCATCGTCCCGATGCCGGGCGGTGGGGCAGGAAAGCCTCCCCCAGCCGCCCGGCATCGGAACGATGTCCCGAAGCCGGGCGGCCGGGCGGGAAAGCCTTTGTCCCCCCTGCCTGCCTTCCCAGGGGCTTTTAAATCGCCCCGGACAGCGGAGAAGTCCTCCGCTGTCCCGGGCGATTTTAAAATGCCGCCCGCCAGAAGAGGTCGGGGGAAGGCTTTTTCCATAGGAACGCATTAATTGATTTTCAATGCATTCCTATGGAAAACCGTGCATCGCAAGACGAAAAACTCGCAAGACGAAGAGACTTGCGGAACGAATTAATTTCGTCTTGCGAGGCACCACTGTATAGCTGGAACTGAAATATTTTGATTCTAAATATAGAGTGCAAAAAACAGACCATTTTCAGGGAGCAACATATGTACGCGTCTGAAAACGATTATCCACCCATTATATGGTTTGTCAGGTCAGCTTGATTGTGTCAGTCATCATCTCCAACTGGAGATCAGCACTACAAAGCTGATAGCACTAACTATGTGATTGTCTTTCATGCATAGTTCCAACTCAGTAACCAAGGCAATACATACAGCTCTGGATACTGGATATAGTTAAACAGCATGTGAAAGCCTCAGTCTTTCACATGTATACGACTCTTGCTGGGTTGAATCCAAGACTTTGCTTGCACAAACGTAAGCACCACTCATATACAGGTTGTGGGTGAGGCACTCATTCTCTCACATCATGACATTGCACACAATTTGGAAAAGCCTTACTGTCCTGGGGCAGTTTTCCAGTGGGCACAAGTGGCTCTTGGATAGGGGGACAACTCCCCCCCCCCCCGGTAAATGAATATTGGAAGCACTTCCACTCACTTGGAGGGAGGTAAGTATTGGGTCTAAGTCTTTACGTATAGGTTTATGTACTGGCCCCACCCCAGCTAAGGAAGGCATAGTTAAGTCTTTATTGACAAGAGAAGCATTTACAGCAGCTTCCACTGTACTCCATGTACACATGGGCTTCTAGCCTCTAGGCAGTTGCCCACACGTCTGGGCCCTGTGGAGCGTTGCAACAACAGTGGGACCATGATCTCCACCCCCACCCCCCGCTGGCTTATAAGGGAGCCAGTGTGGTGTAATGGTTAAGAGCGGTAGTCTCCTAATCTGGGGAACCGGGTTCGCGTCTCTGCTCCTCCACATGCAGCTGCTGGGTGACCTTGGGCCAGTCACACTTCTTTGAAGTCTCTCAGTCCCACTCACCTCACAGAGTGTTTGTTGGGGGGGAGGAAGGGAAAGGAGAATGTTAGCCGCTTTAAGACTCCTGAAGGGGAGTGAAAGGCGGGATATCAAATCCAAACTCTTCTTCTTATATACCCTTCTCTGACGGGTTGCACACACATAACCTGAGACATCTCCTGCATGGAAGTGGTTGTGGCTCTTCCCTCTTCTTTTTTTATATTATTTTCAATGCAGAATCATAACAAAAATTACAAGCATTGAGTCCAAAATAACACTATACAAACAAACAAACAAACAAACAAACAAAAACGGAACATACAAAAAGAACGAGGAAAACCCCCACAAAAAACAACAACTCTTCCCTCTTCAAGTTCCTCCTGTTTCTAGAAGACAATGGCATAGAGGATGGTGAGGCCTGATCAGCCTCTTCCTGCACCTCTGGCAGGTCCTGTGTCGCCCCCTGTTCATCCCTAACAGCTGTCCTCCTTCTTCTTCCCCCCTGCTCTGGCTCCTGCCTCATGAGTGGCACTGAACCGCATAATTGCTGACACCCTCTCCCAGGTCAGTCTCCTCCCCCCTTGCTTTGGCCACACACTCATCAGAGCGCTGTCAGCCCTTGACAGAATAATAAACAGAGTTCACATGCTCATTGCCATTTTTGATCCCTTAGCATCTTTGTCACTTTCAAACAAGAAAGATGGATCGGAACGAAAAAAGAAAGAAAGAAAGCTGCAAATCTTCTAACAAGTGACTGTGGGGTGAAGAAAAATGCATCTCAGGTTTATTTTGTCCATTCCTGCAATTTTGGCAATTCAGAGTTTGTGTCCCTCTAAATTCAAATTATTAACCTACAAAAGAAAGTATTCTTAAATACATCAAAAGCAAATTTTGACAGACTTCGCTCACCCCAGAATTAGAATAACTTCAGCATTAAATAGTTGTGGGAATGTAATGGTCAATACCTTTCTGCTTTAAAGCACAAGCTTCTCCTTTGAATTCAATGGTACCTGTGTTCTTTGCATGAAAGTGTGTTCTGTCAGGCGAGACATGAGGAGACTATTATAGATAGTGCATTTCTGCTTCCAAAAACTACTCTCTCTGTGTGCTCATGTGTTGGGGAGAGGTAACCAAATGGGACATCAATTCCCCCCGCCCCTCAGCAGTATACCGTTTTATTTAGAATGATGTTGTCGTGCTGCTCATATAGAGTGAAAGTATTGTTAGGAACTGTGGGAAAGATCACTAAATCCTCATATAGGTATAGTGCAAAATTGTTTACTAGTGCCAATTTAATTAATTTTGATAGATCAAACACATATTCTATATGTATTAACCTAGCAGATTTATAATGCTATGAGAAGTTAATTTATCTATTCAAGCCATTATCTCCTGTAATTTAGCTGGATTACACAGTTTAATTCGCCAGCAAGCCTTTTAAAATCACTGAATAAGCTTCGTATCAAGACCAAGGATCAAGTGGTCAGAGGGAATATTTCTAATGTGCTCTCCCAGATGGAACAAACTTCCTATGCCACTTGGTTTTTATACTGACTTTTTAAAAATATGAAAAAGTACCCAGAGAAGCAGAATACCTGAGGAGTTTATTAGGTTCTTTGGAGATTTTCGTGTGTGAGGCGGGAAACTTAACCTGAAGTGCCAGTTCTTACAGAATTATTGTTTTCATTTATTTGTAAAACACCAAAATACTAGGTGCTTTTGCTAACACCAGTAACAAGCCCCTGCTTTCTGACTTACAATTTAAGTATATAAAAGTAGCACAAAGAAGCAGGGCAAGGGATGCAGCAAAGTTTGTTCTTTGACTTCTGTCCCTCAACCAAGACCACATGAAGGAAATTCTGTAGTTTTTTATTATATAGATAGCTTTTTTTTACAACCGAACTGATTGTCTGTGTTGCTTTTCATATTAGTTTAAGATTGTAGTTTTAGTTTAGCTTACCCAGCTTTATCCCTAGTAGCAGCATACTTAAACATGTGAATAAGGGTGGCAGAAATAAGCAACACCTTTTATGAAAAATCCAGTTTTAGTCAAGGAGCACTGTATAGGTTTTGCTTGCAGAACTTTCAGTAAAGCACATGCAGTACTAATACCACTGTCTTCTATTTTAGAAACTGGTTGCCCAAATGAAGCAGGATCCACAGGTAAATATGTTTTGTTCACACTCTTCATTCCTGAACTCAGTATACAAACATTCCTCTTGTTGCATTTTTCACAAAGTGAAATAGAAAAGTTCATCAGGTCATATATTAAGTAAACGGTCTCAATAATATTTCTGACATTGTTTTGTTCACAAGAAGATTCTTAAAAACCATATCATGAGGAAGGTAGTGGTTTGTTTATTTAGTTCACCAAAATTGTAACATTGGAGGTGCATTCATTTTCTTTCACCTCATGTATACTATAGGCACATTCTGGTTCAGAAGGTTTTAAGTGTGAAATAGCCTTTGGAATGTGGTGGTGGTTTAATGTTAGATGTATCTTTAAAAATAATTTCATTTTTCTTTAGTGGTGCACATCACTGAAAGAAAATGTGGAGCATATTGTAGGGTACTCCTTGATGTCCTTGTTAATTAAGTCTTAAATGGCATTTCATGTCTTCATGAAATACATGAAAATGCCACCCAAATGATGCTAAATATTGAAAAGAGCCATAAAACTGTAGCACCAGGCAGTTCAAATAGGCTTCACTGTTGTGCTGTTTAAGCAGTCCCATTGGTTACAACCTAGAGGCGCTTTATTTATAGCATTCCTATGAGTTTTAGAGTCCTACTACTATTCTTTATTAAGAATTGAAAGAGCTTTCTCACAGATACTTTTTTTCTCTCCCTTTCTAAACAGAATGCTGATCTGAAGAAGCAGCTTCATGAACTCCAAGCCAAAATCACAGCTTTGAGTGAGAAACAGGTAGGGAAACTGGTATATTTTTAATAGCATCTTCTAAAGATACGTCTTCTCCCAGCTACCACAAAAACTGCTAATTTTTTTCCCATGTGTGAAAATAAGTGTGGGCATCCAACACTTTTTGGCTCTGGTTTGATGTATATAGCAAAACAAAAATAAATATTGGATGCACCAGTCATAGATAAAGTTTATCTAGTGCAATGTGGTACTGGAAATTTGTGAGGCAGACTAATGTAGAAGTAGGAAGACATTGGACATTCGAAGTGTTGCACAAGTGAAATGATCACGCTTGTTACAATGTGCCTGTCAAAATAAGATACTAGGTTTAGTTATTGAACTCCAGATGTATTTGATTCTTTTTTAAAAATCCCGCTTACTTCCACATGGTAGGAGGTGGAAGTTGCTGGCCTTAACAGCTATGGCTGGATGCCCCTCTTTCTCTCAACTTGTCCTCCTCTGCTGGCTGTGTTGTATGCTGGGGCTCATCTGTGGCTGCGACCAGTTGCGGGTGTATTATGAGGCGTGCCTTGGGTGTGGACCAGAAGGGAAAAAAAATTCCCTCTGGTCCGCTCCCTGGCTATAAAAGCCAGTTGTGCCATGGTCCCAGCCTCAGTTCATCTTGGGATTCCCTGCTCACTCTTCCCTTATTCTATATGTTTTTGGGCTGCCCAATAGTATGCAGGCACATCCCATGGGGGAGCTCTGCTGAGGAAGCCGTCGGTCACTGTATTCAGGGCCAGGCAGACTCATTTGTGTGCAGACTAATTGGGCCTGTCTGGGGGCTTCGCCTACCTCATAGCAACAGTCACAAATTTTGGCAGATAAGGCATTGGGTTGGATTCTTAGCTTTCATTGAGCAAGAGTGGGCGGACCTCACCCTGCTCCACAGTATCAGGGTAACCCTTTAACGGGATCCTTGGGCAGGGGGGTTAGCCCAATTTGATGTACATCATAGGGCAACCTTCAGCCTTGGTTAACCCTGCTAAGCATCTGCCAGGAGTCAGGCTAGTTGATGTTAGGATACAAAACCAATGCCGGCACCAAAAAGTTCTGACATCTGTAAAATTGTGGCCTCTTTAAATCCCAATACTGTTGTCCTGTGTTTTGTTGCAACTAATGTCATATCTGCCCCACCTTACCCGTGGCTCCATTGTGCCTAGGCTCACAGTTGAAAATCTGGTTGGTTATTGGTTGGATTCAAGGTGCTGACCATTGTTTGCCACTTTGGTTTTCATTCCGATCTGTAGCTGGAGTAAGTGATGGGGGAAGATGGGGGTGCATGACTCCTGAGGTTACCCCCAATTGCCAAATTGTGGTTTTGCATTGTGCCTTTTAAATATTTAACAATGGTTCAGTTTAGAACAAAAGCTTTAAATGTCCATGTGCATTATAGGCTAAGAGGGAATTTCTAATGAAGTTCCGTTTCTGACTTGAGCCAGTAGAAGACACAAATAAATGTCTTGTGACCTTTTGTAAATTGTATTTCCTCGTGCTTTCCCACCTAAGATATTTGTCATGGCCATTTTGAGAGTTATACCAAGTGTCATGTACAGATTTTTAATTTTTTGTGCTGAATATAACTACTGCTTTTGCATTGTGAATGGTGATACTTTACTTTTTAACTGTGTTTGTATATGGCTGGGGCATAGGTTTAATTATTTCTGTGCAGAAAGCCTTTGTGAATCGAGCTGCTGTTTAGAAAAGGCAGTTAGGAGTACTTACTATTTCTATCCAAGCTAGTGCACTAGAATTGTAGGTAACATTACTGTGGAGTTGCAGCTGTGGGGAGGTTGTTCATAATGTAATACAATTATTTATATAGTATCCCATCTTTAATGATAATGATCCTTCCAAGGCAGCTTACTACTACTACTACTACTACTACTAATACAATAATAACATTACCATTAGATGACAGTAAACCTTACCAGCTCATCAAGATCCGTCCCACAGGGCAGTTGGTGCCAAGTGACCCTGTGCAGGAGGAGGGGACTGCTCAGTTGGAGCAGGCTGTAATGTTAGCTTTGCTTCCCCCCCTTCCCTGTCCTGTTCCTTCCCCATTTTCCCCTAATGAGGGTGAACTGAGGGTGCACCAGTGGAATTGGCAGAACCTATGCACATCAAATCACTGTGTGTTGGAATCAGCTTCACCTTCTCTCAATAGTCAAAGAGTTCTGAACCCCTCCAACACTGTTTTTACTTTCGGCCTCCCAGATGCTGGAAGAATCAAACATAATAGTGTAACAGACCTTTCCATTGATGCAAGATACAATGGTTGCATTCGGGAAAGAGGTATTTAAAACAAACTTTCCTCGCTACTAGAGTTGTTCAGCAATGGAATAACATTTTACGGAAGGCAGTGAAATCTCCTTGTATGAATGTTCTTAAGAAAAGTGTGAACAGTCATCTGTGGAAAACTGCTTTGTCATAGAATCGCTTATAACAGGGCAGAGGGTGGCCTAGAGTGCTCACTGGGTGAAGTTCAACTCTATTGTATTGCAGTAGTGGAGGGGAAATCCTATAGTGTTATTTTCCTACCTGCTCTCCCCCACTCCCCACACTGTAAACCACTGCCTGTTTATCTTACCAAAAACTTAATATCCTCAGTATGAAGTAAAATATTAAATTAAGGCACTCCCAAGTGTGTACCAATGCCCATGACTTTCTCCCTGGGGGTTCAGATATTGAAAGCTCAGTGAGAAGCAGAGGGGGGAAGACAACAATATAATGTATTTATCGAGAAGTGGAGCCTTTTTATAATGTACTGGAATAATAAGGTACAGGGTAATGTAAGCCCATTAGTGTCCCTTGGAACGTTGTGATATTAATTTATTATGGTTGATTTTTGTGTGGAAATCTGTTCCTATATGTTTACTTCTAGATATTCCTTCCTACTTTTGCATTATTTGGCATCTGTTAAGCACGTCAAAGTGCAAGTAGATAAATAGGTACCGCTCCAGCGGGAAAGTAAACGGCATTTCCGTGCGCTGCTTGGGTTCGCCAGAAGTGGCTTAGTCATGCTGGCCACATGACCCGGAAGCTGTACGCCGGCTCCCTCGGCCAATAAAGCGAGATGTGCACCGCAACCCCAGAGTCAGTCATGACTGGACCTAATGGTCAAGGGTCTCTTTACCTTTGCCTTATTATACGTATTATGTTACAAATAAATACATGTAAATAAAACAAAAAAGAAGAATTTTGAAAGCCTATAGGTGGTCTTGGTAAGGATTAGCTTGATATTCTCCACACACACCCCAAAACACCAGTTTGTATGCTAGCATCTGGAATAGCCAAACTTTTGCTCTTCTAGAATGCCCTGTGTGAGCTAGTTACATAGATACTCCATAACGAAGTTTTTAACTGAAGTATGCTCTCTCACATTCAGCTCAACCTAGCGCATGTGGTGGTGCACTGATGGGGACAAAATCCACTGTAGTTCTACATTGTGGTTAAACTTCCTAGTTACAGGAGATGGAGCTCAAGCAGGCATCATGTTTCTTTTTAAAGAACTGATTTCAACAATTTCTGCTGCTTACTACTTGAAAAGTAACTGAATCAAGCTGGGTCATGGTCACTGTGGCCTGAATCCAATACTGTCAGCATTAACTTTGTTTTTGTTTTAAAAGAGATTGAAATGAGATGGAACATGGTTAAAAGCAGAATGGCAGATGCTTTACCTCATGGAATCCTACACATCATAACGTTATGCTGATATGTCTGCCACTTCAGTCTCTGTCCTAATTTTCTTCAGTAAAGGTTGTTTTGTTTCTTAATTCTGTGTCATGAGCTATGCTAGTCCCTAGGACACAGCCAGCAAGAATTGGCTAACATTCTTTCTGAGACTTTAAAGAGGCAGCAGCTTTAACTTGTGTTTCTGAATAATTACCAGGCCCCTAAAATGCAACAGAGTGTTCCAGTGAATGAATGATCAGAATGTTAGCAACTGGTTGTGCATTGAAGGCAAATCTAGTCGGTTACTTAAAAGTTTTTAAGGTTAATATTGGTGATTTGTTCTCTGAAGTTGGCATAATAATGTGTGTGTCAGTAAATTCTTTAGCTGGTGCAGAGGGCCCCTGATTGTTTCAGGGCGAGTTTGATGCAATGCCAATAGATGAGTCATATTAACTTACCAATTCATATGTTGAGCCAGGGAGAGAAGGCTGTATATTGATGGAGAGGCTGTGGTATTGGGTAGAGCAAATTTAGTATAAAGCTTGATTTTCTGGCCTGATTTGACAGTCTTTTTAAAAGTCATGTAAGAGGAAAATTAAAAACTTAATATTGCTGTGCAGAAATAGATTATAATGGGTAGTAGCTGCTAGTTCTTTCTTCTTACAGAAGTGTTTTCTGGATAAATCACAAGTGTTCTGTACATAGGGGCGAAGCATAATTTGGCTATTGTGATGAATTTTTATCTTTTCATTGAGTTGCAGTTTCTAGTATTTTTGTAAGAGCTGTTTTAAAAAGTGATTAGCTTGCAAATAACATGCAGATATTACCATGCAGCCAGCGTAGAAACACAAGCGGTTGGCATCTTAACAACATTTACCTTTTATCAAGCAAGACTCATGAAGGAGGGACAGTCCTCACTCTGCCTGCCCAGTGCCCACTGTGTCTACACCACAACTAGCGTGGAAGTCTAGTGGCTTGGCAGAGAAGGGATGGAGTGATCTGAACTCATCCTCCGGCCTGCTCACTTGGCTGCATGGAATTCTATGCATTTGCCTATGACTAGCAGGCTACTTTCTTAAATACAAGGCTGATAATAGTAAATGCTCAGCTTGCTAAATACGCTTACTAAAGCTTTGGAACTTCTCCTATACTGACAGCGTGTCACTTAGGAAATGTGCACTTCAGTGTCAGAAGCTGCAAACCAGCTTTAGATCACACTGCCGGATTATTTTTGAGGTACTGTTAAACATCAAAGCAGTCAAGTTTTCAATCCCGGGGGGGGGGGTGGAGGGGGAGAGGACCTGAAGAAAGATGAAAACTGTTATTAGGATCGAAGTTCCTAACTTTCAAAACTTTGTTGCATTTTGAGATGGCCTACTTTAAGTGTGAAACAAGATGGTGAGTTAGGAATTTTAATAACTTTACAACAATATAGTGCACAGTACGCTTTGAGATAGGAAGTCTTCCTCTTTAGTAGATAAAGTTATGTAACTAGAGCAGTTTTGTTTACCGTCCCTTTGAATTTCTAAATATCTGCTGCTGACACGAACAGCAAAAAATTCATGTTTATATAGAAAGTGTTTTCTGATGGGCGCTCTTTGTTTTTATATTATGCTTTTATACGCTAGGGCCCCAATCCTATGCACTCTTACTTTGGAATAAGCTCTATGAAATTCAGGGGGACTTAACTCAGAGTATACGTTCACAGGATGAGACTGTAAATTGCAAGATTAATCCTTTTACAGGGGAGTGAAGTATGTGTTTGTGTCATCCACTGAACCAAATTCTTGTGTGCGCCTCTCTTCCCCGTTTTCAGAATGCATTTCGGAACTTAAGTGCTCCTTGCTATAGTAAATGTGATTACCCTTCCGCTGCCTTCCTGAAAGAATAGATTTTTCAGGCAACAATACTTAAAGTACTAGCTAGAGGGAGGCATTACTCCCAGTTACAACTGTAGCAAGAATAAGGAAACACTGAAGTAAGCCATTCTCCCTCCCTCCCCCACTCTGTGATTTCTAACAAAAACACAGTAGGAGTTTTTTTGGGGGGGGCAGGGATAGTGACAGTTCCATACTGCAAAACACCTCAACGCAATAAAGGAATTTACTCCCCTATCTTGTTTCTTGCTTTTCTGGCTGTATATGTGACTGTATATGGTACAAGCTGGACTGGACAAGCAATAGTTCATGTAGCAACAACTTTGAGATTGATACTGGTGCATAATGGCCACCCTGGCAGGTTGGAAAACTGTTTGTAAGGGAGGTTGATTATAGGAAGCCTTTGATCCCACATCTAAATATATTTTGAGGAACAAACCAGAGCTTCCTATTCTAGTCTCCACCTACTGTTTTTGTGTTTAATATTAGGAAAATGGTCAGAATTGAAGTAGATCCATAGGATTCATTCCAGGATAATACAACCTATTCTGAATGCCAGTATGCAGAATTTATTTTTACTTTATTTGGGAGGAAGTAAAGTATTGTGATACAGGACTTTTACCTACAATGCCGCTTCCTTTGCAGGCAATCACATACAGATAATTAATAAAAGTTAATTCTTTTAGAGAGCATATCAGTTGATTTACTTTCATTTGTGAATCCTAGAAAACAAGATTTTCCCTGCCATAAGATGTACAAGAGCTCAAAAACTGCTGTCAAGTGTAAGCAGCACTTGCAATCCTCCCCGCATCATAAAGCAGGTGGCAAGGAACTTTTTTGGTTCTGGGGGTCAGGTCTTTATCTGGCTTCACCCTGCAGACCATCTTTGGCAGGTGGGTAGGGCAGTTTACCTGTCAATCACATAATGTCACTATGATGCCACATAAAGCAGACATTGGCTCTGGCAGGGTCTGTTCCATTGAGCAGCAATGAAGAAAAAGGGGTCTGCTTGCTGTATGTGCAGTGAAAGAAAGCAAACTCAGTTTTTTATCTGATGCTGATCCTTTTCAGAGGCTGAAGAAACCAGTGCAGGACAAGCTTTCCAAGAAGATTCCGCCCATCAGCTGATGAAATAATTGGCATCATCAGATAGGCGGGGTGTGTGGTTTAGAGCAGATATCTACAGACCTTTCAGATCCTGGATCCACTTTTGACCTAAACATGCATTTGGGGAACCATTTCTTAATCTTTACCATGTATTTACATGGCAATAGTGTTATTTTTATTACCCACCTTGGGTCAGACTGCGACCCACTAGTGTGGAGCTTTCCAAACTTTTCATGTCGGTGACACACTTCTTAGACATGCATCATTTCGTGACACAGTAATTTAGTTTTACTAGCAAACTGGAGGTTAAAGTAACCTCTTTCCAGTCCCTGGAGGAGCATGGGGAGCGTTCGTGCCACACACCTTCATACTGCAGCCAACACACTAACGTGTCTTGACACACAGTTTAGAAAGCTCTGCATTAGTGGGTCCCAATGCACCAGCTTAGGGGAAATGGTCTCACAGTCCAAATGGGATCCCCTGGTGGGATCCCCAATGGGATCCCCTGGGTTGGAAGTTCCCCACTTCTGCCATAAACCAAACTCAGTTTTTAGTTGTTAGCTTTCTTGGCTGAACTTCAGGCTTTTACTAAATTGCATAATAAAAGTTGCATCCTCAATAAAACCTTGTATAGAGAGTGTGCTTCTAATTTTCAAAATGCCTTGTAGTGCTAATTGGTGTTTTGTTCTCACAGTCATGCTATTATTTCCTTCTTTTGGATATGGAAAATTCAGACTGAGAGTTAATGATTTGACCAAAGTCTGACAGAAGTGAGACTTTGATACCCATCTCTCTGACCAGTGTTAGAAACTCAGATACAGTATACAGTCATACCTCTTGTTACATTCAGTTCAGGTTACGTCTTTTCAGGTTGTGTCCTGCAGCGACCTGGAAGTACCAGAAAGGGTTACTTCCGGGTTTCGCTGTATGTGCAGATGCGCAAAATGATGTCACATGCATACGCAGAAGCGGCAAATCGTGACTTGCGCAGACTCTGGTTGCGTTCCTCTCAGGTTGTGAACGGATCCCGTTCACAACCAGAGGTACCACTGTATAAGCTAAGCACCAAATAAGCTAAGCACCTTAAACCTAGGTTGTGGTTGCCACAATGGAATGTTTAGGCACCTTTTTTTGCAATGTGATTTGTTGTTGTTGTTATCCATTTCATTTCTATGCCACTTTATATTTTAAAGAAAAAATATCAAAGCAGTTTGCAATACTTTAAAACGTCAAATAAAACAACCCAGAATAATAGAAATTTAAGCTTCAAGGAAAATATTTCATGTCTTTCTCTCTAACTGACATTTTGCTTCCCTTATATTTTATTTACCTACTTAATTTATATAGCTGCTCCATAAGTACTCTTGGAAGCCAGTGTGATGTACTGGTTAGAGTGTTGGACTAGTGCCTGGGAGATCAGGGTTCAAATCCCCTCTTAACCTACTTCACAGGGTTGTTGTAGGGATTTACTGAGGACGGGGTGAACCACATACTCCTTAGAGAAGAAGGTGAGATATAAATCAACAAATGAGCTCTTCGGGTTAAGAAAGCTTAAGAAAGCTGGAGGAGTTAGCCAGATGGAGATGTCAGTTGCCAACCTGGCATCCAGGGATCTCCATGTGGTCACAATTGGACCTGTACCAGTCACAAAACACACCGGGGACCTGGGTTTTTTTGAATGCTGCCTCTGACTGAACTTCAGTTCTCCTGGAGTGTACTGATTCACTTAAGCCACTGTCTCTTCTGAGTTTGTACTTTTGTAAAGCTCAGGGCATCCCTCAACCCAAATGCAGTCTAGTGCTTTTTCAGAACACTTGCCCTAGACAAGAAATAAGTTAATTAGTTTTTAGTTGCCTCAAAAGGCCTGTTCTCTCTCCCCTCTCCCAGGAATTATGCTTTAAAGGAAACTTCTTGAGCCTAATATTTAAGAGATATACTACATTGGTAAAAGGGGATTCAGTTTTTAAGAAATACACATCAACTTTTTAGGAAGGAAGAAGGAAGAATTGACTAGTGTGAAAGCTTGAACACTAAGGGCCAAACTAGATGTGATGTAGTTACATGAATTGCAACATGCGCCTTTTTAATGATGTGAATAGGAGAAACCTGAGCAGCCATTGGAGGCTTTTCTTGAAAAGCAAACAGCATCTATGGAGATGCATGTTTATAGGAACAAGCAGGGGGAGAAAGAGTTAAAACTCCCCTTCCCGCTCCCCATACAGTGATACCTCGGGTTAAGAACTTAATTCATTCTGGAGGTCCGTTCTTAACCTGAAACTGTTCTTAACCTGAGGTACCACTTTAGCTAATGGGGCCTCCCGCTGCAACTGCCGTGCAATTTCTGTTCTCATCCTGAAGCAAAGTTCTTAACCCGAGGTACTATTTCTGGGTTAGCGGAGTCTGTAACCTGAAGTATCTTTAACCTGAAGTGTCTGTAACCCGAGGTACCACTGTAGTCCCAGTGCTGCTATTTACACAACAAAAAATGCTGATGTCTTAAAGTAAACATACCACTGCACCACTTCTGTATGTCCTTAGAGCTGACTCACATATAAGAGGCAATGAATATAGTCAGGGAAGGCAGGTCCACTGGGGCATAGCCTTCCCAGAGAAAATGTAAAGCTTTTTTTTTTTTTAAATCCTCCTCAAAATTTCAAAGCCACACTTTCCTGTCCCAAACACAGTTTTTGCTCCCTTTAATATACGGAGGCATTTCTGTCAATCAACTCTCTATCCAGCACAGGAGTCAGAATTGCTTCAGAAACAGTCCAGTGTGGTGGTGGCATTGGCCTAGCAGAATCATAAATTGGTTCTAAGTATGCTCAGAGCTGTTTTCTTGAAGGCCCAAGAATTAGCAGGGGGTGCTTCTTACTCTGAGGGCCTTTCTTTTCATTTAGTTCAGTATTTGTTTTGTGACCTTGCTAGAAGAACAAGCAAGCAACAGTGGGTCTTTTTCTGTTATAAATATCCACTTTTTTACTTAATTATCTTGCTTTTTAAAAAATTGGGGAATTGGAAGTAGAAATGGTGGGATGGCTTGTGTATGTGTTGCAACAAACTCTGTATTAAGCATTTCCCCAAATTCACTTATTAAAAGCTGCAGCAGCTGTTGCGGGTGGGACAGGGCAGGTAAGGTTGTTGGAAGCCACCCAGAGTGACTGGGG
Source organism: Podarcis melisellensis (assembly GCF_964234715.1). Taxonomy (NCBI): domain Eukaryota; kingdom Metazoa; phylum Chordata; class Lepidosauria; order Squamata; family Lacertidae; genus Podarcis; species Podarcis melisellensis. The sequence goes on from NC_138528.1 coordinate 50,461,069, forward strand.
AGGCCCAACCAGATGGGCGGGGTATAAGTAATAAATTATTACTATTATTATTACTAAGGTAGATCTGGGCCATGTCCAGTTCCAGAGTATTTCCCAGAGTATTTCCAGAAAAAAGCAGGTGGGAACCCCTGGCAAGGAATACATATTGAATGCAAAGGAACCCTGCCACTATTATTTCTGCCTTGCTCTTTTGTGAGTTTGTCAGTGAATTTCTAAAAGAAAACTTTTGGGCTCTGATACTGTCTGGATATGACCCCACATCCTTCCCTACACCTGGAAGATGCTCTCCTAAATCTCAGACATAATAGAGGTTGAGTATAATAAGTCTGGTGTGATGAACTCTGCACATGAGCAGGACTGAGCCATGCATGCAGATATATTATGATGTGCTCTGGCTCAAATGAAACCAAATTCAAAACTTTGTGTCATGTGGTATGGTTTAACTTCTAAACAAGAGGTATGGAGTCAGTCTTGCCTGAAAATCATACATGGGTCTTCTTACATGGAATCTCATTCCCTTTCCTTAGATGTGCAGAGAATAATGGGTGTGTATGTTTGTTTTTAGAGAGGAGGAGGCAGTGGCACTCTGCACATGTGTAATTGCAAGTCAGAATGTTACCAGTTGCCACTGGGTAGAGTCCCCCTCTGTTCTGGAATTCTTACAAGTGGTATTAGCCACTGACGTGAAAGACACTCTCCCTTGAGTTTTTACTGCTTGCATTGGCCACATTTGAGAAAAAAACAGCACCCTTGCTGTGCACATCTACCTGCCTTGTTCTTTTTCTGTTTGTGCTGTACCTATTACATACTCTAATTATTTTTAAAGATTTGTACACAACAAAAATGCATACGAACATCTCACCTCTTTAATAATAATTCAGAGCAGCATATATAGATTTCCCAGGTGCTCTGTCATCTTTGTGCACTAAACAGACCTGCTTAGCTTCAGAAAGGTTGCTGCACCACGTGCCTTTAGACCACTGCCTTGGCCCTTGTAGGGAAGAACAGTAGCTGCCAGATGTAGCAACATTTTTTTGCCATGGGTGATCATGTTCAGATAATTATGAGATACAGACACACATTCACATGACTAGCACAGCAGGAACAAGCATTACTCTTTCAATATGCTTTCAGCTGTAGTTGTTGCTGTCTTTGCGCTTTAAATCAGCAAAAGACAACTTGTATGCTGTGTTTTCTGTTTGGTCTAATGGTGTTTGTCTGTTTTTGTCAGTGGAGACTATGACTGGGGAGAAAATAATACAGATTTTGCCTGGGTTAAGTTTTGTCTGTCTGAAAATTAATTGTAAATATTTGCTTGTTACTTGTACCTGTAGTGATGCAATAAATGTTGATACTAAAAGCCTCCCAAAATTTCCACGAATGTAAATAGAAACATTACATTGGATCCAAAGGGTGCCTTTGCAAATGCCATGTGTGCAACGTAATTTCTCCTCTCCCTCTGAATGCATTGCCTGTCACAAGCACCTTCTGTGAGAGGGGAGAATTACCCAGATTTGGGTGGAAGTATATGGGCTGTTTGAACACTGGCAGGGTAGATTCATTGAGACTCCATTATGGTATTTCTTCTTGATTAAAAATGTTCTATGCAAGAAAATTCATAGTTTTAGATTTGCAGTGATCTCATTTTCTAATACCCATCTTTTCAGGTTTGCTTATCTGGGCAAGATGTTTTAGACCATCACTATTAATCATGATGGTATTTAGTGACTCTAATCAGGTATTGCGAAATTCATTAACAGGTCATTTTTCCTGAAGAAGAAAGGGGAAAAGCAAATGAAGAAACAGGCTACTCTCTCACTGGAAGCATTTGGGAATTTCTGGTCTCAAAAGCAGAATCATAATAAAGAAAATTCTGACCTTGAAGAAAAGGAAGAGCAGCAAATAACAAGCTATTGCAATGGAAAGGCTGAGAGAGACCAGGGCAGTTATTGGAACTGAGTGGGCTACTTTCTTGCTTTTTTTCTTTGAAAGCACGAAGCCTGTAGAAAAGCCATATGTTCCAATGCTTTCTGACATTCTGCCCCCTAAGAGAACTTTTCTGATGGAAAGCACTTCAAACAGTGTTGCTTGTATTTAACATTGTTGGAATTACATACTGTTGCCCTGGTTTCCATCAACCAGGTAGGGCTGGTGGGGCCCATAACTACAGTTAGCTTTAGGAAGAGTCATAAGGTCTCTAAAGCTTTCACTTTACTGGTCAAAGATCAAGATTAGAATAGTATTTAGTTAGGAGTCCTCCCTTCTGTAAGAAATATGGGTCAGGTAGACTGCATGAGGGAACATAAAGTTGACTGCTCATAGCTGATGACAGAATAACCAGGATCTGACTGAGGCACTTGATTGAAGTAACATAGGCTTGTGTAAATCTATCCAAATAACAGTATATTATAGCAATTAGGGGTTTTTGCTGTCGTCTTTTAGAGAGGGGAGGCTATTCTAATTTTTATATTTCTAAGTTCTCATGTGTGAGTCTCTGAAGTGTTCCATGCCAGTAAGTTGACTGCATGTTGCTTGACAACGTAGATACTGTTGAATATTCCATGATTCCAAGAATGCCAGTGTGTCTCAATGGCAACTTACTTTTTACATTTCATTATGGTATTATTTATAAGCAAGTGAGGGCTGCTTACACCCTACTCTGTAGTGGTCAGGCAAATTTAGCACCAGAGAAAACTTCTCTTATTGGCTTCCATCTGTAGTTACAGGCATGCTCAAATAGGAACAGTCACCTGTTACATGCCTCACTATTTAGGAGCACCTGTGATTCCACCATGCTTGCAGTGGGAAGCAGGAAGTGCCCCCTTTATTTATGCATTTCATGGAGAAAGTGGATAGAGATTTTATTTTATTTTTAATCTATTTCATAACGCTAGATAAATGGTATGGATTCTGCCTTACTAGAGTGGAACTCTGCTAACAGAGTGTGATGGCCTGGGAATCCGATTCAGAGGCTGAACCGGAGGAATCCCAGCCTGCACAGGAGTCCCCGCCTCCAGGGCCGGCTGAACTGGGGCAGGGCCTTGATTCTGAAGCGCCTGCACCTGTGCCGGATTCGCAGGAGCAGGTACTAGGTGAATCCACTCTGGCTCCAGAGGTGGTTGAGGACTCAGTGCCTACAGGTGAGTCTCCCCCTGGGCCCAGTAACCCTTCAGCCTCTCCTGAACTGCAGAGGCGAAGGGCAGAGAGGCGAAGGGAACTGGTTTCTCCCAGGAGGAGTGCTCGCCTTAAGGCCAGGAGAGGCGGGTCTCCTGGGGGCTGGGACCGCCCCTGGCCTCAGAGAAGATAAAGGCCAGTTAGCCCGGTCCCAGGTTGCGGGAGCAACATCGTTGTTGAGTACCTGTTCCTGCCCGGACCCAGACCTGACCCTCCAGTGTTCCTGTCCCCGCCCGGCTTCCTGCTTTGGACCTCGCCCCGCTCCTTGTGGACTGTTTCCAGGCTGGTAACCCAGGATCGGACTTTGACTACACCAACGGTAACCTTCCCCCTGGGACCAGCACACAGAGTATGCTTCTGTTGGCAGAGGAGAGGTGGCGGTTTCACCAATTGCCCCTTCCCCCTGCAATTTTATAAAGTCTGCTCTGGAGGGTTGGCATGGGGTGGCGGCACTGTGGGTTGCATGGGGAAAGGCCTCTATTTCCATTTCCTTAAATGGGAGCCTCTGCTGGATCTGCTTTGTGGAACAAAATGTCCGGCTTTTATTCTGTTTTAAATATTTTTTGTGTATGTAGTTAGCTACCTCAAGAGTCTTTGAGAAATGGGATAGAAATATTTGAATAAATAATTCAATCTGAGGTTTTAGAATTGGGCAGGTTGTTACATCTTTACTTGTTTTAGAAACCTCCTTATTGTTTCCAATCTAAACTTATTTAATATATTTATTCTTCTACTGTGGTCACTTTCAACTTAAATAAACCTTCCCTCCAGTATACTATTGTCTCTTCTGCTGTGTTTGTATAGTAATTTTCCTTTATTTTTTGCTGTGGTTAAACAGACCTGACTTTTTCAACCACCACACCTAAGATGAGTTTTCAATTTCTGTGCTTCTTTTAATTGCTTTTCTTCACTTGTGTTTGACTACTGTATTTTGAGAGGAATGAATTCTAAGTTGGATGGATCTTTCCCAATGAAGTCTTGTCAGTACATTCTGTGTACTGTTAGTGTACAAGAAATGCAATATGAATACTACTTGTGACTATAGATTTGCTTATTCAAGAGCATGTTAATTTGTTGGTTTAGGACTTGCTCAATGTAACGCTTTCTGAATACTGTAATATATTTGTGTTGAGGCTGTCTACTATACACTTGATTAGGAAAATAAATTGAGGAAGGATTAATAATAATGTCTGCAACAGTGGTTCTTCATATGCTACAGAGTATAACTGACAGTTTCCACAGTCAGGAATGCTGAGCTTGGAGGGAATGGTTGTTCCAGCTGTGAAACCGCTTAGTTTAATTATGAGCTGGAAGCTCCACCCCTTTCTGCCGCTGACAGACCCTGATCTAGGCAAATGAGCACACATGCCCCTCCCACTTCCTAAGTGCAGCTAGATCCTGCCAGTTCCTGTTATTAGGTGGTTGGGATGGTTCCCAAATGACTGATGTTGAGCCCTCTGATTCTAGGACAGAGATGTTTGGATCCAGTGCCACTGGCAGTGCAGAGATATATACTAGTGGCATATAATTATGCACAAAAATAACTTAGTGACTTAAAAAAACATCAACTTGCAAAGTTCTCTACAAAGTTTGTTGACACAAATAAAGTTAAACAGCTTTACCTTCTCTAAACTGTCAGTGAATACCCGTGATTGTTTAATCTAAATATAAACATTGAGGGGGAAAGAATACATCACTACATATATTTACAATATAATGATGAAACAGGAAAGTTTTCCAAGATTGCACCCTCTATTTGTCTCAAGCTTCCCCCCTCCCCTTTTTAGGGGGGGGGAATCCATTATTTTTCTACAAAATTGTCCTTTATCCTCTATATGAAAGTGGCAAGGACCCAAACTTATTTCAGGTTTGAATAATATTGTTGAGAATTGGATTTGATGTTATGAAATTGGGACTTGCAAATTGGGGTGGATGGAAAGAATAATAATAATTTAATAATAATTGTTATTTCTACCCCGTCCATCTGGCTGGGTTTTCCCAGCCACTCTGGACAGCTTGCAAAAGAACATTAAAAACAGAATAAAACTTCAAACATTAAAAACTTCCCTAAACAGAGCTGCCTTCAGATGTCTTCTAAAAGTCAAATAGTAGTTTATTTCCTTGATATCTGATAGGAGGGCGTTCCACAGGGCAGGCGCCACTACCGAGAAGGCCCTCTGCCTGGTTCCCTGTAACCTCACTTCTCGCAGGGAGGGAACCGCCAGAAGGCCCTCGGAGCTGGACCTCAGTGTCCAGGCTGAACGATGGGGGTGGAGACGCTCCTTCAGTTATACTGGGCTAAGGCTGTTTAGGGCTTTAAAGGTTAGCCCCAACACTTTGAATTGTGCTCAGAAACGTACTGGGAGCCAACTTTCAAGGCCGGTGTTATATGGTCTCGGCGGCCACTCCCAGTCATCAGTCTAGCTGCCGCTAGAATGTATATAATAATAATAATAATAATAATAATAATAATAATAATAATAATAATTAATAATTTTATTATTTATACCCCGCCCATCTGGCCGGGCCCCCCCAGCCACTCTGGGCGGCTTCCATAAAAACCAAAAATACAGTAAAATATCACACGTTAAAAACTTCCCTGAACAGGGCTGCCTTAAGATGTCTTCTGAATGTCAGGTAGTTGTTTATCGCTTTGACATCTGCTGGAAGGGCGTTCCACAGGGTGGGCGCCACTACCGAGAAGGCCCCCTGCCTGGTTCCCTGTAGCTTTGCTTCTCGCAATGAGGGAACCGCCAGAAGGCCCACGGCGCTGAAAGGAGGAGAAATTCCATCCTTATGTGCCATCACATTCTATGCAACCTGCAGTTGATCTCTGGGACCTATTTTCAAAAGCTCACAAGCAAAGGCATGTGGGATAGGTAGAAGGCTGAGGACAAAGGGAGGAATTAAAGTTTTGCTCCTCCTCCTGCCATGAGCCAAGATACATATGTATGCTGAATTCACACAGAGCCACACATTCATAGATGAATACTCCAAAGTATATGCTCATATCAACTGATCACACCTGCACATCATTGTATGCATGGACACATAATCCTGTTTACCTATTAATCTCCCTGACCAATGTCAGGTGGCCATGGGCAGATTCCTATTAAGCTGGTGGAAGTTGTGAGGTGGGGGTGCGTGAAGAAACAAGGATCACTTTGCTTGGGGAAGTTGTTTTCTACTGTTGTTTCTTGGCAGAGTGTGTGTGCCTGCCCACTTTGGACCCTACTCCTGTGGACTCCTGGCATATGGCCACTCAGTATATTATCTCTGAGGAAATTCAGCCTTTGACAGAAAAAAAAGATTTCCTACCCTGGCTTAAGGGAACTGGCCCTGCCCTATCCTTGGGTTACATCAGTTTTGGGAAATGGGGGCAATAGAGGTATTGCTTTGACACCCCCATGTTTTATTTATCTTTGATAGAAATCCTTTCCTGCACTGGGTGATTTAATCTCCATGATTGTCTGGATGCAGACAGACCAAGATGCTGTGTTGTCAAGATCATTTGGGAAATCATTATCTCCATTTCCCCTTTAGAGTGCTACTTTCTGAAATTCACTGTGCTGGGCCAGAATATTACATTTTGAAGGCTTTTCTTCAGCATCTGTCAACATAATTAGTGTAGTTCAGTTGACCTAAAGTATCAACATCTATTTTTTTGTATCTACAAAAAAAGCTCTATATTTTTTCTTGTGACATTAGGATTTTTTAAATAAGATAATAGTTCCTAAATAGGTTTTGTACATTGGGCCCCAAACATATGTAAGCAACATAAATTCATTGAAATTATTGAGATTGTATGTATTTAAGTCTTGAAAGAAGTGACGTTATATATACAAATTGATGGGCTAAGACAAGCCAAAGGAACTTCTTTCAGCTTCTGGTGTATTAAGAATTGGTACAGTGAATCACACCTTTTCTTTAGCATAATATAATAGCATGGCTGATATTTGAAATAAACTACATAGAAGTTAACTTGACATATTTATTCTGGCGACACTATGAGTGTAGATCTATACAGAATTCGTTTACACGAATCAGTGACCTGTATGACATTTGGCAAGTGAAAAATAAATTTCTCCTTACAGCTTCTATTTGCAGTTTAAAGGAGTATTATCATTTTTATTAGATTTTTCTACCATATACTTCAAGAGAAATAATGAATGAACTGTAGCACTATGCAGAAAGCACTTACTTTCTGGCCATGATCTCATGTGTGCAAGAAGGGGGTAAACTATTTTCAATGAGGAGTAAATATTACAATTTTAGTTTCCAAAAACTCTTTATCTGGTCAAAAACTCTAACTGGTCAAGTGTTTCAAACGTCATCTCAACCTTTTGGTGCTTAATTTGGCTTCTCTGTGAGCAGAACATTACAGCAAGAACATATTGAGGACTCATTTCATCAAATTATACTATGTTGGAAGTGAATGTGTGTGACTCTTAAAAGAATCACTTTCTGAAAATGAAATAATCTCAAAGTGATCCATTGACTTGCATAAAATGTTAGTAATCAAGCTCTTCATGGGAGCTCATAGTGAATTCTTCTGAAGAAAACCTAACCTGAACATCCTAGCTAATGCTGCTCTTGAGTTCATAGGAACATAACGTTTTGTTAAAGCTGTTTTTTCCCTTTAGGATTAAATTGAATTTCGAGTAGATTGCTGCAAAAGAAAGTATATTTGGCAGAACTTTCATTGTTCTCTGCGGAGCAGTTATTGACGTAACAAATGGACAGAATTTGTCTCTGCATGGGAACATGTTATATACATGGACTTGTTGACTGAGCCACAAGTCAAGGCTCTCTTTTTGAACTATTTTCTTAGGAAGGAATTACATTTTAAAAACATTACTTTTCACTAAAGTATTTGTGGGAAATGGATTTGAACAAGTAGTTCATTATTTGGGCCCATCTATTCCGTAGTTGGGACATGGGTGGCGCTGCAGGTAAAACCACAGAGCCTAGGACTTGCAGATCAGAAGGTCGGTGGTTCACATCCCCGCGACGGAGTGAGCTCCCATTGCTTGGTCCCTGCTCCTGCCAACCTAGCAATTCGAAAGCACATCAAAGTGCAAGTAGATAAATAGGTACCACTCCGGCAGGAAGGTAAACGGCGTTTCCGTGCGCTGCTCTGGTTTGCCAGAAGCAGCTTAGTCATGCTGGCCACATGACCCAGAAGCTGTACGCCAGCTCCATCGGCCAATAAAGCGAGATGAGCGCTGCAACCCCAGAGTCATGACTGGACCTAATGGTCAGGGGTCCCTTTACCCTTACCTTATTCTGTAGTTAGTTTTCCAGTCTGGAACTTTACCTCTGTATTTTAGACAGTATTGTAATTTGGCACTTGCCATTCTTACCTGTGACCACTCAGTTTCCTGCTTAGAGTGCTGCTCCTAACTTTTTCAGCTGGTCCAGTTGCTACTATAATTGCCTGATTCTGACTCATTAATACCTGCTGGGAAGTGGCAGCAGGAATAGAGCACCACACATAGCCACCCTGTTCAGCACAGAACAAGCACTACGATGGCAGCATGTGTGGATGCTTTTTAGCTTTAGAGCTTTTAGCTATTTTAAGGCTGGAAAAGGGGTAGAAAGGAAGGGGAGAGTGAGTGAGTGTGAGCATCTCAAGTTGCACATTCAGCTTTGTCCCTGCTCCCATGGGAGAGGGCAACTTATAGTAGCAGTATTGGCAAAGAGAGGCGAAGAAGGGCAAATGCAGCAGCAGGGAGTCTGTCACTGTTCCTGGAGTAGTTATTCATAATGCTGACTTTAGAGATGAAGGACATGACCAAACTACACTACAGTTCAATCAAGGAGGCAGTATAGCTCAGCCTTGCAGTAACTGGGAGGATGGTTCCATCAGAGGAAGGCCAAGGAATCCAAAAGTAAGGCAGACACGGTCCAGAGCTGGTGTGAAGACATTGTTCTAGCAGGTTTAGTGATGGCTGGGCACTTCATAATCAATTTTGATTTTCTGAACCACTTTGAAACATGCTGGGACTCTTTCTAAGCACTTTCCATAACAATCCAAAACAAAACTTTGAGAAACTTACCTCAGCATCTAGCCAGCCCTCTATCCCACAACCTACCTTAGCGAAGAGGGGCAATAGAGTTGCTGTGATGGCTTCTGTAGCTACAGAAGCCTCATTTTTTTGAAGGCATAGGCATTCCTGGATCTTTCTGAGTGTGCTCAAATGATCCATTCTGCTTGGGAACTCAGGAAATAGTTCCCAATGCCTCTCTGCTTAACACATTGGGTGATGATGGATTAGGAACTCATTTATCAGCTGCCTAGCAGTAGTGGAACTCATCTGAGCACTGACCAGGTTCAGATGCAGCCAAGGAAGTAGTCAATTGGGAACCAGGCCTGACCTTCAGGAAGCATTTGAGCATAATGGCTCGATTCCAAATTTTGGTGCCATTGCTGCTTTGGTTTGTTCTATACTTCCAGGAGACATTTTATAATCGGTAAATTTAGGTAAACTATTTCATAGCACTAGGCTGTGGGGATTCTGCATACAGAAGGGTCTCAGTGCTGAAGACTTAGAAAATGGTGGTTTCATGACCTGATAATAGCTGGTGTGAGGTGTGGCATGTTCTTAATAGGACAACAGAGTGCCATATACAAACAGAAACTTAATCAATAAAAAATGTTTCAAGCATGTTATACCCTGGTTCATTATTTTCTGTTTAGTTTCTTGAATATTGTCAGTTGAAAGAAAATTGCTTGACCACCTAGGGACTACCTTCTCCCATGTCAACTTTTCCCTAAGATCAAGTGGAAAGATGTTGCTTCTCTCTATTTGTGCAGGGTGGAGAGGCACAATTGATGACATTCTTGCTGCAATCTGTCATCCTTGCTTTTTTACCAACATAACTCCTGTCTCCCCATTTGTAGACTGAGAGTAGGTTACATTATTAGTATACTGTCCTCCGAGACTCCTAAGTGAAACATTAATGTCAGGGCTGTTGTATGGCAGTGCAATCTTTCCAGATCAGCAGTACATGAGCAATATAATATGCAGACTGGATTTTCTGAAGTCATCATTTTGATTTAAATATTCATACTTCAACAAAAGGGGAAAGCTGCTGCTGACTTATGAAAGTGGGTCAAGGTTTTGTTTGTTTTCAAATGGCCCTGTTTTGTCGTTTGTGATGCGTGACTGCTATTCCAGGCCTGGGAAATGGTTTGGCAGTATTTATATCTACTTGTGCCTGTATTAACTTTAAGTCAATTTAAATATATATCTAATACTGAACTTCTTTGTAAGTGTGAAATAAGTTGCAAATACTGTTTTATCCATTCTTCTTAGAGGATGCGAGTTGTGTTAGTCTGTTCCAGGAAACAAAAACCAAAGAGGCACTTTCAACAAATGCATTGTGATATAAAGTGGGCCAAAGGGGTCATAAGACTCTTGGTTGATTTTGAATGAGAGGCAACACCAACCAATAATCTGCATCATATATGTGCAGAAAAGATACAGTGTTGGAAGTCACATTTCTTTGACAAAACTGGTAAAAAGAAAATTGCAAGTGCTTGCAGTTACTTTCATTAGGCACTTTGGATTTTTTGACTCACTAAACCGACTTTGTTTGGAATGTGTTTTTGCATTCATTCATTTACTGGAAAAGCTGTATCCCACTGCTTCTGCTCCAAAGAGTGAGATTTCCAATGTCCCACCTACCTTTTCTTTGTAGGATTGGTTTCAGTTTTTGCAAGCTGGTGACACTGACAAGGGGCATGTCAGAATGTGCTTTCAAAACCTTTGCATTTCATGGCTGATTAAAGCTAGCTTTGGGTTCTCTTGAGCTTGCACTTTTTGGTACATAAGAATCTACATTTGCTGAATAAGTTTTCCATTAGTATACAGTAGGGATGAGGAACATCCAGCCCATGTGCAAAACTTACTAATTTGGCCCACAATACAGTTTCCCTCAAATCATGCCCATCTGTCAGATGTGGGCCATCACAGTTGGGAAGATAAGGAACTGGCCCACCAGCCAGAAGAGGTTCCCTACCCTGGCATATAGGATGTTCTTTATATTTAGAAATATCTAATGTTTGTAATGATTTTAAAAACACAGTCACTTTGTAATATGATAGACACAGTACAAAAGGAAAAAGTTATGAGGGAAGAGAAAACAAGCAAATTCAGGTACTAATTCTTCATAAAAGCACATTGGTCTTTGTGAGCAAATTTCATCCCAGAAATGTTATATACCAGATTGTCTGAAAACTTTCTTACGGCAGTTCAAGTAGTACTTTGTCTCCATTTATCTATGACTATTAAGTAATTTGGTATACCTATTACTCATGTGGCTGCCTTTCTCCTGAGGCCATTATTGTAAAATTGCTGTCAAAACAAATTAAAGTAAAATAACATAACCTCAAGGGGCCAAAGATTTTTCTTATTAGTAGAAATAGAAGTAGATATATTTCTTTCAAGTATGTATCATAGGTGTGGTTACTTGGAATGATGCTAGGCAGGAAGTCAGGGATTCCAAGATGGAGCATGTTGGGAGTTGAGTTGATGAAAACCATGAATTGCCTAAGAACACCACACAGTGAAGTGTTGATGTACTTAGGTGGGTGTGGTCCTGCTTGGTAGCCTGACTGAGAAACCACTGAAAAGTTTCAAGTTTGTGTAGTAGTTATAGTAGTAGTAGTGAAGGGACCGCGGGTGGCGCTGTGGGTTAAACCACAGTGCCTAGGACTTGCTGATCGAAAGGTCAGCAGTTCGAATCCCCGCGTGACGGGGTGAGCTCCCGCCGTTCGGTCCCAGCTCCTGCCTACCTAGCAGTTGAAAGCACCCCAAAGTGCAAGTAGATAAATAGGGACCGCTCTCTAGCGGGAAGGTAAACGGCGTTTCCGTATGCTGCGCTGATGCTGGCTCGCCAGCTGCAGCTTAGTCACGCTGGCCATGTGACCCGGAAGCTGTCTTCGGACAAGCGCCAGCTCCCATCCTCTTGAGCGAGATGAGTGTGCAACCCCAGAGTCGGTCACGACTGGACCTGTTGGTCAGGGGTACCTTTTACCTTTACCTTTAATAGTAGTAGTAGTAGTTGTTGATATTAAAATTATCATTGATTTGTCATGATGATCTGCTTCTGAATTCCAAATTCTTTGGAGGAATGCCACAGAAATGAGTTTTTAAGCTTCACATAAGATGGCATGGATTTTCCAATGCCTCCTGATGGGTTTTAGAAACTTTAGCAAGAAAAGGGAAAGCCACACATATTGCACCAAGTGACTAAAAGTGTCAGCTGGGAAGTTCCCAATTCACTTACCCCTCAGCCACAGATTACTAAGGTCTCAACATCAGGGCCTCACTAGCAATATGAGGATAACAATTTTTAAAATTATATACACTCTGTTTTGACAACAGGGTTTCAAAGGCCTTCAGTACACAATAAGTAACACAGATATTGCAAAGTTTACAGCACAGACTAAAGCTAGGATGGGTAACCTTTTTGGCTTGGCAGGCCAGTTTTTTTTTAATCTCTCCAGCACTGTGATCCAACCTTGATAGATGGGGTGGGACAAAATCATCTGACATCCTAGCGACACCTGGTGATCAATGCCTGTCAAGGTCCCTTATGCAAAGACTTCCCAAAGACTGAGTATAGGGCTGGTGAAGTGCCTTACGCAGTGACTCCCAAGCACCTGACAACCAGTTTGTTCTTGGTTGCTTGGAAAATGCTGATAAATCTAGCACTGCCTGCAGCTCCTTTACCTGCCTGCCCCACACCAGCTGTCTGATGTGGGGCAGGTGGGCTTGGCTTAGCCAAAATGACCTGGTGGGCCAAGCAGGGAGGTCTGGTGGGGCAGAAGGTCCACACTCCTGGGTCAAAGGAGCGAGATAATTATTTTGCTAAAACAGCAAACTTTCTAAATTAGAGTGAATACCATCTAGAATATATTTGCAGCATATTTTATGGGCTTGGAGTACTTCACATAAATTCTCGGCAATCATTGCAAAAGCTCTACACCATAGGCCTGCATTTCTTGTTCTGTAAGAAGATAGGGTGAAGGGCTATGTGTGATTTTTTTTCCCAGTGAGAGAACAACATGGGGAAAGGGACTAAATTTTATTTCCTTGCCTGCCTTATCCTGTAGTTCTGATCGGGATTAGGAGCCCCATGGCTGATTTTTATGAAGAAAACAACAATAAAATCCCAATTATATAGTTCAGGTATGTCTTGTTTAAAGTAACATGTAGTTTGAGCCTTTGTTACTGTTCTAAAAAGTTTCTGCTTTCAATAATTGACTGGCCTAGTGCCAACCCTCTACTGTACATTATTAATTTGGCATGATCTATCTTTAGTGAGCCCATGCTGCTTTGCATTGTCTTTGCTATTTTCTTATATAACTTTTTGTTCTAAGACTTCATCTGACACTTAAGTTAAATCTAACAGAGCCTGTAGTTACCTGTATAGAGTTTATTCTCTTCCTTGAATATAGGTAAAACATTGGCTGTAATCCAGCCACTGGGTTTCTTACCCCCTCCAGAGTTAATTGACGTGTTACAAATTGTTTTTGGATCTGCTATTGCACATGCAGGCTTCTTTCACTATTTTTGGACAGCGATTGCGCAGCACTTGAGATTTGAATACATTTGGAACTGTAAGCTTCTCAGAACCTGGTGGCGTGTGTTTTATTTTATAACAGTGTTTTTTCCCACAAAAGTTCAGATTATCCTGTGGTAGCAATGTAAAATTTACCTGTTTGGATGAATGTTTCTAGTAGCTTGTGATGAGATGGTACCTTTAAATGGCAGGTGCAATTTTTAGTATATCTTTCATTTTGTTTTAAAAAAATAAATCTCAGTTGCACTTTCGGAAATGAGACATATTAAAAACCAAACTTGCAAAACCTTCTGTTTATCTGTTCATAGTCTCATCTTGCCATCCTCATTTTCTTAGTTGAGATAAAATAAACACTTAACGAATTGAAGCATATCCGTATATGTATTTGCCATCATTTGTATTAAACTGTGGTCCCACTCACTAAAATAAACTCCTGGAAAATTATATTTGCTACGTAAGTAATTTTCAGTAAGCATAATATTGGAGTCTATTGAATGAAACTTACTGAGAATTTAAAATCCTTCCATGATGAAAGTTGTCATTAAAAACTGACACATATACAATACTTCGTTAGATTTGTTACTACACTAGGTTTGCTATGGCCAGAGAAAGGGGGGAAAATGAGGGGAAGCAACCATTACAGGAAGTGAAATTCTAGAACAGGCCAAGTAATGACATTTAATATGCAGCAAACAAGAAAATAAAATATGAGCCACTTTACTTATTAAGCATTTTCATGGAATGAATTATATGCTGAAACTACAAAAAAAGACAGGAATAATTCTTTAAAATGGATATTCTTTGAATGCTAATTATGGTAGGTGGTGTTTATTGCATTTCAACATACACAGGGCTGCAAGAACCAATGCTTAATCATAGTCTTTTAGTGATGAAAATATAAAATGACAAACGCTTCACACTTGGCTTCATTTTACTGTTTGCAAATTCTTACGCAAATCAGTTCACCTCATTGGTTTGTGCTACTGTTAAATAAAGAACATGAATTTTAAAAGAAAATCCTGGTGTTTATGGTTTAAATGCTTTTCACATGATAGAAAAGGAACAGTTGCTCAGGTGCCTTTAGAAAGGCGAGTTTCGTGGTTGGCTGTGTGTGAGTGCTGAATTATAATGCAGACTGCTTAATTCATAACTCATGATGCAATTTTGCAGGCCTGTAAATCTGTGTGTACACAAACAACACAAAGAGTGGCAGATTGGTATGGAATTTGATTTGAATAATCATAAAAACAAATGTAATTGTGCCTGTTGTGGATATCATATCTTTTAGAACACAAGGAAAAAAATATATACAGAAATCTCTATCATGTAAGAAATCAGAGAAAGCGTGAAAAGTGAAGTGGTGGGAGACAGCTGCTACTGCTGTCTGGATTGGCAGCCTATTTATAATCATGAAGGCTGGGAGCTGAATTTCTGTGCTGTAACGTTTTAGATAGAAATGACTGTATGTATCTCAGTATTCTAGTTTTGAAGGAAAAGATACACTTTAGCAGCAAATATATTGCAATAAGAAAAGAAGTTTCTGAACTTAAGATGGAGGAATAGAATAGAACAGAATCAAATTGTAGAGTTGAAAGGGGCCCCAAGAGTCATATAGTCCAACCCCCTTCAAGCAGGAAGCGTTTAATATGCTTTCCTTTTTTCAGGACTACAGCATTTAATAGTGCTGCACGTGTAAAGGCGTTGAACCATAAAATAATGTATGCCCTTGTTTGATATAAAGTGATTTTGATTGTGCATGAAAGACTGTCTGTTATTCATGTTTTTCAAAGTTGCCTTTTCCCGTTGTTGTTGTTTATAAATACCAAATTCTAAAAGCATGCAGAATTCTAAACACCAATTAGCATGCAACATAATTTGAGGCAGTTAAGTTTCACTTCACAAGTAGAATTGTGGAAGACAGTTGGAACAGATAGTTGGCTGGGGGTCTCTCAAGAATGTCCTGTTAGATATATAATATGATATGGTCTCAGACATATTGCGTTTTGGAACAGGAAGCCTTTTTCTGGTTTGGCTCTTTGCCATATGAGAATGGATCTGTAGAAGTAAAAAGAGAATGTGTTCCACCTTACTGGCCTAACCTGCTCCTAACCTTCAGTTTTGCACTAAAAATATTTTATTAACTAGCTAGAACATATTGTGTTTATACAGAATATGATATCCAAATTAGCTATTTACAAGTTGGGAGATGAAAGTGAAGTGCTAAATAGGAAGGAAAGGGATAGTTGTGGTGGCTTATGAAGAATCTCAGCCAAGATTGCACAATGGCATCTCATCTGTAGTTTTGATGCATAGCGTTGTTGGTTTGGAGCATTATTAAGTTTTCTGTTTCTTCTGTTTTCTTGTTGAAAAATCCAACTTGTGTTACACCAGTCTTACGTATTTGAAATCTGGTCAGTGATCTTGTTTTGGAAAATATATGAAAGAATGTTGTTTAAATATCTAAGGTGTCTGGTGACTAGAATTGCAGGTACAGTATTTAAACTGTTTATTGTATCATGATGATGATGATGATGATGATTACTATTGTTTCCATGCTCAACAATGTTGTTGTTTGGTGTATGAAAGTGTTCACTCTACTTTGTTTTTGCATCCACCATGCAAAAATGTTTCATGAAACCATTAGAACATTGGCCTTAGCTCAGTGTGTGGAAGGCTGGAGAGCTATGACCTGCTTTTCATTTGCCGCATCAAGTTTCCTTTTTGAGATGGTGCCTGACCCTCTCTTCAGCAGATTCTCTCTTCAGCAGGCTAAAACATACCTTGAACAGAAGGTATCTTCTGATGACTCTTCCATTTCCAAACAATGTTTGGATGGTAGCTGGAAGCCAGATTTTCTAGATTACTAGATTACTGCCTTGACTGCTGCCACAGAGTATGTATGTATGTATGTATTTATGTATATATGTATATATTTAATTAGTAGTTAGTTTAGTTTAGTTTAGTTTAGTTCAGTTAGTTTAGTTAGTTAGTATACCTCCCTTTATCCATAGATCACAGGGCAGTTCACAACAAATTACAAAATGAGAACTTGTGCCTGATTTTCAGAGTCCATGCTAAAGAGGGTTTAGCATTAGATTCAGTAGTTCAAGAATCCTTTAGAGGAGGCATTAGCATGAATAAGCATTGGTGTTGCATTATAAAAACTTCAGTAATTCAAAAGTAATGTTGTGATCACTTTCCCACATTTTAAAAATCAATAATTCATACAAACTCCAAGTTGCACTTATACACACATGGTCAGTTTCTTGGGATTTACTGAGGTAATTTATCATTGGCAGTTGCATTTTAGCCTTTCTGAGGGTAGTTATGCAGTACTTTCTTACTGCATAACTACCCTCAGGTAGTTACGGGTTGTTTTTACAGGGTGGATTTAAAAAAAAAAAAAGAGGTGGGGAAGCCATATTCAAGTACAGTAACTATTCACTCACCTTAAAAAATAATACCCCTAGAAAGTCCCAAAGCTAATATTTTAGAAGAAAGCTGTCCATTCATCAAATAGCAAGGCATTGTTGCAGATGAAGTGTCATGTCCTTGCTGATGTCTGCCACATTTTAAAAGGAGTTTTATATTTCAGTTGTAAAGTGTGTGAGCAGCTTGACTTGGTACAAAAAATTAAGCAATTTTCAAAGGTCACAAAACAAGGCAGTCATGGGGGAGGAGGAGGTACTGTTTACCTACTGGTGTCACAGGTACTCCCAGACAACTGCCTAGATTTTTCTCACAATTGCTATGTTCTATCTAAATTGCACATTCAGTCTGAGCAGCTCCCCTCCCGATGGGTGTTTGGAATAAGATGTGCCTAGTATGCAGTAGTGGTGAGGCTGTGACAAATCATGCCCCTGTTTTACTGCTGGCAGACTGTTAACACAAGATTTGCATGTCAGCATGTCTGCTATTCATATTGCCAATAAGTGTTTACTTACTTCAATGGCCACTTACTTGTTAAAAGCTGAATCTAAAATAAGTGGCCATTTATACTGGAGAGCGATTTAGTCAGTTCAGTACATGCTAAATCATTTCCTTTCTTCAATGGCAAGGATTACAATTCAGTTTGCTTTTTGAAATGCTGTATAAATTATAAGTGTTGCCTATTTTACATATTTACTTACCTGATTTAATCACACATGTTCTTGAATAACTAACAGCTGATTTGAATTTCCTGTAACTTATTTAGCTGAAATGACAAGCTTATCAAAAAGTGCATGCAAACAGACATCTCTGCTCCATAAGCTGTTTAAGTGATCTCTCTCTGTATTCAGCAAAGTTACAATAAAAATCTGTTCCTTGTCCCAACTTTTGCAGTTCCTAACTTTCAATGCACTGTGTATTTTAGAGAGGCTTCAGCAATGAAAATGTCCTATTAAAGTTTTAATCTCAGCCATTAAAGACATGCTGATTCTGCAAGGGAAACTATAACTGTGCTACCACTCAGACCCACTTAAGGTTACATCAACAGTTTTCTTTAAAGTAGGAAGTGATTTGTAACTAGGGAACTGTATAGAATAGAATTGAAGGAAAGCAGTTTTGTATTATGCATGCTGTAGAAAGCATCAGTTGCTTGTGCATATTCCTAAAGTTGTCGCCTTTTGTCGCCTGGCTTCATGAGTTTTGTTCGAGAACTAGTTTAACGTAAGTTTTAGAACCATCACCCAACCCACTGAGATAAGAGAATGAGTCACACCAATGATATATAAATAAGTATAAATACAGATATTGCATTTTTAACCTGTACATCTCCAAGATGCTCAGAACAGCTTGCAAGTTCTCCTTACTTCTCACTTCACATTTTAGCGTAATAACCACCCTGGGAGATAGGTTAGGCCCAGAGAGTGGATGGTCCAAGGTCACATAGTGAGCTAAATGGCTGAGTGGGAATTTGAACCCGGATTTCCCCAGCCGCAGTCCAACACTATTAACTGCTGCACTAGCCTGGCTTTCCTTGTTAGTTGTGGCTATACAGTATTTTCTAATGCATTCCTATTGACATTTTCTTATTTATACTTTTCTTATTTATACTTTACTGTTGATTGTTGCAATCCCTGACCCCCAATTTTATCTTGCCCAAGCATTGCACTTTTCTGCAGCTGATCTCTGTGCCACCTCCTAAAAACAGCTTGTGGCAATACAGTGTTTGAGAATGTTATGAGCCAGTGTGGTGTAGTGGTTAAGAGCAGTAGTCTTGTAATCTGGGGAACCGGGTTCGTGTCTCCGCTCCTCCACATGCAGCTGCTGGGTGACCTTGGGCCAGTCACACTTCTTTGAAGTCTCTCAGCCCCACTCACCTCACAGAGTGTTTGTTGTGGGGGAGGAAGGGAAAGGAGAATGTTAGCTGCTTTGAGACTCCTTAAAGGGAGTGAAAGGCGGGATATCAAATCAAAACTCTTCTTCTTCTTCTTATGTACTGAAGTTCTCACCCTGGGCCAGCAGGGGGATACTGGATTGAAAGTGACGTTCAATGATTGGATAGTTTCAGAAGATGGTTACTGTTGCGTTCTAGTGGATCTCTATATAAGCAGGCTGGCTGAACCCTGCAATTCAGTTCAGTTCTGTTCTGGCCTGTGAATAAACAAGAGCTGTTTGAAGAATCGCTGTGTCATCTGATATGTTCACCCACAACTTAACAGAGAACATGGCCTTACCCCCCCTTTCTATTTTATTTTCTTCAAGTGGGGGTACTGTCTTCATGAAATAGATTGGGAATAGACTTACAGACCTCACATTTTTGTTCTTTTAGAGGCCAGTGATGTTGGTATTGGGGGAAGGAACACATCATTTGCCAGCCTCATGTGGTTCCTCTATAGATGTTGGATCACTGTGGTGCGTGCTTGGCCATAGAGAAGCAGGTCCCATATTGCTCTATTAATGCTTGAATTAGAATGGGATCTGCCTGCATCGTGTATTTTCATGTCTTTTCAAAGGAGCTACATTAGGGTTGCAACTACCTGGAACTGCCACACCAAGTTGTGTTCATTTTTCCAAAACTCACCAGGGCAAACTTCTGGTTCTAACTTCTGTGCTAATGCCAACGTACCCAGCTGCTGCTCTGTGGAGAGAGTGTAAACTGATTACTTGGGAAGGGGGGGCCCTTTGTTCTTATTTCCAGCTCTTGAAACACCCATTAATTAGTCATTGGCATACGTTTTGAGGTTGTTTGAGGTGGGTGTTGTTTGCTTGAGCCTGTGTTGACCTTCTGAATCTAAATCTGTACCTTAAAGCCAAGAGTTGCAAACCAAGGTAGCAGCAACCAGCTCTTACCATTGTAAACATGCTGTTGCAGCCACATTAATAATTATTTTTATTACATTTTGAGGGTGAGCTATTATCAGGTCTAATAGTTTCTTTAGATACCTAGGTTGACATGGCAGCCAAGTGAATTTTATTTAGGCCCAAAACACAAAAATCTCTACAAAATATGTCATGCAGCCAAATGTGTTAGTTATCAAACATTAAATGACATAGCTTGTATGAACTGGCCTTTTGTGCCATTGCGTTGCTAAAAATACATTTCAAACTCCAAAATTGCTGCAAAACTCACTATATCTCAAAACTGAAACATATTCATCACTTTGTAGTCAGAAAAACATTGAAAGGTTTAGAACTATAGAAATGGCAGCTAGTGTTATCTTTTTAAAGTTATAAAACAATTCTTTATAAATTACTGTTGTTTTTATATCTGCTTTTTCATCAGCATGTTTAGTATTTCTAATGATGTTGGTGTGTGTATGCTTCCACATGGGCTCACACACATAATTATGCACATCTTTCACATTCTCAGTCTTCTGAACCTTAAGTATTTAATAAAATGTAATTACTGATACAGCTGGGAGTTATTTAAACATGGTCAAATTTTAAAGGATGGTAGTTAAAACTAGCTTTAGTATGATCAGCTAAATGTTGTTTGAAAGGTGTAATGTGTGTGTTCATTTTTCTTTTCTCTCTCCATCCATAAATATACACAAGTGCACAGTCACCTTTACCATGAAATATACTGTTTGTAAAAGTGCCTGATTTGTTGCTGCTAATCTTTGCAGTCCATATGTCACAGATAAATATGATTATACTAACCTTTTATGAAAGTTTTTTTTTTGTTTTAATGAAAGATTTTTTTATTCTTAATGACCATGTTGAATTATTTTCAGTGGTGTATATGATAAGAGGTATTTGATTTTATCAAATGTTTTCATTCAGGTGGTTCAGTAATAAACCTGATTTAATTGAAAACCTTAAGAGCCCCACTAGATGGCAATCTCGGCAATTGATGCTGCAATGCTTTCTGCTTAGGTTGACAACAACTTATGGAAATTAATCTTGAATTCATTTTGAGGTCACAGATCCAAGAAAAGCATTCCATATATCTGCAGTATCACAGAACCTATGAAAGAAGTGTTTAAATCTGCCCAGATTGTGAATCTGGTAGCATATTGCTCGTTCACTAATAGATATTTATATTTTAAAGCAGAATATAAAATGGTCCTACTAACCTGATTTTTACTGATAAAAATAAAGCTGTCTGAGAGCAGTGACTTCAAAAAGTGGTTCTATTATTTCCTCTTTTTAACCTTACTGGGTGACGACTTGGCTACAGTGCAAAAAAGTTGAATCATAATTCTTAAAATCTGTAACTTCACCTTTTATCACCCACACACAAATACATATAAGCAGTCTCCATAAGTATTCGTTCTTTTTCCAAGGAGAGGTGAAGAGTGGTCTTTCAATTATAAGGATTCTTATTCATCCATATACATTAAAATATTATTCATGGGAAAGCCCAGTATGAAGAACTTTAAGGGTTTTCT
The DNA here is from genome assembly GCF_964234715.1 of Podarcis melisellensis. Lineage (NCBI taxonomy): Eukaryota > Metazoa > Chordata > Lepidosauria > Squamata > Lacertidae > Podarcis > Podarcis melisellensis. The sequence continues at coordinate 50,482,653 of NC_138528.1, forward strand.
TTTTACTTGAATTCACCAGACCAAAGTATAATGTAGTTAATGGAAGTGGGCTTCTCTCCAAGCTGATCAAACTGAGCTGGTAAACATTTGCCAAGTTAAAATTATTTCTAGCCTGAAAATTAAGTTTGCTGTGTTTGGTATAGTATTGCTCATGGAACAGCTGATAATCCTGATTCGTGCTGTTGATATTTTTAATTAACTAGCTAACTGTACATTTTTGTTAGAAAGATGGATTTCCATTCATTGATAAAGGGCAGAATGTCAAAGAGGGATTTTGGAGGCGTGGGGGAAGGTTGAGTTTAATTTTGAACAAAGTGTTTGATTATTTCTGTCCTGGTGCTTTTAAGGGTAGCAACTTCAGGATTGATTTGTTGGGCAGCCTGATCACAAGGGACTGCTTCAGTTGCAGCAGTTCACACAGGCTTGTGCTGCTGCAGTTATAAGTGCCATTCAGTTGACACACATTCAGCTCTGCTCCACTTGTCATTGAAAAGCCCTGCAACTCCCCTTACTCCAGCTACTTCCTGAGTGCAGCTACATGCTTATTCGGCAGGTTCAAGGCTGCCTGTGCCCTCAAACATCTGTTGTGTCAAGTGTGGTGGTTGTGTCAGGGTGGTGTGGATTTTTCCAAGTGCTGTCAGAGGCAGAACCTCCAGATTTTAGAAGCTGTTTCAGCAAAGCAGCTCATCGTGCTATTAAACACATTAACACACTGTGCATGCCCTTACTTGAAAATGTACCCAAGTCATTTCAGTAAAAGTTGTGGCTGGGTTTGCTTTCGTACACCAAAACTGTTTTACACAGCTGATAGCTCCCACCTCTGGGGAACCTGGATATGCTTTTATATTGCTATTACTACAGTATAGTGTTGCAGATGAAGCAGAAACCTTGCTAGCGACACTTCAGCATCCCATCACAACAGCAGCTTGAGCAAGCTGGCACTTGCCCAGAAGAAATGGCTATTCATCCTGGATGAGCATTTTGCTGCAAGCCTCCAAAGCAGAGCTGGGGAACTGGTGCCTCATATTCCTGATTGGACACACTAGGTCTCCTCGAATGATACTAGGTGTGTGGTATGTAAAGGTAGGGTTTGAATGAAAGGCGCTTTGCAGGCACCGCAATCAGGTGGTGCTTTCAAAGCTCCTTGCAGAAGCGCTGCCCAGGCACCGACTATCAGCGCTTGGGAACCACTGCATGCATTCCCATCCACTTTTGGCTTGATTTCAAACTGTGTGGGCAAACATGGATCACCTGACACCATTAGGCAATTGATAAGGGGGTGGGTCAACTGTCATCACACTTGGCCTATGGGCGTATGTGGAGATAAGGACCTGACCCTCCCGCCAGATCCAGTTCCCCACTCCTGCTCCAAAGGAATGTATTCAGGGTTGTTCTTACAGTGGGATACTTGCTAGACATGTGAATGTCAATAATGAAAGACTTCATATAATATGAAATTTAGTAAATATTGTGGGAAATACACTGGCACATGAACACATATTAAACTTACGATTTTCAGCCCTTCTGTTGTCAGTGAACATATTTTATTAATTGAGGGTTACATCAAAAGCATGTCTTTGCCATCTTCCCTTTAAATATTTTTTCTGCCTCAACCATAAGATACTCAAACTTCAGCAGTCATATTTTTCTGTGATCCTTGATACTGCTACTAGCAAAATGGTGCTTTTTTTGTTTATTTTGGTCCTAAACCATCATAGCACCTTATCCCCTGCTTGTTGAATAATACAGATTATTATTTATAGATTTAATATTATACATTAGGAAATCAAGGCATATCCTGTGAAGTACAATTTTGCATTTCAAACTATTTGATAGTGTCCCTTGAATTTTCTATTCCTGCGTTCTTTGTGAGTCAGAAGTAAATTATTTGCTGTCTTTGAAGTAGATCCTGGAAATAGTTTCTACAAGTATCTTTTACAGCTGAAATTTAGCATATCAAAGCATTTTTTTCTTATGGTGTACACATTTATATAATGATTCACTTGTAAGATTGAAACAGTATTGTGAGTTGAAAAGTAGTAAGGGAGTTTGCATAGTTGTAAATGGCAATACTCAAAAAAGGAATTATTTATGAAGGGCAAGTATCTGGAGGTTTTAATGAAACATTTGTCCAGGATCTTAATGCTCTTTCTTGCTATTTTAAATTTTACAATATCTGCAATTGAAGATTATTACTATTTCCCTAGGCTCAGCTGTATTTTCTTGCTGCCATCACAATAAAGCTAAGCCTTCCGTAGCTACCTATTGCCTGAACTTGTAATAGAATATCCTAGGTAGCTATGGATATTACAGACTGTTTCTGGTTTATCCTTAATTGGGAAAAGGAAATGTTTAAGTTTAACTGATGTAGAAATTGTGGAGAAATGGTATACAACTAGGCATAGGCATTATAACCTGAAAACTTGCAAACCACATTGCTCATATAGAATAGTTTTAAAGTGATAGATTAAGGAGCATTTTATTTAACTTTTGATAGTTGAGTAATGGCTGTGAAAACTCTCAAACTATCTGATTCAGAAAGTAGCAGCAAAAGGTCTGTTTATATATATTATATATTTATGTATTTATATATTTAAATTGCTACTTCATTCTGAAAGTACTTTGCATTCTATATTCTTTTGGCATTGCACATGGACAGCAAATATATAAGGGCCAATTCTTATATGCATGTTCCTCACATGCAAGTTATCATCACTCAATATAAATGAAACACCACTGAACTTTCTCATTGATCAATATCATCTTAAGCACAGTGCTCATCAGATGAGCAAGTTAATATATTCAGTTGTTGGCCATTGACTGATGAGAAATCAAGTAATTGTATATGCATATGTGAACCAACCCTTAGTTTGCATATGGCCTCTGTGTAGTCCCACATATTGGCTCTGAGTCTGTGCAGAGCACCATAGGGAATCTTCTAGCACTAACCCAGTAATGTTTGTTTTTTGGCATCGGAGCCCACCTAGCAGCCAGGGTGCATGTTTGTTAGAATATGGCCTGTGCCTTTGAAGTAGGTTCCTCTCAGGGAAGCTTGCATGGTACGAACTTCGTCATTCTTCTGGTGTTTTTATTCTCCTGGACATTTGGTCAGCACTAATGATCTGGCTTTTGGTCACTTATTTTTTGGTGTTTGTGCTTAAGTGCGTGAAGTGGTTGTTTTATATGTGTGTGCGTGTGTATTATTTAAAGGATTTTCTGTTTTATTTCATGTCTTTGCGTGTAAATCACTATTGGATTTCCTTTGGCTGTGTTAAGCAGTGCATACACTGAGTAAACTAACATAGAACATAATATATAGGTGAGATATATTCTGGAATAATGATTTAAGCTCCACCAAAGGACTATTAATTCAACAAACAAGCAGTGGTATATTTTTGAAGGAAACAAGCTTTTTGAAATAGAGACAGGAAGGAGTTACTTGGACAAGGAAGAACGGAAGCTATAACGGCAACAGGAAGCCATCCCATGATCTGCCTGAGAGACAGCAGATTGAATGCTGCCCTGGGACATGCAAATGTAACATCCACAAAGCAAAACATAAAAATGGAGAAGCAAGAGTAATAGACTCCATACTTCTCACTCCAATGGGCATTAACTACTCTAACCACAGGACAGAAGAATCCCTTCTAGATCAGACCCAAAGACCTTATCTAGTCCAGCATTCTGTTTCCTTCAGAGACATACCAGATGCTTCCAGGAAGCCCTTAATAAGGATATGACAGCAAACATTGCTCTCCTACTGTTGTTTCCCAGGAACTGGTAGTTGGAGAAATGCTGTGTCTAATTTGGGAGTGTAGCTTATAACCACTGTAACTCGTAGCCATTAATAGCCTTGTCTTCCAAAAATATGGCAACTCCAGAGTGGGCACCTGGCTTACACATTGGGTACTTGCTGTAGGGCTCATTTATGAGCTGCATTAAACTGGGAGTGGGGAAGATCCTCGTCTCATTGCCCATTGAACGGAGGCCAGAGGAACATGGTGATGGTAATGAGTCGTGAGCTGCTGCCACTCATGTTTGTTCATTTCTTTTCTTACATTTTTATAGGCACTCCATAGCAGGAGTTATTTGGGCAAGCTCACAAATGAAAACAAACATTAAAATGCAGTATAAAACAGTAATAACCAAAGCAAATTAATTAATCTGAAACACAACTGAAAAGAACTTTAGTCACAACGCTTTGTCACAGGCATTCATTAGGTGTTGGTGGGTGCATTCTTGAGAGAAGATGCTGCAATTTGGTAATTTTTCATTCTCTGTGTCTCAGCCTAGCTCCTCACTGGTTTCCCTTGTGTCTATGTTCAAAGCTTCCCCTATTGTGACAATACTCTCCTATCTAATGTAGGGAGTTGCACTGGAATTCTGTCTGGTTTCTTCCTCCCCCGCTTTCCATGTGCCCTGGTGTAGATTACCTGGAATGGCTGGCATTCGCCAATAAAATATATCTTGTGCTTCCCCATTGCCTGCAGTGTTACATAGTTGAAACTTACTGTATGTTGTGGTTCATGGCCATCAGGACCCTCTTACAGAAGTTGCAGGTATGCATTGTGAATGGGACGCTATTCCTACCCATTGCGTAAGGGAGAATTATTGCCCACCCACTTTCCCTCTCACAGGTAGGAAGCAGGAAATACACAGTCTCCAGTTATGGGCATTTGAGTGTTCTCTGTTGACCCACCCATACACGTTCTTAGTTGTCTGGGCATTCCTTGTCCTTGAAGCCCTGTTATAGCAGTGGACTTGGGGTTTCTGTTTGGGTGTGCTGAGGTTTCGTTTGCAGGTTGGAAAGGAGTTCTGAGAAGACAAGTGGGTGATGTTAGTGCTGGCAGAGTTCTCATCTGGCTAATTTTTCTTGACTACTCAAGTTCTTTAGACATGAGGACCGAGTGATGTAGCCCTCTGTCATGTGCAGGCAAAGTTAAACTGTATACAGTAGTAGTATAACATAAATGTTAGCACTGTGTCAGCATATATAGTATATAAAATGAATGAATGAATAATAACGGGATTTTGTAGCCATCCTATCCACATCTAGCAGGAGTAATTTGAGAATAGGATTAAACTATAAGTAAGAAATATTTTTTTCTAAGTTTTTCCAAGTTTAAAGGAAACATCTATTCATATTTGTTAGCTTTTTAAGAAGTATGGGATAGTCATCATTTGGATAAAGGTAAAGGTAAAGGTACCCCTGCCTGTACGGGCCAGTCTTGACAGACTCTGGGGTTGTGCGCCCATCTCACTTAAGAGGCCAGGGGCCAGCGCTGTCCGGAGACACTTCCGGGTCACGTGGCCAGCGTGACATCGCTGCTCTGGCGAGCCAGAGCTGCACACGGAAACGCCGTTTACCTTCCCGCTAGAAAGCGGTCCCCATTTATCTACTTGCACCCAGGGGTGCTTTCGAACTGCTAGGTTGGCAGGCGCTGGGACCGAGCAACGGGAGCGCACCCCGCCGCGGGGATTCGAACCGCCAACCTTTCGATCGGCAAGCCCTAGGCGCTGAGGCTTTTACCCACAGCGCCACCCGCGTCCCCATCATTTGGATATCATGGTCCAAAAGCAATACTCATAGTACTGCTTTTAATTTTAGTGTTCTAGCTTCAACAAAGTAGTGTGAACTCTTGCTTAATTTGATTTTGCATTTCAGCATTTGAACATTTGTAAGGCTCTTCTATTGTGGCCCATCTGAGTTACCATAGAAACCAGAGACCTTCATCCTTGTTATTAGAAATGGAATGCAAACAGGGCATCAAAGCAATGTTTTCCCTGTATGAATGGCAGCCCTAGACAATCCAAACTTGAACGATTTTTATTGGTTCTTCTTTGTCATGGAATGTAATATTTAAAGCACCAGGCAGCCCCCCTCCCCCCAAAGAGTAAACAGGGCAGAAAGAAAATTTGTGGTATCAATAGCAGTTCCTTTTTGGTGTGTGAATGTAACTTGTGGACTGGCCTATTTGCCTTGCACAGAGGGTTTGTTTTATTATCAGCTTAAGGTGTTCTAAGAAAGCTGCTCTGCAAATAAAATGTGGGAGCAAGTGCTGCTGCTGCAAGTTGAGTAGCTTTGGGTAAAAAATATCCAGTGCAGTGCCTAGTGTATTCTTTTACATAAAAAAGCCTGTTCACTACTTCTCTTTAAGAACGAGATGTAATTTTTAAAAATGTAATCATTCAGGAGACTATCCATCTGACAGATGTGTTTACAAGATTTTATACAACTTTCCATCCTCTGTATATGACTGTGCATTCAGCAGTATTTCAGGGAATATTAATGCCTGGTCTCCATGACAAAGAACCTCTGAAATGCACCACTAAATGCTGACTGACTCAGCTGCCTTTGTGCCTCAAAATGAATTTCTAATATAGGCTAAGAATATGTCTTTCTAAACAACTTGCTCATCAACAAAAAAGCAAGCTCAGTCAGCACCGTCTGTGAGGATAGGGACATTTTAATGGTGTGTTTATTTGGCGGTTGTGAGTGGAGGAGAGAATAATAATCTAGGGAGACTTCACGTATGATGCTTTTTTTAACCAACGTCACTTATACATGGGACATGGGCTCAGAACAGAAATCACACCCATGGCAACATTTATTTTCATGAGGTGCCATGAGGTGCTTTAATATTAAACTTGCTGTTTTCCCTAACATTTCTGTCCATTCTTTATTAACTCAGGGTGGTCCTTTAGACACCCGTGTGGGTAGACAGAGGTATTAATTCTCCACATTTCATTCTTTGGAAACATTTTCCATGTTGATGGATAAATATCTGTACCTAGTGATGTTAGTGAGGAAGGTGTTCTTCTGCACTTTAAAGTTTCATTGCTAGATGTTCCTTTGAAGGTGCTGTTTATTTCCTCTGCTTTTCCCTAATGGTTTTCAGAATTCACAATTCCAGTGGTTGGCTCTGTGCTTTATGAAATTCTTAAATACTTGATATTTTTGTTAGGCATTTGGGGTTCTAATCCCCCTCATGTTTTTGTAGTAGTTCATTTCCTTTAAAATAAATTATACTCTGATATCTCTGAAGTCATGTTTGTTACTGTTTTGTGATGAAGAGGTATGTATTCGTGTATACACAATTGTTATTTAATTTGTTAAAGTGAACAGTTTGGGGTCCTCAGTATTCTCTTTGGGTTGTAGACACTGGATAACCAATTTAAACACAAAACAGGGCAGTGAACTTTCAGAAAACATTAACTAGTGTGAACACAAATCTGTGGAAAGTGTAATATAAATAAATACATGCATTAACTGCCTGATAAACTAGCACAAAGACAATTAGCTCTGAGCTAACTTTTTAAAATGTGGTGGAACAGAATAAACTCTGCTCCAGTAAGGGGGGGGGGGAGGCTAGTGATTGAAAAACAATAACCCTGCAGTAATACATGAATGAATAGGTAGAACCAATATCTTCACTTGCTGCAAGCACACAACCTCCCCCAAGAAATTTAGAAGCTCTAAGGGTTATGGGAATTGGAGTTCTGTGAGGGGTAAACTATGGTTCCCAGAATTCTTGAGGGGAAGTCATGTACTTTAAATGTATGGTGTGCACTCAACCCAAGAATGAGTCAATCACTAGTGGTTGAGCACAGCAACCACAGAATATTACAAAACTAGTTATGGACATTTGTATTGTTGCAGTTCACACATTTAAGAAGTGGAGAATTTGTCCACGTTTTCCCTGTGGTAAATTGGTTGGCTGTATTTATCCAGAGTGTACAACGCTTAAAAAAACTCTGATCATATTATGGATTGCTTCAGTTCTGTGTTTCTTGTGTTTTGTTTTTCATTTTTGTGTAAGGGGGGACCAGCAGCACCTCATCATTATAAACAAGCATAAGGAAAAATAGTATTCTTGACACAGAGGTAAAACTCCAAGGAGGCTATATTATTAATAGACCCAGCTTTAAGAGTAGGCTGTCATTTATGTGATCAGTGTTGAAAAACAGATAGATCTAATGTTTGCTAACCATTTTTTAAAAGTTTTATTTTACATTCTCATTGGACAGTTATTCTGTAATGTCATGCTTGATTTGCTGAACACTCTTCAGTTGGGAAGATTCCACAATGAAGGGAGAGCACCTCAACGTGCATTTTGATATGATGAATAATTTCTCAGTTGTGAAAACCTGCATTTTTGGTAGTTGTTTTCATTTGCTTGAGCTTTATGGAGAGCTAGCCATCAAGATCTGGGTGGACTAGACCCAGCTTAGCTCTGCTCGCTTAGGTATTCATGGCAGCACCAATTCAGATGAGGTGGGGGGATGTTTCATTTTTCCATAAAAATTCCATGCCTCTCATTAGGAGACCAAAGAAATAAAAAAATAAAAAAATTGTCCAGTAGCACCTTAGAGACCAACTAAGTTTGTTTTGAGTATAAGCTTTCTTCAGATAAATGGTGTCTTCAGATGGTATTTGAAGAAGTGGGGGACTCTAACATTCATGCTGGGCTTGCATAATAATAATAATGATGATGATGATGATGATAGCAGCAGCAGCAGCAACAACAACAATAAATAATAATTATTAATATCTTTATTGTTAAGTAAAAGAACTTTTTGGCTTGTGCTTAAGTCTGAAATATTAAAGTGCTTTGGTTTTTGTTGTTACACGTACTGGTCTTGTAGACTCCATAAAGACTTATCAGATGTGGACAGTTGGTGTTCTTGGTATGAAAGCACAGGGGAGCTCTCGTGTAGAAGGTTAATGGAGTGTAATTATAAAGAAAAATGGACTGTTTGCCCACTCTGTCTCACTATACCTGCTCTGAGAGTGACAAGTACTTGATCTTGTGTAAACCCTAGAGCAGAGGTTCAACTGTCTAAAATTACGACAGTGTAGCTGTCAGACGACCACATTATGAGATATGTGTGAACTTGGTAGGAAAGTTTTCATTCCATTTTGTAGGGCCTCCTTTTACAAAAGGCATTCTTAGAAAGCTCCTGTAAAATACAGTAGTTCTTCTAATTTCTTCTCATTCTCTCCCCTCACCTTCCAAAAAGGTTCTGCTTATCTCATATTATACTTGTTTTGTGATAGTGTGTACATAGTCAGTCATTCTCATATTTAAAAAATCACTTTTGAATTTGGGATTCCTTATACTAGAAGGCTGAGGAATCATTGGGGTGTGTATTCACTCCTAGAACACTGCCAGTATTTTTTAAACTCTAAGTTTCTTTTATTCTTATTCTTTCATTCTTATAACTATTCTAGAATTTTATCTCTCCAACTATTTAGCCTCCATTTAGTTGTTGATTAGTCCTTGTACCGATAGCTTTCCTTAACCTGAATTCACCTCACCCAAATTAGTTTTTTGCAGAATATCATGATTTAGTCATATATCTGGCAATTCTTTTGCACCCTAAAACAAACAGCCAAATCATTTCAGCCTGCTGATAAGATAGGTTCTTTCAGCCCATGACATTTTTTTAAAAAAAGTTTAACTTCAGCTTTCTCGAACACAGATGAACAGTGGCAGAGCATTCCCTGCCAGAGCCCAGGGCAGCATGGCACACTATGGGGGCTGGCGAGACCATGGGCCAAAGCAGCGCTGGGCGGCATTGAGAAGGACACAACAGTTCACGATGGGGCAGGGCACCTTGGTGTGCTCCCCAAAAAACTGTGCCTGGGGCAATGGCCCCGCTCAGTCCCCCCTTTCTACACCCCTGCAGATGACCATAACTGGACAGAGTATTTCAGACGATACCTTATTAGATTATGCTTGGGTGATGGTTTTAATTTTTGTCCAACTTCCTGGAGGTGCTCTCTGCAGTAGGTCAAGTTGGTTGGAGTTTTGGGTAATTATTATGCGAGTCAGAAAGAGACTTGGTGTACAAGTTTTGGCCACTCTTGAAATTGAGACTTCAAGTGACCACGACTGCAAAGCAATTTGTTTTGCTAAGTCTGTACTAAACATTTATGTGGTGATAAGTATTATTGCCATCTCATCAGCTAAATAGCATAATGTTAAATAGCCAGATCAATTTCCTCTCAAGAAAATGAACATGTGGGGCTGATTTCAAGAGATTTTGTATGGAAGTTTAAGGCAGGATATGTACCACATCAGTTGGAGAGTCCATGACTGAGTATCTCAGGACCATAAGTCTACAGATCTGTCGGGACCTAAATCAGGATACAGCAAGCCAAGAATTTTCTTTTTTGTTCAGTTCATTCATGAGAAATTACACGAAAATAAAGTAACTAGTTCTCTGCTTAAAGAAAACCATCATTCTATCCTACTTAAACCTTCTTGTTTTTATATTGCCTCATATTAGACACAAAATTTTTACCCAGTATTTGTTTCCTGTTTGCACAAGGAGTCTGTAATTGCAATGCTACTTGGTTCTTTGCGAGCCCAGGCATAGTGAGCCCAGGTTCACTGGGGACTGGTGGTGTGAGAGTACCAAAAAGTACATGACAACATCTTGGGATTAAAAATGGCCTAAAGTTTATTGATTGCAGATTCTAGTAGGCTTTGGCTTAGGCACTGGGTATGTATCCTGAATCGGTCTGACTGATTGTCTCATTAGGGTTGATCCTGTGTTAAAGCCCCCAGCCCCCATGACACAGATCAAATAGGGTAGACCCACCAGGCCACCACTGGGGAAATTTTATGGCCTGTTAGCCCCCATCTGGGCCTTCAAACAATTCCCCCCCCCCAATGAGCCCATATACCAGGGCACCATCAGGTCCATCTCCAAAACCACACCCAGCAGACTGACTGCAATTGGCAGATTTGAAATTTTATTTTTGGTGGGACATACCAGACGCCCCCACGACCAGCCAAGGCTGTTAGCGTTGCTTCTGGTTGTGCAGGAGAGGACCCCCATATCCCCAAGTAATGTTGGACTTCCAAGTTTATTTGAAATGTGGGCTTTCTGAGCTCACAGTGCTTTCACAAATGGAAATGAAGCAATGAATAACTGGCTTGTGGAGTGCCTATATATAGATAAACCTGGTATTTGGGCAGTTCAGGTTGGAACATTAGGCCAGCCTTCCACAACTTTGTGCCCTCTAAATGTGTTGAACTATAGTTGCCATCATCTCTGACCAAGGCTGGCTGGGGTTTATGGGATAGGGAGTCCAACAACTTCTGGAGGGGCAGCAGGCTATTTCTGTGTCTTCAGTTGTGGTTGCCAAGGGACAGTTGCTGCTTACCATTAGCAGTCAGATATGTTTCATATTTATACTGTAGTTTTTTTTGCAGTTAGCGTCATCTTGTAATGAATTTTATACACAAAGGAACAATTAAAAGATGCACTTATCTATACTGTTTTGTGCTTACGGGGTGTTTCAAAAGAGTTGCCTGGACTTTAGATATTTAAAATATGTAGACTTTAGAAACATGTGTGCGCAATTATGCATAGACTAGGAGCTGTTGATTTTGATCTTGAATCTCCTGTACATTTAACAGCAGAAAGTGTGTTCACAAAGCGGATACAGTTCTGGCAGCTTTATCCTCAAGAATGTTGTTGAACAAAATGTACTCTTAGCTTGATTTAAGGTAGCTTTGACAATGAAATGAAGCAAACGACATATGTCCAAGGACATGAGGTTTTCTAATATTCATGTAATTAGGAAAAGGGTGTGGTAAAAATGAAGCAAAAGAATGTACAAGCAATACAGTGTATGTGGAGAAAATGAACATAATGATTACTACTGATTCAAGGAGCATTGTCAGTCACATGGTCCCCAAAATGCACAACCAGTTTGTGCCAACAAAGTATCCTTCAGAAGTGTATAATCTCCTATGTTTTAATAAAAGCTGCTTAATTGTGTTACTTGTCCATAATTGCACTCTATTCCCTAGCCTGGTCTCATGTCACAGGTGGTCTGGACTTTGACCTTACTATGGATGCCATTGGCTTAGCTGCTTTGATGACACGATGGCAGTTGAAGATGGATTAGTGGTATTGGGCTCCAATGTAATGATGGCCGTAGTCCATGAGTAGCAGCTGGTGCTTCCACACAGGTACACCAGTCATAACAAGCCAACATGGCACAATGGGCCAATGGAAAAGGTCTGGTGCATCAAAGAGTGGAGCCCACATAAAATGTTAAGTTCACTTCAGTTTTGCTGCTATTCTATGTGTTCATAAGTCCTCAGCCAGCAAGCAATGCGACCTGTATGTGGTATCAGACCACCACAGGTCAACACAATGCAGACTGCAACTGTGGCACTATCAGAAGCATGAAGTAACCTAAGCACAGTGCAGGCACCTCAAGAAAGGGAGTTAAGTTATATATTATATGCATTGTGTGATGGAGGAAATAAATAGGTTGAATAATATTTTCCTCGAAAGCATTTGCCCATGTTATGCAAAGATCAAACCCAAGAGAAAGCAGACTACACAACCTTCTCTCACTCATACAGACAGAAGGGATTTCACAGCCATTCTTGCTCCTTCTGGCTCTTTCTCTGAATATCAGGTACCCTGTTTTGAAGCTTTGAAGGGTATTTGGCTGGCTACCATTTCCTAGAAAGCATGTTTGCTTATAAAATACATACACTTCTTATTAGTGTTTAGTTTTGCAATTCTAAAACATAAAACACAGGCAGTCCCTTTAAGCCACTGGCCACCAGTGTAGTGGAGTGTGGCGTGATCCAAGGTAAGTCACAACAGGAGCGCTACCACCATGCAAATATACGGTAAAAAATTGAGAAATAGACCCCCAAATGCATGTTTGGGTTAAAAGTGAGTCCTGGGTCTGAAAAGGTTGAAGATGCCTCCTTTAAACTGAACAAAGGAACTGTCTTGTAATAAGTTAGGGGAGGGGACAGGAAGTGTCCCTGCATGACAACTTTTCACTCTTTATAAATGAGCAGAGAAACAACTTTTCTCCCTCGTTTTGTCTGCTCTTCATGCTAGTAGGCAAGTCTTTAGTTCTGTAAAACTAATGAAAGTTTTCAGGTGTTTCATTCCTATTTTCCTCCACAGCTTTCCTGGGCTTTGTTTCAGGGCCTGGGGGAGGAAGAGTTGTGAATGTGATATGACTCACTTGACTCCTACTCAACCAAATTCCTGTTCCGATTGGTTCTCACTTATGATTGCAGCTTGGCGCATGAGTTATGCGAGCTTAGCTTCCCCTTCTTTCCCTGCTGTTTTTGTTTTGTGATAAAGGACACGGAGCAAATGAATGCTAGTTCTCTGCTGCTGGCTTCCTTGAACTAGGGAACTGGTAGAAAATCACCCTTATCCCCGAACTTCATAAATATAGCTATAGAAAATAAAAAAGAGGCTGTCTGATCTTGTTCGACACAGTAATGTAGTCTCTGTGATGTTAATAGGTGGAGTCATTGTTTGGCAGGTGTAACTGGTTTCTGTTCTATTACTTCCTCTACATTTCTCTGCTTTCTGGAAATGTTCCTTTTGTTCCTGTCTCTGCTTGCTGACATAGCATTTTAAATAGCTTGATAACAGACTTGATGTTTCAGAAAGCAACCTTAAATGACTGATCAATGGTTGAATGCACATATAAACTCAGATATGGAGCAGATTTCTTTGCTTGATGTCAGCTGCCTATATTTCATTTTCATGTGTAAGTTTTCAGGTAAAGTAGTCTAATAAATTCAGATAGTGCAACGTGGTTTGATAAACTACAAACCAGTCTTTTAAATAGCCACTTGCTTGGTTGCCTGATAAGAATCACGTATAGGTAGCCAGACAAGGCACTGACATCCACCTGTCTTGGGAGACAATGGAGGAGTGCGCCTTTGGGGGGCAAAGACCAACTGTGGGAGGTTGCAGCACCTGATAAGAATCACCCATAGGTAGCCGGGCAAGGAAAATAACATACTTTCAGGCCACCACTGAGCCACAAATGGTCAGCATAAGTAAATGTGGGTTGGTGGGGTTCTAAAGTTAGCTAGTGACTGAATTACCTTATTTGCATGTCTGAGATAAGCAGTCATTTCAAAGGACCCAAGTGCCTAGAAATGTCACCTAGATAGGTCAGGAGCCATAGAGTTCTAGAACAGATGACAGAAGTCTGGAATATACACCACTGTAAAGTGGTGGCGGCGGGGGTGGGGTGGGAGAACTTGATAAAAGAATGGACTGAGAAGACAATGTCTGAGTGGATTGAGTAGGCAATGGCTGAGCAGTTTTAAGAGCTGGCCAATGGCCACCAAAGGGAATACGGGGGGGGGGGGGAGAAATCCAAAGAACCTGAAACAGATTCTGCTGTAGCAGAAAACATACGGAGTTAAAATTTGTAGGGACTTGGGTACTCTTAAGAGTTCAGGGTTATTGCTGTATGAAACACTGGACTACTTTTAAGACAAGAGTGTGGAAGCATTTTTTTGCTTGAGAGTGCTCCATTCTCTTACATACAGTCTTTCAGGGACCTCATGCTAGCAGTGGGTGGGGATGAAGCCAAATGTGGGTAGGACACACTCATTCCTTTCTCCACCCTATCTCTCATTTCCCCCTCCTTACTGCCTGCATGAAATTAGCCTGATAGGTTTGTGCAGGATTGAAAACCAGGCAGGTTGCTTGAACTGTGAATGCCCTGGCTGTACCACAGATTCTAGGATGAACTGTGTAGGAACAATAGTGCATGGAGGGATTTCAATTTAAGTGCACGTAACTTCTGGTTTGAGGGCTGTATTATTATTGCTTATCATATTTGATGGTTTCTGCATTCAGCCATTTGGGGGGGGAAATGAGTTCTCTAATGGATGTGTGCAGTGTTTAATTTTTTTAAAAGAGTTTTTAAAGTTGCCAATATTTGTTAATCCATCTTGAGACGCCTTCTGTAAGTGGGGGAAAGTAACTGGTAGCACTTTGGCCTAATGAACCAGTATATTTTTTTCATTTATTTCCTTGATCTGAAACATGACCATACTTTTAGGTACAGATAGGTAGCCGTGTTGGTCTGCCATAGTCAAAACAAAACAAAATTCCTTCCAGTAGCACCTTAAAGACCAACTAAGTTAGTTCTTGGTATGAGCTTTCGTGTGCATGCACACAAGTGTGCATGCACACGAAAGCTCATACCAAGAACTAACTTAGTTGGTCTTTAAGGTGCTACTGGAAGGAATTTTTTTTTTGTTTCATACTTTTAGGATCCCTCTTGAATACTCGGAATGCATACTGAGGAGTTCATTAAGTAGCACCCAATAGGTTGAGAGAACTCGATGATCCTACAGATATGTGCAACTGTAGTGCCATAGTTAATTGCTAAATTACATCTTGTTTGAAGTACATGTCTATTCTGCCACTGCTGCCTGTCAGTTACACTTTCATTGTAACAGCTACTGTATCACACATAAGGGACAGTGCCGATGCAGTTGGCTTGGACCACCTATATTAATCCTTTGAAAGCCCGACAGTAAATGGATTTATACACTATAAATTAAAAACAAGTGTATATAGTGTTTTGCAAGTTAAATAATGTAATGCCTTGTATTTTTGTGTCTGTTTCCATGATAGAAAAGAGTGGTTGAACAGCTGCGGAAGAATTTGATGGTAAAGCAGGAACAGCCGGACAGTAAGTTTCAAATACAACCATTGGCACAGTCAGAAAATAAAATACAAACTCCACAGCCACTACAGCTACAGCAGCAGCAAACTACTGCAGCCTCTCCAAACCTGCTTGGATCACAGGTAAAGTGGTTGAAGGTGTTACACTAATTTTCAAAATGTATTCCTTTCTTAGAATGAAATATATCACTGTATAAAGAAGAGAACACAAAATCAGAGTTAACCTATCATAATCCAGTGCACACTTGCTAGAGAGTAAGTCATATTGAATTCAGTAAGGCTCAATTCTGAATCAACATGTGTAAGATTGTGCTACAAAGCTATCAGTAGCATTTAAGTGAAACAAGAGCACTTTATGAACTTGAGTCTAAGCATGGATTACTCCCTGCTTCCTCAGAAAGCTAAGTCAATTGCTGGATTTTGAAGTAACAGTATTATATGAATCTTGCATGCTTTAGTTTTTTATTTTTTTTTAGGACCCTCATGATGAATTGATGTGCAACACTGCACATCAGGTTAACCAGGTTCTCTTTAACAGTTAAGGCACAGCTAATCTGTGCTAAGCGCTCTGAGTATACACTCTTGCTTTAAGAACTGGATCAGAATGCAGTCCACCTTGCAGCATTTTCTGTAAGGAAATGGAAAATAATGTGGAATTGTCTTGAGTTTTCTCCTTTTGTGGAAATGATTGCCTTCAGAAGTTGTTAACTAAGGAACTACAAGTGTCCAGAGGTCTTAGTTCAATATGTTTCAGCAGCATGAAACAGAATACCAGAAATAATAATATAAAACCAAACAGGCTATAAACAAAGAAATACATAGAAAGGATCCGCATAAACTGCCCCCCACTGTCTTCTCCCCACAAATACAATAACAGAGATTAATGTAGTTGCATCCATAATTGCTGAGGGCATTTGCTGCAATTTAAGTAAGCTTGAATCACATAGTTTAGAAAGCTAGTTGCTTGAATTAGCAAAAAATAAGTTATTTGTGGGTAGACATTTGGCAATCTAGCTTCTGATGAGGCAGAGGAGAATAAACTCTCATCTCAACAGGGAACAACTATTCCTCTTTCTGTTCTCAGCATGATAGAGACTATACTCTAGAGACTGGGAAATCTTACTGAAAATGGTGGCCCCTTGTTAAAGAAAACCCTTTCCCATCAGTAACATGCCATGACACTGTGTTTCCCTATCAGCAGCAAAATATATGGAGCAGAAGCAAGGAAGTGCACAGGGTGATGACATCTGGACACATGCACAAGATGTTACAAAGGAGGAGCTTGACATGAGGCATTTGTTTTTGGCATTTATTTCATTTAGTTCTGTTCTTGGAAACTTTGTCTGGGGAGCCACAGCTCAGTAGCAGTGATGCTTTACATACACAAGGTTTCAGAGTCAACCTGTGGCATTTCCAAGTTAGGGTTGGGAAAGACTCCTGCCTGGAAATCTCTGGCATCTCCGAGTTAGGATCAGGAGAGACTACTAACTGGATTGCTTGAAAAATCATTGCTAGTTAGTGCAAATGCTAAGCTAAGTGCACTAGTGGTCTGACTTCATGTAAGGCAGTGTGTTGGCCCTTTTGGACGGCAGCATATCAGGGCATCATTGCTATTAATATATACACTTTTATCCCACTCTTCAACTGAAGAAAGGGCCCCAAAATGGCTTACAGAGATCAATCTTTGCCCTTGGGCTTACAACTTAAACTAAGTGACACTAAAGAGAATGGGAATTGGTGGGAAGGCGAAGTGGAAAGCCAACTCGGTCATTAGTATGTTGTTACAAAGTTCTTATAAAAACCAACTGGAATAGAAGTAATTCAAGGACAGAATGCAAGCAAAAAACTGCTGCCTCTCCTTTCCTTCTCTCCCTTGGTTTCATTCAGCATGATGGAATGGGCATTGCTAGATCATAGCTGGGAAGAGAGAAAGCTTCATAGGGTGGTGCACTTTCATCAGAAGAGGAGAAAGATCGGGATTGGCCTGCTATGAATATCCTACCATTAATTCATGTCTATACAGAGAATTGCAGGACAGTTGGTGGAATACTTACTTTTTAGTTCGCAAGGCTCTGCTTTGTATGGGAATTGTTCACCTGGAAGTCGATATATATTACTGACTAGGACCACTTCAGATATTGCTCTAGGAATTCAGAATTGTCGGACTCTCATCTGACTTTTCCACTTGATGTGCTTTTAAAGTAACTGAAGCAAAATAATATTTAAAATGTGAGAGAGCAAAGTGTGCATTAACAAGTATATCTTTCAGGTAGCTTGTGAGTCATTTTTTAATTATTGGTGTCTGCTTTTATCTAGAGTTTTGACTGTAAAGGGACACTCATGTTCTTCTCTGTATTCTGTGCTGTGCACTTTGAGATTAACTTCCAGGTCATTTCTGCATTTGTACAAAGTTATGTTCAATGCTAAAGAGCCCTCTAGCGACACTGTATTGAAATTGCTTCTACTCTTTCCTTGCCAGCATCCAATTAGGGTTTTCTTAGAAAGCACTGAATCTGCAACCCGTTCCTTTAATGTGTATAGAGAAAACCAAGTTATAACTTACGTTACACACACATGCATCTCTGAATTGTCTACTCGGAAATTTGCAATGCTTTCCAAATTAGTCTTCTTTAAAACTAGCTAAATATGTGCTTTTTCATTTGAAATAATTATAAACAAAGCATTTTCCACATTGTGCAACAACCACAATAAGTTCTTCAATAAGGGATTTTAGCAGACCTGATTATTTTTAGTTGTGGAATGTGTTGTGTAAATCATAAGAACTAGTGAAAACACTGTCATAATAGTGTTGCTAAAATGTAGTTGTGATGTGCTTTTACTGATTATGCTGAAAGCCCCTCATTTTAGCCTTGATACTTTAGCTTTGAAATATCGCAGGAAATTGAAGGTGTTTCAACAATATAAAATTACATAAAATACCAATTCAATTAAATCTGATAATGAAAAAGGAACAGAGCAACAGCAAAAACAAAAAAACTCAATTCAATATCAAATGCTTGGAAAATTCTGCTAAAGTACACATTGCATCTACTTTGCACCTCAGTGTTCCTGGTTCCATGTTTGCTGAGTACAAGCACACACACCCTGCTGCTCTTGCCCAGTACATTGTGCCCACTATTACAACTGTTGGTGGCCAAGGTTCTCAGACTCCTGACTGCTACTGAACAGTTAGTTCAACACTCTGTCAAGGACATTTCTAGGCTAATTCTCCTAAATTCCCTAGCAACCAAATGTCCATCTACCTGGATTCAGTATTAGCCTGTTAACTCTTATCCATTTGACCACAGCCTACAAACACTGGTTCAAAACAAATCCCATTTGACACTGCCTATGGCATCGTATAAGGGACGCAGGTGGCGCTGTGGGTTAAAGCCTCAGCGCCTAGGGCTTGCCGATCGAAAGGTCGGCGGTTCGAATCCCTGCGGCGGGGTGCGCTCCCGCTGCTCGGTCCCAGCGCCTGCCAACCTAGCAGTTTGAAAGCACCTTCGGGTGCAAGTAGATAAATAGGGACCGCTTACCAGCGGGAAGGTAAACGGCGTTTCCGTGTGCAGCTCTGGCTCGCCAGAGCAGCGATGTCACGCTGGCCACGTGACCCGGAAGTGTCTCCGGACAGCGCTGGCCCCTGGCCTCTTAAGTGAGATGGGCGCACAACCCCAGAGTCTGTCAAGACTGGCCCGTACGGGCAGGGGTACCTTTACCTTTACCTTATGGCATCGTATAGGTACACTAATGTTTGGGGGACATGGAATTGACAAGAGACATGGGGACATTATATGCGCCAAAGCATATACTATCAAGACTAGATTGATTTCACACACAGTTCACCAATGCATTAAGCAAGCCATGGCGTGGTGTTTCCTGTGTGGTTGCACGTCTATATGTGGAAGGTTTATTGAAAGTATTTATAAAGGAGTAGGCTGATTCCATACAGCTTTGACAGGTAAGAAATCGGTGTTTTAAATCTTCCCAGTTGCATTTCCCTTGCATTTCAGCTTCTGCTTTCTCACTTGTGAATTTCTAGAGCAAACTGTCCAGTTTGCGATGAATAGGTTCCAAAGTCTTTTTTGGTTTTTGTTTCTCTTAGAAGACGGTAACTACAGCTTCTATGATCACCACTAAGACACTACCTCTTGTCCTGAAAGCAGCAACAGCAACCATGCCTGCCTCTGTTGTGGGTCCAAGACCTACAATTGCCATGGTGACTGCCATCAATAGCAACCAGAAAACTGTCCTTAGCACTGATGCACAGAACACGCCAGTCAACCTCCAGACAACAAATAAAGTCACTGGTCCAGGAACAGAGGCAGTTCAAATAGTGGCAAAAAATACAGTCACATTGGTAAGTGGTCTTTGTTGCCTAATGTTCTAAGGACGTGAGCCATTTTTTAAAAAATTCCCTTGTTGAAACAGAGATGCATACCCTTTGGGGCATATACAGGTATTGAGAAACTTTGTTTAATGTGAGAAAATACTTTTGCTCTAATGGGTTTCAACTTTTAAAATAATTTACTACTTTAACAAATGATTACTATCATATCATATTTTTCCTTGGTGTGCTGAAAGATAATTGACAACGCACCTTCACTCCAACTTTTTACATCTGCTTGCCAATAAAGGCCCATGCATGGACTTACCTTATGTAGGTTATGGCTTTAAATGTATGTTCCCTTCACTGCTTATATTAAAATTATTTTAATGAGGCTCACCAACATTGACTATTTTTTGCTGCTGCTGGATCCACAAACACATCATCCTGCATGATGGGATCTAGCCAGCATCTTCCTCAACGTGCGAACCTGTCTTTCTCAGGGGCGCTTTTGTGACTAACTAGTAACTCTGATAATCAGTTTCACAAAGTACTAAGCAGTTGAAGCCCGCAGAAATGTAAAAAGTAACTTGAGTGGAAAATATATCCTTGTGAGGGAGGCCAGGCATTTAAACGGAGTTTTGCTGTTTAAATAAGAATTGATCCAGAGCTGCAGCTGTAATGAAATCCATTTATACCCTAAAGTATTTCATTCCCAAAGCAAATTACTGTATATGAAAACAGTGTTCTACACATTTAAGAGAGAACCAGAGTCCTAATGTACTAAATTATTTATCTAGTATCTAACACTTATCCTTCCAGCATTTTTGAATATTATTGTTTATGCCCTCTTATCAAATATTTCAAACCATCCCCCCAAGTTATGAAGCCTTAGCACAATTAAGCATCATGTGCAGCTCCATTTGAATGGGCAGCCAAACCTGATTATTCTTTGTGGTTATTTGTAGCGCATTGACTCGTAAAACAAAGAGGAGAATTCAGAAATGTCAAGGATGAGGGCATATTTTTAAAAATAGTAGAGTTCTTGGGTTTTACATGCTGGTGAAACAAAAGGATACTTAGCTTTATTGTGCCCATGAAATGCCATTTTATTTCAGAATGGCTTGAAGAGCAAGAATCTATTTACTGTGAGAAAGGTAGGCTGTGCCTGAATAGCTTTGAAGTTGCTTATCACACCTATTCCCTTTGCTTAAATTTGTCTGCCTTCCCACACGCCCCACTCTTATTGTTAGCAGGTTCAAGCTACACCTCCTCAGCCCATCAAAGTGCCACAGTTCATCCCTCCTCCCAGACTCACACCTCGTCCAAATTTTCTTCCACAGGTGAGTTTGTCCAAAACAGGGAAAGGGGTAGGAGTGGGGAGTTTGTCCTAAAAGTGTGACTTTGATTGGAAGAAGTACAACACCAGATGTTTCGTATACTTGGTAATAATTGAACACTAACTAATATGCTTTCCAGATTAAATCTCCAGCTTTGCTATCATATTTTTGTTTCCCTGTCAGCTCTCTACCTTGCACTAGTTCTGTAAGAACTGAATTAAGACGAGATGATGAAGAAATGCCTTTCTTGTTAATAACCTTTATATTAATAACCTGAATATTTTTCATAGTTTCTTTGATTAAAGAGACCCTATTTAATGTGAATCCTTAGCCTTTTTGCTAAGCAAAACGTAACTGTAATCTAATTAATGTAGTTTCTAGCTTCCTGCTCCTTTCTTCCAAAGAGGAGCAGATTTTATCTAGAAATAACTTGAGCTGCAACCTTTTTGAAAAAAATCTGATCTTTTACCCAAAGATGAAGGCATTATGTAATAGATTGTTTGCAGTATTTTAAATTACTAGAATTAATATAGTTGCTCTCTCTCAGAGGATGCCATCTGTATCTCATTGAAGCTACATCTCTTCTCCTACCCACATTGTTGATTTTTAATGTAGTTGTTATTCAAATTCCTAGTTGTAATGTCAACAATCATTACCCAGTTATGAAAGAGAGGAAAGTGTGAAAATATTAACTGCTGCACTATAGATATGCCCATCCAATGCTCTAGTCACCTGCATTTAACCCAAAGAAAGTTAGATGGGCTCAAAAATGTAATCCCTGATTGGAGGAGAGGGCTGTGTAATTCAGAAACTAGCTACTCTTGCCAACATAGTTGATCTAATAATAAATTAGAATGCATAGCCATTTGTATCCAATTTAGACACCCTAGATTTTAGAAATACTTCAAATTAACAGACCTTTGAATTCCCCCAGATCTATCCAAAGATATTTTGGTAATGCAATTGTATTTGATAACCTGCTTAGACTCCCCTCAACACTCAGTATTCCTTGAGAATAGTATAGCATTGCAAGTTGTGCTTCCAGACCTGTGCTTCCAGAACCAGTATATCCTTTTAAAGTATGATTAACATTGAATATGTGAAGATACAAAATGAACAAACAAAATGTAACATACAAAATGATGGCAGTATTGTAGAAATGTACAAGAATGTGTGGTTAACATCTGCGCACTAGCAGTTAATGCATAGTGCAGCCATCACTAGCCTGGCAACTTTCAAGTGTTTTGGACCACAATTCCCTTCAGCCACAATCACAATGGGATATTGTGAAGGAGAATGAAAATCGTAGTTCAAAACCTCTGGAGGACAGTAGGCTGTGGAAGGCAAATACAGTGCAACAGTCATAGCTGGAATTAAACAAGATTTGGGGTGGTTTTAAAAGTGTGGTAGGCCTGAAATGTATGTGAGGGTTACATTCCAGGAGTCTCCATGCAAAGACAAAATCATTCAAAGTCAGGAAACCACACACCCAACCTGGAACTGCCTTCCTCTGCAAATAATTCCTACCCATCTTGATATTGGCACACTGAGCGGGCAAGATCTTGGGAGCCTTGCAGAGCCTTCCTGGACCCTCATGCAACCTTCTGAGAGTCCTATAAGTAAGGCAGAGGGCTTAAAAACTCTTTCCATGGCAGGAAAACTGGGTGCTAAAAGAGCCTTGTTTTCCAGGCTTTGGAAGGTCACATGAGGGCTCTGGAGGCTTTTGTGAGAGATTGCGTGGCCCCTCCTGAGGGTTTTTTCCAGTCTCCCACTGCTTTCTATTTATTTTTTGGCAAAGTATGCAAGGCTGCAATTGTGTAAGTTTTGGGCCTACTGTAGTTCTTTCCAGTGCAGATGTGTAGCACTATAATACAAACACTATTGTAATCTGAGTCATATTTGTTGGCACAGCCATAAGTTATGTGTTAATTACTATATCTTATCTATGCATGTGGTCTGATACAGGTTTTTTTCTCTCTTATGTAGGTTCGACCTAAACCTGTTGCCCAGAACAACATTCCTATCGCCCCTGCCCCACCTCCTCCTATGCTCGCTGCTCCTCAGCTTATTCAGAGGCCTGTGATGCTGACAACAAAATTCACACCCACCTCCTTACCTTCCTCTCAGAATTCCATACACCCAGTCCGTGTAGTGAATGGGCAAACAGCAACCATAGCCAAAACTTTTCCAATGGCACAACTCACCAGCATTGTTATAGCAGCCCCAGGTACCAGGCTTGCTGGACCTCAGACTCTACAAATCAGCAAACCAAATGTTGAGAAACAGGTACAGATGGAGAAATGCATTAGTAGTTTAAACTGTGAATTGTTTCCTTCTCCTAAAGTCAATAGAATTAATGGAGATACAAATGCAATTAACCCTAACATAAGACCTGTCCTCTCATTGCCTCTCCTGTGGTTGGGAATCTTGTGTGACCGAGAGCAGGGCTGTGCCCACTAGCCCTTCCACCACCACTTAGACTCTCCATATGTTGGAGAAACCTGGGCAGGCTTCCTGCACAATTTGGAATAGGGATGGGTGAATCAGTCCATTTCCAGCCTGTGTCCATTTCCTGTGTGTGCTCATAAGTGCATTCCATCCTGCTTCCATATTAAGCTGAGCAGTTTTTAAAAGACTGTCCAAAACTCTGCATTTAAATACATAAATATGTATTTTAATATCAAAATATGTATTTAGTTGTGTATTTTCCAAACTGGCGTTTGGAAAGCCTATTTTATCCTAAAGCAAATTCCCAATTTTTAATGCATTTTGATACTTTTTTAGAGCCAAGAACTATATTGCAAAATTTGGAGAAGTGCAAAATCCAAAGTATAATTATGTTTCAATCTATTTAAAAATGCAGGCCAAGTGAAATTTTCCTCCATCCCAAATTTATAATCCTGATTTCACTGGATTCTATATCACAGGGGGCGGATACACATATAGGGTAGGCTCTCCTGTTCTGAGGTTTCTTGCAATGTATAGATGGGGCAGGGTTGGCAGGAGAGGATGCGGGTGGACAGGCCAGCAAGTCACAGCACTGTTCTCTGTCTCATGCCAATCGTGAGATACAATGTGTGAATAGAGATGGTTGATAATACCTTGTTCCTCAGACAGGGATTGGGAATGTAACAATAATTCATAATGAGTGAGCAGTTAATTTGTGATTTTATATATAGTACATCAGAATAATTAAAATTTACTCGTTTTCTGCTTTTTCTGCTGCTTCAGCATAAAACATTAACCATCAAATAATATTTATCCATAATCTTGCTGACATTTATGATGAAGCAGACATGCAGATGACTTAATTACCATCAGTTTCAGCTAACCTTTTGTAAGTAGTTTGTAATGCTGGACATTTGAGAATTTCCTCTAATTCCATCTATCAGATGTAGGCCTTTTTGTGCAAATGCACTTTAAACTGACCTTTGAGTCTACTGATCTGTCTTCTCAAAAGCTTGCTTGGTTTCAGTCTTTTAAGCTTGACAAATTTGCCATGAGCAGTTATTTTTTAAATAGACAGAAGTGTGCCACCTTTCCCCCAAAAAACTTACATTATCGTCCTCTCTACAAAACACTCTGAAGCAGATGCAAGGTGATATGGCCCTGCAACAGGTGGCAATGTGCCAAGACTGGCCACAACTCTAGGTTCCATAGAAGCAAGGACCTTCAGCAAAAACCCTAGTGCTTAAATGTGGACGAAAATCCTATGCATAGTACCAGTGCAGAGAAACTGCCTTTCAACCCTTATGTACTGAGGAAGGCTGCTTCCAGTCTGGTCATGGCTTTTCTTGTCATAAATAGGCAGAAAGTTTTCTCAAGTGTGAACAGAGCCAGACCTCTCTTTTCCACTTACCAGTCTTAGGAACACACACACACACACACACACACACACACACGTATTTATTTATAATAAAAGGTATACCCTCCTTCTTTTATTTTCTAAGTGAGATGTCCAAATTGGCCACCGTCATTTCAAATAAAACAATTAAGAAACAAGGTTTCATCCTCACTTGTCAAACCATTGGTCTAGTTTGCGCAAGCCACAAACCATAGTTTAGTGTTAGGTTCTTGAGTTACCCCCTCTGCTCTTCCAGCACAACTGCAGTTATAGTGTTAGTTGTGGTTCATCCAAACAAGCAAGTGGGATCACACAGTCTAGTAAATGGGACCGAGAAGTAATTCAAAATAATTCACAATTTCAAACAATATGGTTCAAGTTATTTCTTCATGTTTCTCATTTCTGAGTGAACACATTGAAAACATATTTGTCATCTTAGAACAGATGGATCTAATTTTGTGACATCACAGCTATGTCATAAAGTGGGAATCATTGGGCAGGCACTTATGATGCAATATGCTGGGGATTATGACATCACTAAGCGAATGAGTTTCAGGAAAACCCAGCACTTGGGAATTCTGGAGAACTTATCTTCAGGCAAATTCTTGTTATAGTGAATAATGAATGAGAGAGATGCAAGGTGCATCTCTCAGACAGATTATTGTCTGGACAAGCTTTTCATGGAATGTTATTTCACAAAACGTTCTGCTTACCAGGTCTCTCTTATACATAGCCCCTCTTATCCACAGCATGGATGCAAAGTTATTATTATTACATGATCTAGTTGCTGAATTGGGCTACTTAAGTGTTGCAGTTGTACCCTTGATGTTCTAAATAGTAATTTTTATTTGGGATTGTGTTTTCACTACTTAAAATGTACCACACTTTTTAAAGGAGCTCTTGGGGAAAATAGTGTATTGTTCGGATTCCTTTCCATCCGTTTCTTCGTTTTGGTAAAGAAAAACACTGGCCGCTGTTTTTGTTTGTTTAGGAATTTAAGAAACCCGTGTTCACTTGCTGTTGATTCCCTTTCAGACTATCAAGCCCCAAGCGGAAACAGAGGAGAAGCCAACAGAGATTCATACAGTTGCTCCTCCTGCACCACCCAAACCAAAACGAGAAGAAAACCCACAGGTACTAGTACAAATATCTACAATATCCTTTTGTGGGGTTGGGCAGATTTTTTTTAAAAAAATCTGTCTTTAGAAATGCTTATTTTCATCTACATTTTAATGCCGCTTTTCCTCTTAAAAGAGATTCACATTCTTCACAGTGTTATTGCTGCAATGAAGAGGTCTATATGTCTGAGGAATGCTATATCTAGCCACAAATTCCTGTTCACCAAATATTTTCAGGGCTGGAAGAAAGAATGCAAAAGCTCCTGACTTTATGATAATGATGCTTGTATGTAGCACCTAAGGGTGTTCAAAGTGCTTCATGTTTTCTTAGTAATTTTTGCAATAACCCTGTAATGGAGGCCCCATATTCCAGAAAGGAGGCTGAAAGAATCTAGCCTTGCTTTAAGTTCTTGTCTAAGGTAAGGCTTGAAGAGTGGCTTT
Source organism: Podarcis melisellensis (assembly GCF_964234715.1). Lineage (NCBI taxonomy): Eukaryota > Metazoa > Chordata > Lepidosauria > Squamata > Lacertidae > Podarcis > Podarcis melisellensis. The sequence goes on from NC_138528.1 coordinate 50,509,227, forward strand.
TCCAGCTCGCTCTACTGTGCTATATACATAGAAATCCCAAATTGCCCTTAGCTCTTTTGAGTGTTCAGATTGCATCACGCACGGCAACTTCTCCATTCCCACAGGCACATTTTAAACATGTTTCGGTTGGCCTTGTTTGGCTAAGGAAAAGTTGTATTCGCTGGTGCCTTGACTGCCCCTCCCCTTTGCAAAGGTAGCATGGGGGCTTAAGGATGTCCCAAGAGATTTTGTGCAAGGATGCCCAATACACTCATCCTACACACACACACACACACACACACACACACACACACACCTTTCCTGAAAGCTGAGCGTGCCCTGACACCTCGGCTTGAAGGTGCTCCAAGTGTCTCCAGCCCTCCCTTCCCAGGCCTTTCATGATGTTGCCCCTTCATAACCTTTCCTGTTATGAAACACCAAAGATGAACATACACCCTGTGAAAAATCTCATAATTATGGTTTGTATAACAAATAATAAGACCCAAATTATATTCACATAGTAGATCTATTGGACTGGTACATGTTTTAATACCTATACAAATTTAACAATAAAGCTACAGCTCTCTGGTAACCATCCATTTCAACAAATAGGATTTTTGTTTAATCAAGCTCCTGAAAATTTGCATCATGTAAGTTTGAAAATAACACATTATAAATAACATAAATGCCTGTGGATTTATTTTGTTTTCTGTGGAACAATGACACATTTAAGTGAGTGTGTGAAGGTTCCCCCAGCTGTTAGAAAAGAGAGATTGGGTGAGTTTATTCTTTCCTTGGGTGAGTGGAGTTATAATAGCATTTCAGACAGCTTGTTTTCTATGAATACCTGCAACTCAGAAAAATACTTCTGATGAAATGGACTGTAGTCCACAGAAGCTTCTACCATAATAGATTTGTGAGTCTTCAATGTGCCACAATTCTTTCTTTTCTTTTCTTTTTCTTTTTGTTGCAAGAGGCTAACATAGCTATCACCCTGCAAATCTTTCAGAAAGTGCAAGTTAAGAAACCTGGATTCTGGCAGCTTGAGCAACACACAAAATCAACTGGAACTAGTGAATCTCCCTTGGGGCCCATTTAGACAATATTCTACCATCAAAATTCTGATTTATTTTTTTAAGGGGGAGATCTTGGTTTCCCTCTCTGCACAGGGAGAAGATATTAAACGAGCCAAGAGAGTTCACTTTTTACTAATTTACTTAGTATTGTCAGAATCTGAAATACTTTTTTGCTCCACTGTGGATGTCCTTTTGCAGTCCATGTGATTCATATACAGAGAAAGGGAATGAGGCCAAACATTGTCACACAGGTCTAGTCTCTTGAATTCTAAAACATGGTTCATGGAGTTAAGAAATCATAGACTGCAAATACTTGACCTGAACAGTTGTGCGAGATGAGATGAAAGTGAGCTACTGCTTTTTGAATCTCACGGTTCTCATGCCCTAAAACTTTTTATAGCAGTCTAAGAATAGCATAACTTGGATGTCTCTTTAAAATAGATACATACAGCTGTGATGTTCTGAGCAAACAGCTTATGCAGCAATCATCTGGACAGTTCAGAAATCCCTGTTTGTGCTGGAAGGTTTCCACGTTTTCAGGTTTTGAGTAATCTCCAGTTAGATAATTCCAGTTAGATAATTCATAATTCAAATCACACTATGTTCTGTTTTCATTTTCATAAAGTATAATGTTATTTATTATTTTATTCATTTATACATTGCTTGATTGTAAAAACAAACAAACAAACCTCAAAGCAATTTACAAAATGATAAACCATAAAATCATGAGATTTTTACGATATATCTGATACACATGCAGGTTTATACAGGGATTTTTTTTAATTTTTCAAATTAGTTTTGAATGGACAGCAAAGGCCTAGGGTGCAGCTGAACTGTTAGGTGCAGAGTTGGGGGCTATTTGTAAATAGTGGTCAGAGGAAGCTGAAATGCAGAGAAGTACAGACAGTGTATCTAATTAGCAGTGGTAATTCACAAAGCAGTTGTTGGTAATACAGACATCCTAGCATAGTTATGCTAATTAACTTACTCAGTATGCTAACAAATATTTCGTCTTAGGTCAGTCCACAAGTGATAGCATTGTGCTTGATGTATTGTAATTCAGCAGTTACAGGTGCAGTTGGTTTTAAATTGGTGTTTCTCTGCAGCAACACTTGTGTCTGCACTTGTGTCTTTTAACTAACAAGTCCATGCTTCTGGGAGCCCTGGCCTAGTCAGACTTTAGGAATCACCTATATGCATCTATGTCGTCCAGCCTTTATGAGGTTGCTGTAGAAAAAACTAGTGTACCTGCTGCATAAAGATTTCTGTGTAAAGTGTGGAGCTGCCTTCAGTCTCATAGATCCACAGAGATGAGCTTGCCAACCCTCCTCTTTGAACTAAGGGATATGCAAGTTGTATAAAGATACATAGTGCTGTTATTTGCTTCATTTTATGAAGTGCCATTTGAGATATACAGGTGATGCATGTTTTTGAAGAATTGCTCAGTGAAAATTGTATCACTTTTTTAAAGCTACTATTTCACCTTAAAAGAAGTTTAGTTCCTCTCTTAATTTGATTGAATTGTTTTCTTCTTCTTTTCTGATACAGAAACTTGCCTTCATGGTGTCTCTTGGACTGGTTACACATGACCATCTAGAAGGTAAGAAAAATGACTATGGCTGCAATCTTTGCACACTATCAAGGAAAAAGTTTATTTAACCTAATGGTGCTTACTTCCAAGTAAATAAGTTTAGGATTGAGCTGCATAAATTCCAGAGCTCTGGAATTAATGTACAAGTTTCAAATATTTCTGCTTAGAGTGCATACTTTCCCATGTATCAAAGTTTAAAATATCAGTTTTAAAAAGTGAAATATTTTCTGTTCAAGGTTCTGGGTTGTTTCCTGGAGTTGAAAAAATTACCAAATAGGATGATGATCCTAAATGCTAGTCTGATTTTTAGGTTTCTCACTAGGAGATCTAAGGCCACAAATATGGTTTCTTCAATAGCAGAACCACCACAGTACTATTTTTCAAATAACTTAATTTCCTTTATCAATTAATTAGCACATTGTTTAAACTGAGGGAAATTATTCTGACTGGTGGGCTGGATCCTAGGTTCCCTCAACCCTGGCAGCAACTCTGCCAATCAGCTGGTCTCACTATGAAGCCAGGTGACTAATTTTTCATTTCTGTGCAACAAAGCGTGCTGCAAAAGAAAACATGAGGCTTGAAGTTTTACTCATCAGCTGAAAGGCAGTCACACCAAGTCTCTTTTCTGTAAGGATCAGCTGTGTTGCCAATTCAGTGGGCAGTGACACCAAGGCTACTTTGTGCACAGCGGATCCATCAGCCCACTGCGGTTCCATCTGCTCCACTTTGAACAACAGGGAGCATGCTTTAAGCTCTCAATTGTGCTTTCGCAGCCACATCTCTACCTGCCCCACACCTGTTGTCACATATAGTCAGGTGTGGGGCACATGGGTGTGGTTTGGGGAAAGCAGCCTCCCATGGCCTGGAGATTCCTCACCCCTGGGTTAAATATATTTAAATGGTTTTGTACCTTTAAAAAAAGTTTGCAGTATTTTGATATGAAGTTGTTATAATCCACCTTTGGCTCATTGCATTGAGAAATACTGGGATATAAGTCAAGCAAATAAATCAGTCTTCAAACAACTCCCTGCTTCTGGCAGAAATAAGTTGCCAACAACAAATTTTGTGTGGCACAGAATGTGGAAGATAAAAAGATCAGCTGAGAGGTTTTGGAAGAGCAGGAAATGCTTTCTTAAGCTAATTTACTTTCTTTTACTTAACTTTCCACTTTACTTTCAACCCATTTATATAATATGGATGTTTCTTCAGAAATAAGTTTGCAAAGAGCATTTCAGAAGCCATAGTTCCTGACTCTTAACTTGCTCATACTAGATATTGAGATCTTTGAGCCCTAAAATGCTTTTATTTCTACCCTTTCCCCAAGAAATACAAAGTAAGCGACAAGAAAGGAAACGAAGGACAACAGCAAATCCAGTGTACAGCGGAGCTGTCTTTGAGCCTGAGGTAACAATTTTTGCTTATAAAATAAGTAAATAACTTGCTGAAAAGCATTTTGCTCATTGCTTCAGCATTCTAGGTGTATGAAAACAATCGAAGCTAGACAGTGGGACTGTCATCAAGAGAGCATGAAGGACAATTATAAATGGAAATAAGTTTCCTACTTTATAATTTCTTTCCCTTATATCTTCCCTCCTCCTCCTCCTCCTGTGGCATGATTGCAGATTTGGCATTGAATTGTTTCTCTCATCACAAGTGGGATCAGCATTGCCCGTAATTGTGTGAAAGACGATGTCAGAGCCACCCGTTGGTCCCAGCTCACAAGAGACCCAAGTCCAATCCAGTTAATTTACAAAAGTCTTTATTGAAGATCATTGCTCCTTTTACATTCCATCTCCGTGGCTCTACGTCTGTAACGTTAGACCGCTGAAGTCCCCTCTGAGTCGGTACCGCCTCTACACCAGTTTAAGAGGCTTGTGCTGGACCACCTCTTCCTCTCCTTCCTCTTCCGCAGGGTCTTTCTGCCCCCCTGGGTTCCCTCCCGCCGGGACTCGCCCGAGGCTGAATCCTCTGACGCCTCTTCCCCCCTCCTTCGCGCTTTGGGGCCGGGCTCCTCCCCAGGGCTCTCTTCACTTCCGCGCGCCTCCATATTTGAACTTGGCGCGCGTACGTTGCTTCTGACCTTTCTCTCGACCGCTACACTGCTCCCGGTGCTACTCTCCGCCCCTTCCGGCAGAGCGCCCTGCTCCGATCTCCTCCCCCTGTCTCCTTCTTGCTCTGCTCCCTCTGACACACTGGTAACTCCACCCCCTTCACTCCGTTCCGGCGGAGAAACCGGCTCCGATCTCCCACTCCCACTGGGGGCTTTCCTCTCGCTCCCCTGCTCCTGATTGCTTCCCCCTTGGGCTCCCCTTGGTCTGGCCAGGGGGGCTCCCTTTTGGGAGTCCTCTGACTCACTGGACAGACTCATGGACGACCTTTGGTCATTGTCATCCTCCTCCTCGTCTCTCTGGGATTCTCCCCCCTCGCTCTCTGTCTCCTCCCCCATCTGCCCTTCTCTCCCTGAAACCCTGACATCCATCCCCCCCTCGAAGCCCCCCCTTCCCCCCTCCCGCCTGTCGGGTGCAGGTCGTGGGAGCTGCGGCTCTTCGGGGGTAAATTCAGGATACAGGTCGTCTACGTCCATGTTCTCTGCTGGCAGTTCTGTGTATGTGTGTTCGAACTCAGGTTCTTCAGCCAGCGCAGTCTCAGTCTTTTCTTCCATTGCTACCTCCTCTGGTGCTGCCCGCCAAGGCCCCATCATCCACCTCTTACGCCATTCCTCCTCTGGTTGCTCCTCCCACCAATAAGGGGTTTCCGTGTCCACCCCCGAGCACGATCCCCTGGGTGGGCTTGATTCTGGTGTTCCTTCCTTGGCGGAAGAAAAACCCCTGAAAGTGCTGTCTGAAACTGTGGGCGTAAAGAGCCAGTCATCAAAGTACTCGGCTGGCATGGGTCTATGTGGGAAAAGGGCATGGAACTCGTCTTTTAGAAGAGGTTCGTCTAAAGCGTAGTCCGGCACCCAACTATTGGCACTGGCTGGGGCACCTTCTCTGGCGAGAAAGTATTCTACTCCCTCTGCCCCCCATCTCGAGTCCAGGATCTCTGTGACCTCGTTGAGCGGTTCGGTCCTAGGTGACCCCCCCCCTCTTGGGCGACTCTCTGCGTGGGTCTGGTACTGTGTCTGACTCCTGAAACCTGTGTGGGGCCTTGTAGGGAGTGAGCACCGACCTATGAAAGACCGGGTGCACTCTGGAGCCTTCTGGGAGAGCCAGGCGAAATGCTACAGGATTGATCCTAGCCTCAACTTGGTATGGCCCCAGCTGCCTGTGTCCTAGCTTCTTTTTGGCTAACGATTTGGCTGGCATCGCTTGGGCCGCTAACCATACCCAGTCCCCCACCTGGATGTCTTCTCCCGCCCTTCTGTGTTTGTCCGCCTGCACCTTATAGGCTTGTTTGGCCAGCTCCAAATGTCTCCGCAGTTCCTCGTGCACCTCCTGCAACTCTGCGGCGAACTGGTCGGCCTCTTGTGGCACGCCCTCTCCCGTTTCCACGAGCGTCGGAAAGGTTCTGGGATGACGGCCATTGTTCGCAAAGAACGGCGTCACCCCCGTCAATGCTTGCTTCGTGTTGTTGTAGGCAAACTCAGCCATCGGCAAGTAGTCTACCCACGCTGCGGGTCGCTGATTGGCGTAACATCTCAGGTACTTCTGCATGATCGCGTTGACCCTCTCTGCTTGGCCGTTGGTCTGTGGATGTCTCGCCGACGCTAGGTTGATCTTGACGTGCAGGATACCCAGAAGCTTCTGCCAAAAATTGGAAACAAATTGGCGCCCCCTGTCGGATAGGACGGACTGCGGCAGCCCATGCACCCTGAACACGTGGTCGACGAAAAGTTTGGCGGTCTGTTCTGCCGTCGCCACCTTGGCACAAGGAATGAAATGCGCCATCTTGGTGAACAGGTCCACAACCACCAGTACCGCCGTCTTGCCCCTGGAGCTGGGCAGATCAGTAACAAAGTCCAGTGCTACCCTCTCCCACGGTTGCTGCGGCGTCTCCAGCGGTTCCAGCAACCCCGCCGGCTTCTGGTGTACTGGTTTGGACCTCTGACAGGTGTCACACCTGGCGACGTAATCCGCCACCTCTCCCCGCATCTGGGGCCACCAAAAGTCCCTGGCCACTAATTCTATTGTCTTCTCTTTGCCGAAGTGGCCCGCACTGGGGGCGTCGTGCAACTGTTGCAGAACCTTCGCGCGGAGCTCGTCGCTTGGTACGTAAAGAGCACCTTTGCGAGTCAAGAGCCCGTCTCGCAACTGGAACTCATCGTCTCTCTGTGACCCCCTGCGCAGCTCCTCCATCTTGGATTGTGCAAACTGATCCACTTGCAAAGCGCGTCGCACCGCGTCCAGGTCGACTGCGATGGCAGCACACGCCCACGCCTGCGGTGCGAAAATGTGCTTCGCTGCTATCGGTGCCGTCTCCTCAAGATATTGTGGTTTCCTGGAGAGCGCATCGGCTATAACATTGGAATCCCCCGGGATGTATTCTATTCTGAAGTCGAAATCCGCGAAGAATTCTGCCCAGCGCATGTGTCTTTGGCTCTGGAGCTTCGCTGTTCGCCAATACTCTAAGTTCTTGTGATCCGTGCGGACCTGCACTGTGTGCTTGGCTCCTATGAGGAAGTGCCGCCACGCTTTGAAAGCTGCGTGAATGGCCAACAGTTCCCTGTCCCATATGGTGTAGTTCTGCTCCGTCTTGCTGAGCTTTCGGGAGTAGAAGGCGCCAGGTCTCCAATTCCCTTGCGGATCCTCTTGCAGAAGGACGGCTCCAACCGCTCTGTCGGACGCATCGGTTTCAACCCGCATGGGCCTGCCGGGATTCACGTGCAGCAGCTGCTCCTCGGAGGCGAAGAGGCTTTTGAGCTTCCGAAAAGAGCGCTCTGCCTGTTCCGTCCAAGCGAACTTCTTCTTCTTGGAACTGAGGGTGTCCGTGATTGCTGCCGTCTCCTTTGCAAAACCTTTGATGAATTTGCGATAAAAATTGGCAAACCCGATGAATCTCTGGACTTCCTTCCGATTGCGTGGGCTCTTCTAGTCTAACACCGCTCGGACCTTGACGCTGTCCATGGCCAATCCCTCGTCGGACAGCTTGTAGCCGAGGAAATCCACCTCCGTCACATCAAACTGGCATTTCTCCAATTTGGCGTAAAGCCTGTGCTCCTGCAACCTCTGCAAGACCTCCTTTACGTCCTTCTCGTGAGCTTCCGGCGATTCCGAGAAAATCAGGATGTCGTCGAGAAAACACACACACTTCTTGTAGAGGAGTCCCGCCAGCACGTGATGCATAAATGCTTGGAAAACGTGGCTGCCATTTTGGAGACCAAACGGCATAACTCTGTATTCATACGTGCCCAGAGGCGTGAACATGGCAGTCTTCCACTCATCGCCCTTCCGGATGCGGATGAGGTTGTACGCTCCACGCAAATCCAACTTGGTGAAGATCTTACCCTTCCTAACGGTCGCTAGGAGGTCGTCAATCTTGGGCATGGGAAATGCCTTGGGCTTAGTCAGTCTGTTTATGAATCTATAGTCCACAATGAGTCTTTTTTGGGGCGTGTCTTTCTTCTTCACAAAGAAAACAGGACTGCCTCCCACTGCTTTGGATTCCCGGATGAAACCGCGCTTCAAATTATGCTCTATGAACTCTCTGAGCTCTTGCATCTCGTCCTCAGACATGGAATACAGCTTTGCAGTCGGCAACTGCGCCCCCGGCACCAGGTCGATCGCACAGTCGTAAGGCCTGTGAGGCGGTAACTTGTCAGCTTCTTTCTCGCAGAAAACCTCCAAAAATCCTTCGTACTTGCGAGGCACTGCCTGCACCATGCCAAGGTGCAACTGCTGCTCAGCCCCCTCCTCCTGATTGGTCTGGATGCAATGCTGAGCACAATACGATGAGCAGAAGGTGATTTGTCGCTGGTACCACGCTACAGCGGGACTGTGCCTCTCCAGCCAACTCATGCCCAATACTATGGGCGTGTCTGACAGGTGGGTGACATTGAAGCTAATGACTTCTCAATGGTTTCCAATCTGCATCACCATGGGAGGCATCTGCTGCACAACTTGCCCTCCCAACAATCTCCTGCCGTCCACCGTAACTACGTTCAGAGGCGTCGTTGCAGGCAGGAGCGCTATACGATGCTGCTTGACAAATTGCATTCCCACAAAATCGGCATTGCTCCCTGAATCAATCGTGATGGGAACTTCCAGGGTGTATCCATTCGGCAGCTGAAGCGTTGCAGTGAGCTGCACTGCTGGCTTGGGTGGTAAAGGGTCTGTGCGTTGCAAGGGTGCTGGGGACTGCTCTACAGATTCGACTGGCTGAGCCCCAGTAGCTCCGCTTCCAGCCAGGCACTGTCGTTTCCCTGAGGCTGCTCTCTTTGCACCACTTCCGCTGCCACTGTTGCTAGAGCTGCAGTGTGTTTTTGGAGCCTCTGGGGGCACTCTTTCGCCATATGCTGTGCACTGTCACAGATGTAACATTTCCTGGTTCCTCTAGGAGGCTTCGCCTTTACTGCACCGGAAACAGGGGCTCTGGATGGTGTCTGAGCCCTAGCACCACCAATTTCCATCGGCTCTTCTCCCTGCCTCCCCAAGGGCGAGGGGTGCGTCTGGCTGAAGTCCCTGGGGACAAAAGGAGGCGTTCTCGCTGGTGCACGCGCCTGGGGTCCCTCCCCCTCGTGCCAAGGGCGCCCCTTGTGTCGTATTCCGATCGCAAGAGCCCTCTGCACCACGTCTTCTAGGGTCTGGGGTCTGTCTCCCCTGGCAAGCTCATCCTTGATGGGGCCGCTAAGACCTTCCCAGAACAGATCTCTTACTGGTTTACTGTCCTTCTCCCAGCCCAACGCAGTTAATAATGCGAAGAATCTGGAATGATATTGACGTACAGTGGCTTTGCCTTGCCGCAGTCCGTGCATCTCTCCACGAGCAATATCCACATCCACAGATGACTGGAAACAAGCATCCATCGCTTTAATAAATTCATCAGAATTGCGGCAAGCAGGGCCATCTTTGCGCCACAAATTGCGCAACCAAGCTCTGGCCTCTCCATGCAAATGCGAAATTATAAACCCCACTCTCTCTTCCTCATCTTTAAAATCATTGCGAAGCAAATGCAGTGCATACACGACGTCTGCCCTGAAGTTAGGGTAGTTTTTCAGGTTGCCATCGAAGTAACTAGGGTGCCCCCCCGCCGTCCAAGTCCAACTCCCTCCGATCTGGATCCCGGGACCCCTGCCCCGCTTGCATGCTCCCACCTTGATCGCAGGTCCTGGCAAGCCTTCTCCAGTTCGTCATTCTTCTTCTGAGATGCAATGACCGCAGCTGTGAGTTCGGTAACCTGATTCCTCAGCGTTAGCAGCTGTTCCTCCGTACTCATGGCTGCTACCGTTGGTGAGCTTTGCAAAAAAAAATTTGCGTTCTGTGGGAGGGGACTTACTGTCAGAGCCACCCGTTGGTCCCAGCTCACAAGAGACCCAAGTCCAATCCAGTTAATTTACAAAAGTCTTTATTGAAGATCATTGCTCCTTTTACATTCCATCTCCGTGGCTCTACGTCTGTAACGTTAGACCGCTGAAGTCCCCTCTGAGTCGGTACCGCCTCTACACCAGTTTAAGAGGCTTGTGCTGGACCACCTCTTCCTCTCCTTCCTCTTCCGCAGGGTCTTTCTGCCCCCCTGGGTTCCCTCCCGCCGGGACTCGCCCGAGGCTGAATCCTCTGACGCCTCTTCCCCCCTCCTTCGCGCTTTGGGGCCGGGCTCCTCCCCAGGGCTCTCTTCACTTCCGTGCGCCTCCATATTTGAACTTGGCGCGCGTACGTTGCTTCTGACCTTTCTCTCGACCACTACACTGCTCCCGGTGCTACTCTCCGCCCCTTCCGGCAGAGCGCCCTGCTCCGATCTCCTCCCCCTGTCTCCTTCTTGCTCTGCTCCCTCTGACACACTGGTAACTCCACCCCCTTCACTCCGTTCCGGCGGAGAAACCGGCTCCGATCTCCCACTCCCACTGGGGGCTCTCCTCTCGCTCCCCTGCTCCTGATTGCTTCCCCCTTGGGCTCCCCTTGGTCTGACCAGGGGGGCTCCCTTTTGGGAGTCCTCTGACTCACTGGACAGACTCATGGACGACCTTTGGTCATTGTCATCCTCCTCCTCGTCTCTCTGGGATTCTTCCCCCTCGCTCTCTGTCTCCTCCCCCATCTGCCCTTCTCTCCCTGAAACCCTGACAGACGAGCTTTTCTACAGGGTAGTATCCAAACACTGAAACGATAATGGACATGATCTGAAGAAAGTTAAACCTACATTTGATTCTTACTGAAATTTATGGATTTAAGTGCAAAAGCCTGTTTGCTTCAATGGCACTCAACACTTGTGCTCTTCCAGATTTTTTATATAGTCACTGTGTGTGTGTGTGTGTGTGTGTGTGTGTGTGTGTAGATGTAGCTTTCACTTGCCAAAACAGTTGACTAACTACTTTCTTCCTTTCTTCTGTAAAGCGCAAGAAGAGCGCAGTCACATACCTGAACAGCACAATGCATCCTGGGACACGTAAACGAGGTAGGTGTCTCATAATAGCATCTCCCTGTATGTTTATTTCCCTTTCTTTTGGACTGAAATAAAACAATAAAGAAAATAGTTTTGTGGTGCTGAATACACATCATAGGTATGCTGTAGCCCTGGTAGGCAGCTACTCTACAGAAGCATCCTTTGTTGGTAGGCTTTGGGGGTAATCTGGAATGAATAAGGATATAAATGGGAGAATTTCCTGTGTGTAAACTGTCTTGGGCCAGTAAAGATTCCCAACCCAGATTAGTAAACGTAACCTGTCATGCAGACTAGAAGGGGGATGCCAAGGTGGTAACTGAGCTCCCATTCTGAGACTCTTCCTGTGTAGTGACTAAGTGTGTTTGGTCCTATGTTAGGACTCACTGTTTATGAAATTATTTCTTGTGCTGCTAAGAACATGTTCAGGTTTCTTTGAAAGGCTAGTTACTTGATATTTGATGAAATCGTGTGGCAACCATGGTACTCTTAAAATTATTACAGGGATGCTTGCAAAATTCTTCCCACCCAATTTTCTCCTTAGACTTCAAGGTTCTGAATTCTTGATCTTGCTTGTGGAATGGCACCAATAATCTGCCATTTTCCCGTTTTTAACGTACAGACTTTGTTTAGGCTGCTACACATGCAGTTCGCTAGTTTTCCATTTGCATACTCCCCTCCCCCCACTTTACAGGTTACTAATCCATGCCAGCAAAGGCGAACGTTGATTAAAATACTAACGAAAAAGGCAGTAGTAACATGGTCATATCTATTCATGTGCCCTAGTGTGTATCTGTAAACTGTTAAGGGTTAGGAGTAATGTTGCAAATGGAAAACTCTGGCAAACTGCACATAAGCCCTGAGATGTATTTTAGAAATTGTCCATGTAAAACTGTAAGGCAGGTAAAGCAGAGCATGGGGCAGCCAATCCATGGAACAAGAAAAGAACTTGGGATATCTATTTTATTCCTTGATCTAAACTGTGCTGCTTCCACTGTGAACAATATATCTAGTATTAAAGGAAAGAGAGCCCAGTTGAAAATGAGATGGTGTGAACTGTGGAAGGTTTGCTCAAAAACACTTTTCCTTGAAGAGGGAAGGTTTCTGCATTCTCCCTGCATCTTGAACCTTTAAGTGTTGTTTGGTCTCCAAGAAGCAGATGATGCACAGTTTTTGAAGTTTTGAGATGAAGCCCTCTCCTTCAGTAGGTTGTGACAGCTATCGACATGGTTGAGTTCAAGAGAGGTTAAGTTAATTCCTAATGCTTTGGGTGACCCTAAGATCACCAGAGAATGTATGTTGATGGCCAGGAATCAGAGAGGTAGTATATCATCAATGCTTGTTGTTGCTAATACATCACCAAGCATGTCTGTTTTGTGTCTGAGACAAGTTACTACTGATCTGCTCTCGTGTGGTGGTTGCTGTGTTCTTAGAGCCAGCCAATTGCACAGTAAAACTAAGCTTGGCTTTGAGATTAATTTATTTTGACTCTGTTCAGTGCTAAATATCATGAGTGAGCACTGAATGCCCTTTCTGTAATGCTTTCTAATGTTCCCTCTGCTCCTGGGCCTGTTGTTTCAAAAACAAATGGCCAGGTCAGAGGACGTAAGTTGTATAATACTTGATATTTCAAATGTTAAAAGATATATGCACTATGTACCTAGTAGGATGAGTGTGTTCATGCACATGAGTGTTTGGGTGAGTTTTTAGGTAGCTGAGCAGTTTCAGTAGAGTGCATTTGTCTCTTCCTGTTTAGCCCACTGATTTGAATTTGCTTAAAATGATAGTGCCTGATATTATTATTATTATTACTAGTCTTTGGCAGCTTTTGGCATTTTGAAAATAAGGTGATGGTCTCATTGCAGTTTACATTGAGCAGGCTTTACTTTCCCCAAAAATTGCTGCCATAACTGCTCAGTTCAGCTATTAGTGCATTTCCCCAGGAGATCAGATGTTCAGAGGAGCCCTTCTTTCCTTGCATAATTTGTTTCTCACCTGAAGCAAAATTGGATGTACTGGGTTTTTTTGCACTGATGTTGGCTTTCTGTCCCTCAACACACACAGGGCATTGGCCTTCAGTGCCACTTTCCATAAGAGTTGTTAGGTGCCATTTACTTAAGATAATGATTACTATGCATGTTTAATTTGATCTTCCTGCCTCTTTTCTCAGTCTCTAGCTTCACTTATTGACTGCTTAAATATCTTTATATATATATTCCTCTCTGAGCATATGCCTCTCATCAATCATCAGAGTAGTGGTAATGCAAAAGACGAAGATTGGTGTATCCTACAGTGTTGTGATTTCACTTGGAATAATAGCACACTTTATCGTGAGTTATATCTTCCTACAGTCAGCAGGATAGGATTTTATCTTAACTCTTCATACTTTCAGATTTGCTTTGTTGAGGCTTTCTCCCACCTAGGCTACCATACAGCTCCTTTTGCTGAGAGAGATCTCATGGGGTTGCAGGCCATAATTTTCTCTGGCATTTGTGGAATGTTGTGAGTTTTTCTTAGTACAAAGGTGGTATTTAGATGTAGGTTTCACCTTAGGCTCACTGAGGGTGATTTACCAATGGTCATAACAATGTGATGGAGATACCATGATAAATTAGAGTGGTAGAAATCATGGCAGCTTTTCTTTGCCAGTGGAATTTGGGGGTGGTAAGTTAAAAGTTAAAGACATTAGTGTGGTTATAGAGATATATTGGGAGTAGCGCTCTTTCTGAAGGCATGTGTTTTCTCTCTTGTGATACCATCCTTCCTTACACAATTCTCCTTTAAGTGCCTTAAAAATAACTTTACAGTCCTGACTTGGCTTTCTTTCACTCGTGACTATAATACTAACTTCTTCTCTGTACTACATCACTTCCTTTTTTTCATGCTAGCCAATGAGGAGCACTGGCCAAAGGTATGTAAGATTATTTCCCCTCCCCTTTTTGTTCCCTTTTGTTAATGTGTAGGTCGTCCACCTAAATACAACACGGTGCTGGGGTTTGGGGCTCTGACCCCGACATCCCCTCTGTCCAGTCATCCTGACTCCCCTGAAAATGAAAAGACAGAGACCACATTTTCTTTCCCCGCAACTGTTCATCCTGTGTCCCTGCCCAGCCCCAGCTCCACAGACGTAAGTAATTCTTCCTGAGAGGTGGTTTGCTGTTTGAAGAGACCGTGGAGACTTCAGAATTTGGTTCTTTAGATGCACTGGTATTATGGTAAACTGCAATAATATGACCCCCTTCTTCAGCCCCCTATACTTCTACTTGTACCTATTCACCCCCCACCCAAACTCTGGAGTAGTATATATATCTATATGATATCCACAGGACATGCCAGAATGTTCATATCCTAGAATCATAGAATTGTAGAGTTAGAAGGGGAAATATTTCAAAGTTCTGTAAGCCCTTCCCAGATGCACAGTGATGCAGTGAATTAAAGACAGTGCATTTGTGATATATTTCAGCAATCTAGTGGCAGGAGGAGAACGGATCCTGTCACACAGAAGCCTTAGGAACAATTACGTATTATTACTGAATCAATAAAGTAAGGAGAAATTCTTGCTCAAGATAGTTGGACACAGCATTAGTGGAGTCAGAGTGAGTGCCTTCACTGACACCTGGCGGTTGCTTCTCATTTATGGATTCTGCATACCTATATGGGGGAAAGTTTTCTTTTCTGTGAAAGTATCCTCCTGGTATGTGAGCCCAGTTGCCTATTCTGCCAGTTTAGCACAGGCTGAATTAAAGTTAATCTAACCCATAGCTTGATCTGCAGCACTGTCTGTTTTTGGAGGGTGTGGGTGGTATTTTTTTATTACTCAGAAGGGAGGTAAATCCATCCTTCTCATGATAGCTGGGTTGGAATTGGAAGTTCTGGACTCACAACCTTGGTCAAGTCTCATCACTTCTCTGTACCTTCGTTTCCTCATAATAAATAGCTCCATGGTTGTAAGACCCAACTAATGAACACATTTTACACACAATCAGACTTGCATAACTTTTATGTTCTAGTGGGCTGCACTAGATGTTCCTCCAATCTGTTTTTTATGCTGCTGAGCTAAGAGCCTCTGCATCTCATTCATGAAATATGCAGCTTGAGGATTGCTCTAACTTACATAACTGTATCTGTAGCCTCATTGTTGAAGCAGCCAAGAATAGCCAAATCAGGAACACCATCAGTATCTTTTCTGCACTGCTGGGTATTGCAAAAGATAAAATCAACAGGCAGCATTCCTATAGGATGCAAGTTCTGTGTTAAGAGCCATAGTCATTCATTCTCTAGGTATTGTATTATTCATGAAATCTCCCAAACTATCAGAAGGCAGTAGTAAAAATTGATCCAAACAAAGAGGACTTTCCTGCTGATTCAGCATGGCGGGCTCACATGTACATGAACACATTCTACTTATAACAGGTTTGACAAAGGTTGCTAGATTCTTAAGCACATTTGTTTTATAAATAAAGCACTAGGACAGTGAGCTCATTGTCATTCCAGTTGATGTCTGTTGCACATTTTTACATAATGTTCTGAGCTTTCGGTAATGATGTAATTCTGATTAGCCATCAGCCTTCAAGCCTAGAGTGTTTTGTTAAATATCCATCCACCAAACATGTACACACATCACATGAATGTATTGCTTCCTCCAGAAATTCACCTCCTATTTCACTTCAGTGGTGTGTGTTTTTCAGAGAATTTATGGTAAATAGGTTTGTTTTCAGTTGTGTCCCTCCACTCACCAAAGACTCTTTAATGGAATGGGGGCAGGCATAGTTTGCTGATTTTCCCCAATCTCTCTGCAGTCCCTAGACCTCCCCTGGTCTGCTCCAAAGGATTGTGGAGGTTGATGGGGCAGGTGGCCCCCAGAAGATAATGAAAACTGCTTCCCTTCCATTCATGGAAACCTCTGCTAGTGCAGGGTACTGCCCATTAATGGAGAGAGACAACTGAGTACAACCTTCTGATCTTGTTAGCTTCTGAATATCTTTAACTTCCGTAATCAGTTACTCAGATTAAGATGCTCATTAGGTTTCAGCTCCACTTCAACAGGCGCTCTAGGGCTAGGATGTGGGATCTGTGGCCTTCCAGATGTTGCTGTACTCAAACTTTCATTAGCCTTGGCTAGCCTAGCCAGAGGTCAGGGGATTTTGTAAATTAGTTCAGTAGTATTTGGAGAGCTACATGCTCCCCACCCCTGTTCTAGGGAAACCTCATTGTGTTTTTCCTCCATGCAATCACAAAATACAAGAAAAAAGTAGGGATTTGAGTTTGAGTAGTCATAACGCTTCAAGAGATACATGAAAGTTTAACTCTGTTGAGTGGACAATATGAAACTGGCTGTATTATTATAGATTGAACTACTTTAGAACCCAACAATGCTCAAGTCACAGGGGATCCAACCCCCTTATATTTTGTGAAACTCATATTAGCTACTACTACTACTACAACACTGTAGAAAGCTACAGAGAGGAGTATGACTGGCTTAAAAGCTGGGGTGGGGGTTGGGGGATAAAATGTGAGGTTTTAATTAAGTCCCCCCCTTCCCCCCATAATTTGAACATTGGAATCCAGCACTCATTTGATATGTAGAACTTGCAAAATCAAAGCATTTTTACATGCCAAAGTCAGGATAGCACAGTAAGTTTAGGAATTAATAGAGAGAGGTTTCCATCAAAGTGTGAAGGCTTGGTTTTCAATGTCAAAGTTTAAGCCTCAGCTAATGTTTGTGGGTAATATCCTCCCACCCACCCGTGGTTGGTATTCTGGCATCATTTAATATGTATTCTTAATAAAGATGGGCACATTAGCATGCTATGCAAGGCAGTAGAAAACATCTGGCATAATTCAAATCCTACCACTGCTCAGTTTGATATGGAAGATTAAATTACATATTTTAAGGAGGCTGTGACACTTTTATTTCTTTCAAATTTTATCCCTATATTCTGAATTTGAAGAAAGCTTTAGAGATTGGGATTTGGATGTAGCAATTTTCCAGAGCAGCCCTCAGTTGATTGAAATTCATGTATTAAGCCATTTTCTGTTACCTTATTTCTGTTCTTTTTAGCTCTTCTTCTCTTTCTGCATTTCTGTACAGTGATCTACAAATAAAAATAGTAACTATGAGATGGTAACAGCAGAAAGAAAGAGAGAAAAGGAAACTAAATGGCTTTGCTAAGAATTTTGCATCCTAAAGTGAAGAGATAAGGAAGGGAAAGTAATGCAAAGAGCCATGCAAAACTGAAATGTTCTTGCTATTAAAACTAGTACTGGGGCCTTTGTTGACATTTTACAGCTGGGGATGGTGTTTTGTGTTAGTCTGGTTCGGTCAAGGTTTTCCATCTCTTCTTTCGAAAGGCCAAGTTTACGTAAGATAAATCAGAAAAAGTATGCCTATTATTGGATATTGAGGTGATGCACCAAGGTTAAAGTTATATTAGGCTTAAAGTGGTGCATTAACTTACCGTAATTTTGCAACCAGTGCCTTCTACTTCCAAAATATTGAAAATATGATGGCCCATGAAACACATTTCTTAGGAAAGACTGTAGCTACCTTGAGAGGTAGCGCCCAGGTGAAATTATGCTTATGCTCATGCTAAGCATGCCCAAGGCTATATTCCATAGCCTTTGCAAACAATAATTTTATTGCACAATAAATATGTAGATCTTACTCATATTTGCAGAGAATCCAGGCAGCCTTTCTCCTCAGTGCTGTTCCTCTGATTTTGCCAACGTGTAGACCACAGTTCTTTTGCCAATAGAAAGCATTAATTTAATATTTTATCTCGGGCCCCCACCTGCCTAACCCATCCCCTTGCTTTCTTGTTTTGATTTGGCGTGCTGCGTGGAATGAGGCTGTACAGATGTCACAGGCACCTAGAAATGGCCATGACTTCACTGCTCACAATTGGTACAATTTTCTGCCCCTATAGTTGTGCAGATTTTGCTTAGAGGCTTATCAATCCAGTGTGGTCATATAGCCATTGAAAATAAAGACATACAGTAGCAGCAGCAACCACCACAGCAAATCTCTCTTATCCATCATGGTTAATGATACCAGCTTTTATTCCTTGTATATGTGTTAGTTTCACTCCTCTCCAGCACTGGAATATTCATATTCACTATTTGATTTATGTACTCTGTCCCCAAACAAAATAAACACCTCAGTATAGTGAGCTCCTAGTGTTGGATCGGGCTACAAGTGTTGGATTTAAATTATTAGTTGCTTACTACAAAAGTCTCTAATGGAGCAATCCTAACTATAGAAAGCTAGCATAAATAATGCTGGCATGTTACAGTGGCAAAAGTTACCCCTATTCCAAACTCAGTTCAGAAGGAATAGGACACTCTTTGCCAGCTACATTCGCTGGGCTGCTGGGTCACTTGACTGAGCCAGAAGGTGTTTGGAAGAGGTGTAAGTCTCTCCTTGCTCTGCCACATCTCCAGAATGCCCCCTTCTGGGGGGAACTTGTGCTAGTGTAAGTGATACTGGCTTAAGATCCACCGGCTGAGCACCCATTGAGATCTGCCATATCCAAATTCTTTCATCCCAGTGGATCCTAGGTTTCAATTACACTGCAAGTGACTTACAATCTTTTGGTTTTTAACTTTTTTGTAACAAAAAACAGAAGCTAAAGCATTCTGCACTACCAGGGCCACCTGTCCCTCAAGTGACAGCAGTGGCGCCAGGAAGACACTCAGACTATGGACCTTTCAGAATGAGTCTCACCCTGTCTAGAGCAGATTGCATGCCATTCACCTGGTCAGAAGATCCACCTGCTAATCCACCTTGGCTGGATTAAGACTCATGTCATTGGTCCTTATCCAGTCCATTATCATGACAGGGCACCAATCAGCAGATCCACTGCCTACCTGCAGAAGATGACATAAGAGCTGTGTGTCATCAGCATGGTGATGACAGCACACTCTCAGATGCTGTCTAATCCCACCCAGCATTAAGTGAAACGTGGATGACAAGTTCTGCACCTCCTGGAGAACTGAACCTATTGCGGCACTTTAAAAATGTTTTCCATATAGTGGATCACTGGGACTTTCACCCCACATTTAATTTCACTTACTTGGAAATAAGATGAGTGTGATCCTTAACTATATAAATAAGTGATCTGTGCTATATAGTTCGAAATTAGGGTACTAGGGTAGACATGGTGGCATTTGAAGAAGCTGTGGCCCTTGACATTCCTTGTGGTTCTTTTCTGTCTGAAGAAAGTGGATCTAATCGCCAGGCACCCTTTGGTAGCTTTCTTTCTGTGTTTCATGAAAAGGATATTATTTGGGGGATTTCATTCACTTAGGACTTTACTTTGAACTGGAATTTAGTTTTCAAAGTTTGTAAGTTCCCTTTCCCCCCTCTAATTTTATAGGGTGATATCCATGAAGATTTTTGCAGTGTTTGCAGGAAAAGTGGGCAGTTGCTGATGTGTGACACGTGCTCACGTGTGTATCACTTGGACTGTCTGGACCCACCTCTGAAAACTATTCCCAAGGGCATGTGGATCTGTCCCAAATGTCAAGACCAGGTATTGTTTGACACAAAAGGGGAAGCATCTCGCAATGGTTCTCTGCTTTTGACAAAATGGGTGGGGCACATGGCTTAGACTTTGAGAGGGTGACAATATCTGACCTGAACTGAAATGGCCTCACAAATTCAAAGCCATCAAACGTTTGCTTTTCTGTACCACATCTCAGGGTACTAAACAGCCATTTATTTGCCATGGCAAAGCTCGAAGACTTACGGGGAAGATTCCCTTTGATCCACTTGCATCTTTACCTATTTCTGCTTCCACAATATATATATATATAATGTTAGCTTCATTCTACAATATGTGTGTTGGAAAGTCCAGTATTTTAAGGTCTAGGACAAAGCTACATGCTGGAAAACCAATG
This sequence comes from Podarcis melisellensis, assembly GCF_964234715.1. Taxonomy (NCBI): domain Eukaryota; kingdom Metazoa; phylum Chordata; class Lepidosauria; order Squamata; family Lacertidae; genus Podarcis; species Podarcis melisellensis. The sequence goes on from NC_138528.1 coordinate 50,529,300, forward strand.
TTTGCATGATAATGCAGGGATATAGGACATTTTACAGGTGAGAGTTAGCAGGCATGAGATAGATGCTAAATCTTTCCCCATAGCTGGCTCTGAGAGCAAAAAGAAGCCCAGCTGGGGAGGAATGTTTTGTGATGAATAACCACATGATTAAACACCCGTCTCCCACCCACCAATTCTCTTCTGGAAATGCCCCGCTACTCCTGCATTGCTGTTAACCAACAAACACATTTGTGGGAAATGCATGTTTGCCAAAGTAACATGTAGTTTTCTCCACGGAGACTGCTCTTTGCTATCAGAGTGTTTTTCCTTTAGCTAATTAGATCAGCAGTTTGTGAATCATGAAGTCACAATCCTCTCTACTGGCAAGTTTTAAGATCAGATATGTTGTCTCTTCATTCCTGTTCAGCTTGTTAAAATTTCATCAGCAGAAAATGTTTGTAGATGCAAGGGAATGTACAAAATTGCTGACATGGTGATTAAACAGGCTTCCCTTGTGGGAGGTTTAGCACAGATGTGTGAGTATTTCATGCTATTAAATCTTGAGGGTCTTCCCAAACTATTGTGGAGGTTTTTGTGTGTGCAGTAAATGCAATGTTTACTTGCTTGAGGTGCGTGTTGAGTTGTGGATCAGGCATCTTTTTTGGATAATGCTTCTGTTGAAGAATTTCCCCAGTACTCAAACCTCAGTATTCTTTTGCTTGGAATTTCCTCCCCCCCTCCTCCTCCCCCCTCCCCATTTCAGCATACTATTGTGAGTGCTGTGTACAAGCTGGTTGTGAATATCACAGGCACATATGTTTTAGTGATTAGTAACACAATTCCCCTTCTTCCTACCAGTGCCTCACTATTTTGTTATCCATTTAGGGATTTTTATTTTTTAAAATTAATTCTTTAGGGGCTGAATGCTTGCCTGCTGAAACAACCAAGCATAGAAATGATCATGTAATTGCCTTCATCTTGTTTTTTAATGTAGACTTTAAAGCAACAAGGCTACCCTTCCTTACCATTTCATGAAATTTGTGTTTTTTATTTAGTTCTTGAAAGGTTACGTGTTATCCCCATGCACTTGATAGCACTGCAACACAGTCTTCCTCTCCCTCCTTTTGATATGTGGATATAGTCTGGTTCATTTCTTTATCCCATTGGCCTCCCACATCCATCACATGTCAACAAAGCATCAGGCTTCTTGTCCCGGACCAGAACTAACAGCATCCCAAGAGCAGAACAAAGGGGGATTTTAAGTTGTTTTATTGCCTGGGGAGGGCCTAAGAAGAGAATGGCATTGATTTTAATAGTTGTTGTGAAAGAAACCCTTTAGCGTGTGTCATCTTTCCTAGAGGTAGAACACGTCAGCCAAGTGTTCCTTCTCCTTTCTTTCAGATGCTAAAGAAAGAAGAAGCAATCCCGTGGCCAGGAACTTTAGCAATTGTTCATTCATATATTGCATACAAAGCAGGTAAGAAAATGGTGCAGGGCTTGGCTTGGTTTTCTTTTCTTTGGAAAATGTTACTTTGAGGAAGGGAGTAGGATGTTTGTTTTCAGAAGGAAATTAAGAGCTGACTGCATGATAACCCCAGTAATGAAATGGATATGACAGCTTCATCTGACTCTCTTTATGTCTGCACCTGCAGCTTCAGGTATGGTCCAGTACTGGCTTTCCATTGTGCAAAAGCAGCTGAGAGATCCCATCTGCAGGGCATAATTGATACAATTGATGTACTCTCTTTCACAGCAAAAGAAGAGGAAAAACAGAAATTACTGAAATGGAGTTCAGATTTAAAACAGGAAAGGGAGCAGCTAGAACAGAAAGTCAAACAGCTCAGCAATTCTATAACAGTAAGTATTGCTGTGCTAAATGATGGTTTGTTTATCCTCTGTGTTCCACTAGAAGCTACAGCCGTGAATCTTAGAAAATGACTGTTTACTGTGACCAATCACAGTATCAGTTCTGAGCCATGCTTCACCACAGCTTTGTCGTGGTGGTGTTTTTTAAAAGTCTCAGTGGCTTCTTATGTTTGTTAGAGCTTCTTTTTCTCTGCTAAGTCATAGTTGTAATCTATATGCTGTAGTCGTGGCTGTGAAATAGCATTTGCTTTCTTTGAACTCTTTGGTTTGCTATGTGGGCTATATTTGGTATGGGAGCCATGTTGTAGCCACCAGGTGCTTTGACAAAGAATCTGTTTTTGCAGTCTCTTGTGGATCTTGGGATCCCTTTGCTTTCTCGTTTGGGCCTTTTTTTTATGAGCGCACTCATTAATGCAATGTCGTTCCAATCTGCTTCAGAAATGTATGGAAATGAAGAACACCATCCTGGCAAAACAGAAGGAAATGCACAGTTCATTGGAGAAGGTAAAACAGTTAATTCGCCTCATCCAGGGCATCAACCTTTCAAAACCCATAAACTCTGAGGGCAGTTCCGTCGCCATCTCCAATGGCATGGACTCCACCAATAACGCAAAGGCTGCCGCCGCCTCCACCCCAGCCTCTTCCCCCTCCCAGAGCTGCATGGTGAACTGTACCAAGGGCGACGAGACTAAATAACATAGCACAGAAAGAAGGAGCCGGGGGAGATGGCGGCGAGGCAGAAGAGCAAAACAATAAAACTCTAGAAAAGAAAAGCTGGATTTCTTCTGGAAAGCGCAGAACTCTTTGGTTCCAGAAAGAGCGCGAAGAGGCTTGTGCCAGGCAGCACCAGAGTTGCCAATCGATCCTCCTTATTCTGTGTGTACGTGCAAAGTTTGGACCATGTTACATGAATAGTGCCAGCTGGAGGTTCTTTGCCAGCACCATGCCAAGTTAAATAATATATTTACTCTCTCTCTCTCTCTTTCTCTCTTTTACACCAGTGTGTGCCTGCAGCAGCCTCCACAGCCACTCTAGGTTTGTTTTGTTTTTTTTATTTGGGGGTGGGGAGCAGGGAGGAGGAGCAGGTTTCAAATCTTATCTGCAGACCAGTTTGTTTAGCTAAGGAAACTTCAAGTCCAAAGAGCCTGTGGGCTTTTCCTGTTTCTGAATTCTCCGTACTACTAAACCAAAAATCCAGAAATATGAATTAACAAGTCCTAGGGTCCAGAGGGGGTGGGGTGGTGGGAGTGGGGACCAAGCCTATCCAATAAGCAGTATTCACGATTGTTTTGACAGGAGAGACAAAAAGGAATGGGGAAGGGTTTTTCACTAAGTATCTAGTGCACACTCAGGCTGGGGATTACTAGATTGGCAGCTTTGGGTTTATCCACTTTTTTTCCCAAATAGACAAGTGAAATAAATTGCTGGTTTGGGCATCACATTGGCCCAGGAAGCTTTTGCTGAGGAAAAGGAGAAGGGAGGGGGACTAATATAATCAGCCTGGGGTTTCAGAAAAGCGGGTCACGACTGAAATGAAAATTCCAACTTTTTTTTGTGTACACTTGTCAAGCAAAAGTGATATTCCAAACAGTACAGCACATGTCCCAAACATATGGCCCAAATAGTAAAAAAAAACACAAAAAAATTAAAATGCCTGTTTCCTTTGTTTCCTTTCTCTTTTGGTTACAAATGTAAGGAATAGAAAAGCTGTTTTTTCAGGCTGACAGTCCGATTAAAGAGGTAGATGGGACCTTGCATGGTATAGATTAGAAGTAATAGTGTCAGTGAGATACAGTGAGTCTTTGTGAGTCCGTGTGTCATCGTTTTGGGCACTGTTTTTTATGCAAGGGCAAAATCTTTGTATCTGGGGGAAAAACAACTTTTTTAAATTAAAAAAGAAAAAAGATATTGAGGTCTTCCTAGTGTTACTTAAAAATAAGATCAAGGTAAGAAACATTGTAAAAATTACAAAAGTGCTATTTGTTTCCTAAACAAGTGATTTCTATTAAAAAGGTGTCAGAACTGGAGAAAATGCTGTGTACTTAGAATTTTTTAACACAGGTTTTGCTTATGATGTTGCCATTCTGCTGTGTTTCTGTTTGGAAAATGCCTTGGGGGTGAGTGTCGAGAGATTGTCATGCCATTCAAATAACCTGTGGGGTTGAACTGCATCCAGTCTGCAAACCTTCCTCCAACTGGTGGAATTTCTCCTCTGTTAAGCTCTCCTAATTAACTCTTGTGCTTAAAAGCACAAGAGAGCATTGGCAGCATTTAAAAATCTTTGTCGTTATAGCACCTAGATTATAGGGAGAACGTGGAGACAAAGGATTTTAGCGTTGAGATCTGGCTCTGCTTAGCACAGCTTGTCTGTCTTCTGAAGCAAATTGTCGCAGTAATTTCATGCTATTAAAATGCTGGTGCTGGACATGAGATGAGCGAGTCTGAAATAGCCACCTTTGCATAGACAAGTGCAAATGGCCAATATTTCATACCCTTTCACTTCCATGGCAGCACTCATGTTGGCGTAAGTCATGGCAGTCAGCCCGGGTCCATGTTAGAAAGTCTCTCCTCTGTCAGACAGCCAGTGATGGTGCTGCCATGCTTTTACTATTCTGTGTTGAAGAACTATGCATCCTAATGCACTTTATTTACATAATCACCTGAATTTTGTTCCTGCCACTCATGGTTTGTGGCGGTTTCTTTACTTCTAGCCTCCAGTCTTGTCCCTCAAGGACTCCTCAGTGACACTCAGTTATGCTCACAGTCCAGCAGCTGATTTTTTATCACTATACATATCAGTGAAGAGTAAGGACAATTCGTGTCAAATAGCCTTAGCTTTACGTTTGAAAAAGATCAGGCCTTACCATTTGACTTTTGATACTCCGTAGTGAAGTTGGCAGCTTTCTAAGTACCTGGTGTTATTAGCAAGTAAAGCCAGAAGGCAGCCAATCAGGAAAATTGCTCAGAGGAAATAACACTTTTTATAGCAATACACAGAGCAAAATATCGTTGGAGGCATGTTTGAGAGGCCTTTTCATCTTGTGACCTACCAAGACAAATGTAGCCCACCAGATCCCTGATAATCCTCCTGGTTTTGCCTGCCTTTGAGTGCAAACAAGCAACCGTGTGTGTTGGGTGGTTTGCATTTGGCGTGATGGGTCACGCAATTTGCAAACCTACATTTAGATATTCTGGGTGAAAAATAGACAAGTCCTCGTATTTCAGGCCAGAAGCTGGATTTCCAGCAGCAAGGAACAGGAGGAAGCCAATTACCCTCTTCTGGTTGATAAATTGGTGTTGGCTGTTGACAGAGGCAGGGGAATGGGATTTCTGATTTCAGCTGTTCCCATGTTCATGTGGCCCTTCCTTCCCCTCACCAAACACACTTGCCATCCTTGTATTCTTTTCCCTTAAAGCCATAGGTTCGTTCAGAATGGCCACACATGCATGAATTTGGGCAATGGCCATCATGCCCTCTTAGCCTATGATGTAAGGTGCAGGCAGTGCAGAACTATTCGCTTTATCTTAAACATGGAACAGGTGCCAAAAATAGTGATCTTGTGTTGAATTCTCTGCCTCCTTTGTGTTCTGCAAACCCTGCAGTGTCGTCAGGTCATGAAAAGTTGTACTACACAGTGCAGAGAGGGAAGACGAGAGCTCAGGGCAAGGCAGTTGTAAGGGGAAGGGGAAGAGAGTCATGTGTTGATCTGCCCTGAGGAAGGGGCATTTATCTGCTACCTTCCGCTTTTAAGCAATTTAAAAACTGTGCCTCAGCAAAGTAGTATTAATAACATGCTACCTTTATGCCCCCACAATGGGGCTCACAGTTAACCCCTAGTACTTTCTGAAGGGAAAACAATTTATTATGCTAAGGTCTCCCATGTGTTGAAACCTTGCTTTGGATTTAGCCATGGGGTTTTTTTTGGGGGGGGGATTACTTTACATTTGGCCTCTCATGACTAGTGACATCTGTAGTACAACTTTGCTTAGCCTGCAGCACTGGAGTGATCAGCTAGTTTAAAGTGAAGAGCAGCAAGGTACTCTTGTGAATCTTTAATTGTGTCATTCTTCTGATTTTGTGTGTACTTCTCTCCTTGCCCCTTCTCCCCCGCCTCGCTGGCGTCTCCTGCCCTGGAAATGCCACCAGCTAAGTTTAAGAGGGATTTGGCTTCTGGAAATATAGCAGAAGGAGAAAATAAAGTTTGGGCATGTTTTGTCTGGCTGTGCAGAAAGATCCTTGCTTGGGTAGCAGATGTGTCAGATTTCCTTTTGCCTTGAGAAAACGTAGGGGAACCACAGTATCTTTGTTCATCAGGGTAACAAGTTTGTCACCCTGATTTTCTTAGAATTCAGAAACATAATTAGTACTATGAGAGGACAGTGTTCTGCACCTGAAGGCTGGATCCTGGCTAGTTGCTTGCATGCAGATGACATTGCCTATTTACATCCTACTCCTAAACATTCTGCAGGAGTTGCCTGCTGCTGCCTTGGCTCATTTGTGGTACGCTGTGTGAACGTCAGGGTGTATGCTCATGGGCTGGTGCAGCAAACTCCAGAGAGTACCCATCCATATTTGAGGATGCAGCTGGGAGTTTTTATTTGCAATTGAAAATGGAAATAATGGATTGTGTGGTCAGACTCCATTAGTTGTTGTAAGGTGGAACCTATTTGAACTTGTGACTTTTCTGGTGCTAAAGAAGTCTTGTACCAGATTTAATCTTTTTTTTTTTACTGAAGAGACACTGTCACAAGAATAACTACAGCTTCCTAGTTGTTGGGAAATTGGAGCAAGCATAGCCTATGCATTTGTGATTGGAAAATACATATTAGAAGATGATAGGCAGTACTTGTGCAAAAACATTTCTCTCATTGGGCCCAACAATTCTGTGTACTTTCAACCCCCCCCCCCCAGCCCCAGCACTGTAACATTGCTATTTTAGTTTGGTGCCCTTGGTCAATCCAGCAATGCAGTGTACATCTAACAGCGTCCCCATTCAAACAGGTTTGCAAATGCAGCTATTTCCTGTGTCCCACACACTTCTAAGTATAAGGGGGAAGTCCCACAGTTGTATCTGGGTCCAGGGTAAGCAGAAATGCCTCGCCCTCCCCCCAATAAAGTTTAGGAGGCTTTTTTTTAAACTTGTTTTCTAATATGTATGCAGGTTACAACAATGCTCAATTATGTGCTAAATCCCGGTTTAACCCTCTGCAAATGACATTGCAGGTAAAAAAAACAGAAAGGCCTAAACTCAGTGACAATTACAGCATCTAATTTCCTTCCCATCAGCTGAGGATGATAAGAAGCCTCTTTGTTATGGGGTCTATAATTTTGCCCAGGTGCTGAGTGTTTCTTTACGTGACCAAGAATGGACAACAGCAAACATTCCCAGGTGAAGCTGTCATTATCTGCATCAGTGTTGGCAGCTTTTAGAAATGGCTCTGCACAGCACCTCCATTTTTTTTGTGGTTGGAATAAATAGTTATTGACCCTGACATTTATCATCCCCCTTCCCCTAGCACATGCTCCACTTGAGTTTAGCCAGGGCTCCCTTTGCAGCTCAGTTACGTGAGCCTAGAGGGTGAGTGTTGAGTCCACCATCCACTCCCCCAGCAATAAGTGCTATACCTGCATCCCAATCTGCTGGGGAGTCTGCTCACTCCACAGTGCCACACCTGTACATCCCCACAGTGAAGGATGGCGCCTTGTTGAGGGAACGTGCTTTAGTAAGGATTGGGCTAAGCTGGTCCTTCACTCTTCACTCTTCTTATGGGATTGAACAGCAGGGGTCTACACACCCTTGCTGGTTGCATTGGAGTCTTTCAGTAGTACACCAATTGGAAAGTCCTATTAGTGCCAATTTACATTAAGAACAACAGGCCTGTGAGAAGTGAACCAAGACTAAGAACGGGCATTATCAATAAAGTTTTATCTTGAAATTGTATGTCAGTTTGGTCATATCTGAACTAGCAAATACTGAATAGTCATTAGCTTTTCTACTCTGTCAAGTCCAAGTGGTTTGTTGGATGTTACACTCACCTGTGGCTTATGTTGTAGTTTCATTCCATTCTTCGGTAGTAGAGGAAACGGCAGTGGGCTGCTTACTAGCCAACTATCCCATCTGTGTCTCAAGACCATTGTTGAAGCCAGAATATTTCTAGTAACTGGAATAAGGACTCTTTGAAATAAGTGGTCTGTGAAAGAGGCCATGAGCCTAAAAGGAAATTCACAGCCTTTGTTTTTAAGGCAGTGGGTTTCTAAACCCTCCTCCCCCATGTACACTGATGTATTGATTCATACATAGCCAGCATCCTCCCATCTCTTCTTCTCCTGATGTTTGTGCCAGATAAACTCAACCTCACTCGTACTGCCTCTGCATCCATCCTGAGTTCCCATACCTTTAAGTGAACTGGGCACAATATTGCTTTCACAGATCAACACCCTGTGAATGTTATATGGATGCATGACTTCTGTTGGTTAGGTGGGTTTCTTTTTTGTTAAGTTTTTCTTTTTCTTTTTTTAAGAAATTGAATAGCCTGGTGCTCATAGTGATTTGCAGTCTCTTTGCTGCCTTCTTTTCTGTAGCCTTCCAGTCCCTTGTGGGTTTGGTACAATTGTGTCTAGATTTTAGTCTATTAAGGTGGGAAGAAAAAGAAGGGGTCCAGAATAAACGATCAATTTGTATTTATTTAACATTTTACTAAATAAAACTATGAAATCTATTGTCTCTAGTTGTTTATCATGCAGCTGTGTTCATGTGTGCTGACCCCCCTCTGCTTTGTCCACACTGAAGCTGCAAACGAAGAGAAATGCAGCTTCTCCCATCAAAGCTGAAGGTTTAACTGCAAACAGGTATGTTGTGCCACACCCTAGAGGTGCAGACACTGCAGGCAGATCAATATTGGCACTTCCAGGATTTGGAAAGGCGGCTGCTTGCCAATCATGGCAGGGGTACTGCCAGGGAGCTAAGAATACATAATTGAATGAAACTAAGGCTGGCCCGAGGCCTAATTCTGTCTTGTATTTCTAGTGTATGCCCCATATAAATAGAGAACACTCAGAGCTGCGTTTCAGTTCCCCTCTCCCATCCTTTCAATTCTCCTCACTTGGCCTTTTCCCCTGGGGCCCCATTGCAACAGTTTTCTTCACCATCGCATGCTTATAGTATAGGCAAGAGTCTTTTGTCCATTTAGTGCTCTGCTATCCTATATTGAGCTCCTTTCTCCCATTTTCAAACTCCTCCAATGCAATGTGGTCTTTTCCCAGCTGTACTGACCTTATGCTTCCCTCCAGTCCTCCTCATTCTACACTTTGAGGCTGTTCTTCTGAGCAGTTAAAGGTTTGCAATATCTACGATATCACAGCTGATTAGCCACAAAAGCAGGTAGGGGACCTTTACAGCATGCCTGCAAAGGTGAACCTCTCCTATACTTTATATTTTATTTTTCTACAGGCCAAGAAATAATAAGTTTTATCATGGTAAAGAGTCTGGGCTTTAGTTTCCCTTCTTTGCAGAATTTAAAGCTCCCTGGACCTGCAAGGAGAGTTAGCAATGACCTGAACTTGGCAAAGTCTACTGCAGTCACTGACAGCTTGGTCCTATAAGGGCTGTAAAGTCAACTGGGCTTCAACTTCTGGTAATAGCTTCCTGTATGGATTGTGCCAAGTGGGTGGTAACTAAGTTTTACTCAGAAAGTAGACCTGTTGAAAATGATGACTAATTAACTTGTCGAAGGCTCCCTAACTTCAGTGGATCTACTTCGAGTAAAAGAAAATTGGATACCATGCAGAATACTTTCCTGTCCCTGGCAGATTTGTGGGTTGTAGCCAAGAGTTCTCTGAAGGAATTGTTTCTCTAGTTTGTTCTCTCCCCTGTTCCTCATTTCCATGACTAGTAGAAATGAGGAAAGCATTAATACTATGTGGACATAATAACCAAACAACTCTCACAGCAGCTTGAAAAGGATTTTCCTCAAAACTTTAATGTTTTTTTAAAAAGGAATACTTGTGCCCATGCTGTACAGTGCTCTCAGTGTGGGACAGTTTCAGCATTTACATCAGCCTGTCTAGAGGGATGGAAAACTAATCCCAGCACTTTGGAAGCTCTTGAATTCCAGGAAATCAAAGGAAAAATCAAAGAGTCCAGCAGCAGAAGACCCTAGACAGACTCCAGAACCAAAGAGAGAAACTACCAGAAAATCTATGACACCCAAATCATTTACAGCTTGTGAGAAATCACCTTAAATTATATAAACCGCAAGGAAAGAGTTTTCCCGTTACATCTCCATCCTTGTGCTCCAGTGTTTGATAATTGTGGACCATGGCTGGGCTGAAGCTGCTCCCAGCACAGACATTCAGCTACAGCATTCATTAACAGACCCTACGTCAGTTGCAGATACAGCAAGATGCTCATGTGTTCCTTTTTTCAAGAAGTGGAATTAGTCCCTTCAAGCATCAGGTTCACCAAGCAGCTATCAGGACGGCAGCCTGCATGCAATGACTTGCCTACTTCCATGGTTGCACAGACTTAATCCGTAATCAGCTGTGACACTTAACTGCATCTAGACTGAAGACAATCCGATTCCATTATGGACTCCTGCACAAGGCCCAATTGTGCAGTCCTTGGTCCTGATCATACAAACACAGTTTGAGCTAATATTTACTCAGGAAAGCAGCTGATCAAGGCCATATTCCAGCAGATATAGGAAGGGCAAGACTTGCGTTCCTCCATGGGAGGGGGAAAGTATGTTTGGCAATGATGTGCAACATCAAGCTAAACAAGATTTACTGAGTAGTAGTCATGATAAGAGGTTCTATTTAGCTTTGGTGAGATGAACTACACCCACATTTTAGATGTGGGGGTGGGGGGCAAATAGGCAAGCAGGGTTTGGGCTTTTTCCAAAATGCCCTGCTTACACATTTTCAAGGATCCTCGCCTGAACCCTGTTGGAAAGAAGTTCGTTTGGACTAAAGGGATCTTGGTTTCAGCCATGTACTCACAGCAAAGCATGTGTGCTATATAGCCCCTGGAACAAGGACCTGGTTTTCTTTACACTAGGCTTTTTTCTAGATAGTAACGTTATCCATGAAGTAAGCACAAGGCAGGTTGAAGAGAAGGTTCCTTACCAACACCCCTGACAGCCCCATTTCTTGGTGGTGGTCAATAGCACCGAAGGCAGAATGTGGGTGAAGCAACAGTTGTGACTCTTCTTCCTTGTGTAGTTGTGTGTGTGTAGGGAAACCCTGTGCTAAAATATTTTCTATTCCAGTGCAGGGCTTCTCTACACACACATCATGAAAAGGAAAGGAGAGGCCGCACCCATAGAGATAAGAAGGGTCACATGCAGCCCCTAGACCTCAGGTTCCCCACTTTAAACTCTTTCAGAATAGGTCCCACATCATCCTTTTCCCCATCAGTAAAGCCCTGATCCATGACCAACAGGAAGGCTATGCAGATTTGTAAAAGGCACGGTACAGGCAACTCCTGTTTTGCATGGGTTCAAAGAACGTGCAACTGTGCACACATACACTGGTTGTGGACCTGCAAGATGGTGTGACAGGGCGGGGTGGGCTTATGCATGCTCCACCGACATGCACAGTACCTTGAAACACAACCCATGCACAAATTGGGTTGCCTGTATATGCATACAGTCCCTCTCGCCACATGTATAGGAATAGCTCACATAAGATTTTCTAGATGCTCACTTTATATGATTTAGTCAGAATTGACTAATTGGTTTTGGCTTGGAGGGGACAAATGAAAGAGCTGGAAATAGGATGGGGCTACTACACTGATAGAGGGACACAACACATTAGTAGAAGTCTCAATTTCTACAACCAGTCTACCTTTCTACCACAGGAAACAGGTGACTGTAGCTGTATTAAGGCATCAGGCTCATGGGGTGGGAAAGGCCCACCTTCAAAACAGCAAGAGAGGAAGTTGCCTTAGAGTCAGGCCACTGGTCTGTCCTCATTACCGTCTACACCAACAGGAAGTGGCTCTCCAGGATGTCAGCTCAGGAGCACACCTTCCCTCCTCTTCATTCCCATGCTTCCCCCCTCCATTTGGAAACAGATGTACACAAATGTAGGTAACTTGCCTGATTTAGATTGGGAGCATTGTTTTGATTGGCTCCATAGCCATGAATGATATGCCACCTGCCCCAACCCAACCGGCTACAATTGTACCCACAACTTAGACAAAGTGTGTAGCACCCGGCTACCATTGGGAGGGTGGCTCTGCCGTAGGTCTGAACTGCTCCAGGACACGAGCGTGGTCCGCTGTCCCTCCTCTGCCTTGCACGGACTGTCCTTTGGTGTGCGTCTTGCCGTTCACAGGCTTCTCTCAGCGGTGAGGTATTTGAGTGCAGCGGCACCGTACTTGCGCGACAGGTCCTGGTGGAACTCCTCCCGAAGGGTCTCCAGGCAGTCACGGTAAGTGGAGCTCAGGCGGAACTTGGAGATGTCAAAACTGGGTGCGTGAGGCATATGGATCATGAAGGCATTGGGCAAGACCAGCAGCTCATTCTCCTACAAAAAGGCATGAAGTTGTTTGAAAGGCCAGCTCCCTCAGAAGCCACACACCCCAGCCCTGGATTTCAGGGAACGCATAAAGAGGCAACCTTGCGGGAGACATTAAGCATCACACTCACCTGGGCGTCAAGCTCCATGATGTGAGACACCTTGTTCCAGCCAAAACCGACAAATCTCTGGTCATACAGGGGGCAGTCGCGCCTCACTACAACGTAAGGCTCAAAGTGCAGCTGCCACTCCACGCGATAGGGCACCGTGGCTGTCCGCCACTTGGCATAGTCCGTAGGGGCATGGCCCTGAGGCCACACATGGTACCTGCACACAGATACACAAGGGAGCTGAGAAAAGTCTGCACCTCGGACTCCTTGTCGCCTAGTATGACACTCCGACCACTGCACCACACTGCCTGGGGTAGCCAGCCTCTTAGAGCCATTCTGAACCTCTTTAGTCAGCAGGGCAGGATTGGGCTTGGATGAGGGAGATCGGGCTTCATGTCTTAGCTTTGCCACAGACCCACAGCATGGCCAGGGCAAAGTCACCTTGTCTCAACTCCCCATCTGTAAAATGGCAATGATGCAAATATGCCCCTGTGAGTGCACAGCTGTGCCCTAACAGGTGGCTGGGAACTGGATGAGCCCAGGACTAAGAAAAAGGGCACGAGGAAAAGCAGAAGAATCATCGGATCCAACAAAGAGGTTGGGGGGATGGAAATGAGGAAAGGGATTATTTATTTAAAATATCTATACCATTCTCAGCACGGGGCTCCAAAGCAGGGAGAGGGGACAACATGGAATGAAAATAAAGAGGGGGCAAATTGTGCCCCTACATCCCAACAGAAGAATGAATGCACATATGCCAAATGGGCAGTCAAATCTTAGGCTGCAAGCCACCACTAAGAAGGGTTAAGTGCTGGGGCTGTTCAGGCCTGTTATCTGGTTTCAGAGGGCAGTCCAGCAATTGGTTGAGCCAACATTTCAGCTGCTAGCGAGGGGTTTTTTTTGTCCCAACACTTACCTGAAGGTATAGAGGGAGCCCATGTCCAGCATGGAGAGCAGCTCCGCTTTGGATTTGGGGAAGGTGAGGCGGTAATGCAGAGTCTCAAATGCAGGCACAATGAGGGCTGCCTTCCTTTGGGGCAGCTCAAGCTGCAAAATGGAGGTCCTGAGGCACAAAGGGGAGGGGGAAATGCTGTTGGCCTGTTGCTAAATGGAGGAGTCCAAGCATCCTGTATCCCTTCCCCATGAAAAATGTTCAGTGCTGGCATGGGACCGACACATACTGGTGGAGCCATCCTCTCCCAGTATGGAAGTGTCTACCGCTTTACACAGGCTGGGAAAGAGCAAATCACGCACCTGAGATAATCATAGAGGCCATACATAGGCAGGAAGTCAATGTCCGTCAGGAAAACGTAAGATGTCTGTGCATTCTTCAATGCTACGTTGCGCAAGAAGTTGACCGGGTAAAACTGCCCTTCCTTGTACACAATGTGATAGGCAACGTTCCTGCGGTTACTCAGCACTTCCGAGGCCTGGGCATAGCGCAGGAATTGCTGGGCCTCTGCATCTGACATATACAACGCCAGACTAATGGGGCCTGTCCAGTGTTTGCATATGGCCTCCAGCATCTGTAACCTGCAAATCAATGGGACAAGTCAAGAGTGCAAGACACCCTCAGTTGGCAACAACAAAAAGCCACAAGGCTGAGCCACCTAGGCCTGAAGGAACATGAGAATCTGCATCCAGTCCTGCAGTGAGTTTTTCCTTCCTGGTTTCTTGTGTGTGCAAGCTTCTGTTGATAATGGTATCGGAGGGGGCTGTCTACACTACGTCCTGGAAGCTGCCACCATTTGCACACGATTCCTTGGCTTCTTAAAATATAACCTTACAAACCTTGGCACAACTGATTGGGACAGTATTGGTTTTGTGTTGCCCCTCTTCCTAACTATTGCCCAGCCCTTCTGCCACCATCAGAACCATTCTTTTAATGGCTGGCTTGCACCATTGCACCCATTTTCTGACTCATGCAGCTAGTTTTTGTTCCTTTCATAGGTTTTATCTTCTATCCATTCTTCATAATCCTCAAGATTCTTCCTTCCACCACATAGAAAACTGCCATAGTCATCTTTTGCTAAATATTTTCCAGCAACTCTGGGTGACAGAAACCCATTCTAAAAAATAAATAAAAGCAGAATTCTCTGGAAAGGATAGTCACCCTCTCAGCTGAGCAGTGAGAATATTGCCATAGAGATTTCCAGTTTGATTAACTCAGCTTGGGCACAGAGGCCTCCTGGACCAGTAAATTCATATAAAAGAGCCACAAGCTGGCTGGACGTTTAGCTCCCAAGCAGAAGAATTTATGCTGGAAGGCACAACATTTCCCCCTCTTCCTTTCCCATCTGGTACCTGTCCATGGAGAGCTGAGCTACAAGAGTGACATCAATTGCATCAGCCAAGATCGGGAAATCGTACTGCAGGAAGAAGAGATGCACCCGGTGCTGAATAAGGCTCTGCCTCCGAAAATCATAGCAAGGATCGTCTTCATCCAGCTCCTCTAGGGCCTGCTGGAGCTAAATTTTACGCAGGGGTGAGAGGACAAGGAGAGAATGATAAGGCTAAGTTGGCAAGTTGACCTAGAGTGAAGCACAGCCACAAAGCAGCTTTAAAAGACAGGGTTTCTAGAGCCTGAGATACTACTGGGAGAGTGGGGAGGGTCCGGAGTTTTGTACCAAGCAGAACATAACCTCATCAGTCCACTAATCCTAACTGAAATAATACGAGTGCATTGTTCTGAATGTGGTGAAAACATGCCAGATTTCTTTAGGTTTGCCATTACATTTTATTAGGAATAAAAACTAGAAGAGAACAATGAAATTGAAGCAAAATATAATGGATGCAAGCAGCTATCTTATTTTTAAAAGACATCTGAAGGGAGCCCTGTTTTTTGAGCTACACACCCCCTCCATTTAATAGAGCAGCTAAATAAATGGGAAGTCTGGAGGGATTTTCCATTTCAGGCATGAGGAGAAGGGAGAAGGATAGAAAATTAGGCTCCCACCTGGCCACTGGGCAAGCTCGGGAGGCTGGCACAGCCAAAAAGCTCCCTGCGCAGCAGGTTGCCATCATACTCGAGGAAGGTCAAGTAGAGGTTCCGGAAGAACTCCACGTGCTTATTCTTCACCCGCAGCTTCTTGGGAGAGTTCCAGTGGATCACCTGAGAACAGACAGCTAAAATATAAGGCTGGCTACAGATGCCAATCCACTCCACATCTTCAGTCAAGCCCCTGCAGAACTACCATTGTCCTAGAATGGTGATGCCTGGAAGGCTCAGCCAAGGGTCACCGTTGCAAAAGCAATTCAGGGAAGACACAGCCAGGGAGGAAATACCCACCTTAAGATCAGACACCTCTGTGTAGCACTGCTCTGCGCGGGTGTGATCAGAGAGCTGCACGTTCCAGAAGCAAGGGAGTTGGTATACCAGCGTTGGGCTCTGTTTGATCACTGCATTAAAAATGTCCTAAAAGAGAGATTGCAGTTTGCACACTGGGCATTCTGGAAGAGGAGAAAGGCCCAGAGTAAAATCAAGTGTGAAGCCAAACGAGGAAGAAATAAATAGGTCTTTATCCCGCTACAACCCACAATGTCTGCAGGAGACAAAAGGTGTGTCCGGGGGCCCAGGCTGGAGGACAGCGAGGCATGCAGAGCTCAGAGCACTTGCCTGGTCAGCCAGCGAGGTGGACAGCATGCTCATGAGCTCCCGCTCGGCCGTCAGGCGCCACATCTGCTCCCAGCCGATTCGGCGCAGGCGCTCCAGCAGCAAGAGGATCACTCCTAGGAGAAGAGGAAACCATGAGCACCACTAGGATTGGACAGAAGCAACCTCAGCTCAACTCATAACAATGCACTTCCACAATGTGCATCTTTTTGGAAGTGGAAGAGGGCTCTGTTTTTCTGGATCCCCAGGAAACCTCCTTGTGTTCTTAAGATCCTTTTGGTGAAAGAGAGTTTGCAAACATCTTAATCAATAAAAATGCTATTTTAAAATCCTTGCAACAGAAGGAGTGTCTGCTCTTCAGTGTTGACAACCAAGCCGACAAGCATGCAGAACGAGTCTTTTCCTATTGCAGCAGCAGCCATGAACTCTTTCCTGCCTCCCCACTAGGGGTGCCTGCCTTGCATGGAGAAACAGTTCTCTAGACAACCACCAGGTGGTGCCAAGATATCCTACAGACCTGCCAAGCGGCTATCCATGATAGAAAGCTTGTTTCTGGAGTCACTGTCTATCAAGAGGAGCTGGTGTGCATGTCTATTGCCACGCCATTCAACCCAGCTCCATTGCTGGTTACTCACACTCTGAAATACCAGCAATAGAATAGTTTGCAACTTCACTGAACTACAACTCCAAGGTGTGTGTGTGTGTGTGGCAATGACAGTCAACACTGGCATAAAACCAGCATAAGCATGCCCTACAAAAACTGCTAACGGTAGACTTGGAGGCCACCTGGTCCAGGCACCTGCTCAATGCAGAAAATCCAGAGAGAGAACACCTAAGAGACAGCCATCTATCCTGCTCCCATTAACTGGTCTCATTACTGAACTCTTTTTATTCTTAGGTTTTCCTAATGTTCAGCTTCTGTTATCCAATCCCAGTGGAGCTAGTTCTGCCCCTTGAGGCAGCAGGGAACAAGTCTATGCAGTCTTCCATGGGACAGCCTTTGGGGCATTTGAAGCATACTACCCTGCTCCTCTCCGCCTTTTCTTCAGGCTCTGCAAACCAGTCCCTTTAATCCATGGGCACTGTGATACTTTTGCAGTCCTCCGTTGGCCCCCCAGTCATGAGCTAGTGGGAGGGTTGAAAGGTACAAAGAACCAAGAGAGGATTGTGGGGAAAGCACTGCTCTTTCCCACTTCCTCTTTCGGCTCTCTTTGCTTTTGAAGCGTTGGATTAACTTTATAGGATCCAGCTTTTACCCAGATTCCATGGGAAGCCGGAGTGTGTGTGCACTATGCCTCTCAGGAGGCAGGGGTGCTGATCTGGGGAGGAGAGTAAGAAATGATCAGAGGGGGTGGCACCCACAGCATTTGCTCAAAAATCCAAATCTGCCATGGGTATGGAAAGGAAGCTACCTCTTCTTTCCTCATAGGACTAGTTTTCCTTGTGCTCGCTGGGATTTGCCCAAGACCACCTAGTCAACTTCACAGTTGAACCAGATATCTGAACCTGGATATCGTCACATACAAACCCAGCACTCAAGCCACAGGAACAGAGGACTGCACAGACATCATGCTGTCATGTTCCCACATCCCTCTGGAGCTCACCTGTGTTGAAGCCACGTCCCAGTGCTGGCCATGGTTTATGGTTCTTCCAGAGATTCCCTAGGTACCAGTCACTTTGGTTTTCCACCAGCCCAATCACCTGTTTGTCTGGATTAAGAGATAAGAAAATGAGGCCAAAGGCAGCTAACAGACTTTGCTTGTCAACAAGATCAGTACCCTGGAACTCACTCACTAAGGATCATCCCTGCTGTATAATTTTCAAAGGAGCAGAGTAAATGGAAAGACCACCGAGTAAGAAAAGAAACCCTTGCAGTATCTAGGGCCACCAGAGCTGTCCTGTACCATGAGCCACTGCCTCTGGAGAGGTGCTCAAAGATGGTCAACAGCTGGGGCAGGGTACTTGTGGCCCTCCAAATGTTGCTCATTATCCTTGAGCATCTAGTCATGCTGGCTGGGGCTGATGATGAGAGAGCTGGAGTCCTCAAAGCATCTTGGAGGGTCACAGATTCTCTGTCCCTAGTCTAAAGGATCCCTATTCCCCCAGGGGTCATCACGTACCCGAGAACTTCCCAAAGATGGCCCACAGTTCAGCAATATCAGTGGCAAAGGTGATGTCCGTGTCCAGGACAATGACCTTGGAGAGATCAGAGGGGAGAGCCTTTGTGAGTGTCAGTTTCATCAGCCCATAGATTCCAGAGTAGTGCTTGTTGGGGATCCAAGAGATGTCGGGCTGCAAAAAAAGAAAAGGGGGGGGGGGAGAAACATTTCAGAAAAGGAGAACAGGCAGGCCAGCATCAGCATCACATGTCTGGTCTATAGCCAAGATGCCTAAAATTGCTCTTGTTTCTATGGCTTGAGCAACGAGACAATACTGAAAATGAGACCATGACTCTAAACTAGTCTGTATGTCTTTGGTGAGATTTAGAAGCGCTTCACACAAATAAAGTGGTGTGGGAATGCTTTCAACTGCAAAGCTGGTGCTTCCACATGGCACTCCTGTTTTGGACGGCAGCTTGCACACAAATGGAAACCTCCATGGAAATGCAATTCCAAGCAGCCTCCATGTCCCTTGCCATACCTGTGAAACAGGCCGGCAAGTCTGTAAGAGGGCATTTGGGAACTAGCAAACTTCATCAACCTGGTCATTATTAACATTTTCTAATGGGCTATTCTACTGATATTTTTGTGTTTTTATATTGTAAACTGCCCTGTGGATCTTTGGATGAAGGGTGGTATAGAAATTTTAATAATATAGTGTGGCAAGACTTCAAAGGCATCTATGGAATCCCAATTCTGCTCTAGATTTCATGGCCCCCTGCAATTTTCCTTTCCCCCCCACCCCCGCCCACTAAAAATTCCCATCCCATCTTCAGTGAAAGCACATGGTCTGTTCAACCACAATCCACTTTCCTGTTTTCTCAAGGGTCAGAAATATGGGAAAAAATGGAGTGTGAATCATTGCACTAAGCTTGGTTGGGTGAACCTTACCTGTCTAGATAGTTTTAGATGCCAAACATATACCTGGGCACTGCCAATTGTTTTAGACATGGCAGGAAAATGCATGTTCTCCTACCCCAGATCTAATTTCACCTTTCTTCATCCAATTCAGCCAGAAACAATGGAGAGTGACTTTCTGATTCACAGCAGAATAAATAAGGCAACTCCATTGTCTAAAATCTAAGAGCTTTAATCCCAAAACAATTGAATCAAAGAGTACAAATGCATACTCCTGGAATCTGGCTACTTTCAAATTTCAAAAACAAATGAATTATGTTTCTATCCCTTCCTATTTTATTATGGACAATAACTTGCACATAAAGTTTTGGCAAGAGCAAAAGTTTTGGCAAGAGCAAGAGGAGACTGCCTGGCATAGTGCCCACTGTTCATTAGGGACACTTATGTGGCCTTGGAAAACTCCAGGTGCTGCTTCAGGGCTCCCTGCCTTAATCTTTCTGCCCTTCTGTCACTTTGCTGAAATATTAGCATTCTTGGACATCAGAATCATGAAAGTGCATCATATAATCATTTCAAGTGCAGATTTTGGCTGCTGTTCTGTTGCAAAGTTCTAGGTGACCTTTCATGACCTTTTGGATCCATTCACAAGCTTGGATCAAGCCACTATCCATCAGGGGGCTCAATTCCAAGGGAAAAGGTGTTTATTTATGTATATTGTATTTATTGTTTCTTAATTATGTTATTTAAAATAGTATTATTATTTTAGTAGCAGTAGTATTGTTTAGTTTTTAATATGGAATTTGCATTTTATGTTTACGTGAACACACACAAATGCACGCACACAAACACACTTCTCCCACCTCCCCAGATATGTAAACCACTTAGAGATTCCTGCTGAAATGCGAAGGTTAACTTTATATATTTCTAAATCATTCAGATCCTGTCTACAGGTGCTTCCCACTCTACAAATGAAATGACAATAGTAGCAGATGAGAGCGCAGAAAACAATGGAAAGGGTTTGCGTCTCTCATCTCCAAGCAAGCCATTCCTACGGCAGGGCCTTCCCTACAGGGCTGCTCACTTCATGGAAAGAGGATGTGGAGAGGGAAGGGAAGAGAGGGAAAGGGGACAAATGGAGAAAGAGAGAACGAGCCTGGCTTGATCTCCCTTGCCTTCAGGTCATCAGCATTGTAGAAGCTAACATGAACAGAGGGCACCATCCAGGACTCGAACAACATCTGCAGGATCTTTTGGGCCACAGAGTCAGTGATGAGATGGAAGTGAAGAGGGTTCTTCCTGCCAAGGAAGGAAACAGTTAATGCTTGCAATAGTTGAAAGCAAGATGCAAAATACATCCAATTCCTTCATTTTGCACACACACCCCCCCATGCTGCAGCTGATGCCTTACTATGCCACATACAGAACCCTGGCAGCTGCATTTAAGTGAAAAAGGATGGGGTCAGAGGACCCACTTGTTCTATCTTTCCCCAGCACACCCAGAACTGCAGCTTGGAATCAAAAGTGCAGAAAGGCAACCTATTTTAACCCCGTCTTCAAGTCCTGGGAAACTCAGAAGCCTCCGCTACCTGCTCAAAAGAAGAGCAGCCTTCCCCCCCCCCTCCAAGGTTACCTGTGGAAGAGGATGGATTTCACCAGGGTGACGACATCACGACTTGCATTGTATCCAGCACAGACAATTGCAACATGGAGAAGCTGCCCAGAAACACAAAGATGCCATCAGGCCTGGCCCCCCATCCACAATTCACCGCAAGAGATCCTCTCTCCCCGCTTCCCCTCCAAGTGGAGCTTTCAGAAGCCGCTCCCCACAATACATGCAGAATCCACCTGTCCTGCCAGGGCCCTTTCTTCTTCATCCAAGTCAGTAAAAAAGGGTGAGCAGAGAGTTCACTTTTCCCAGAGCAAAATGGATAATACAAAACGTTGATGCAAAACCAACCAGAGTTAGAAATGGACATAGAAACCAGGCGCAAGCAAGGACTGCCTCCTTGCCCTCAGGGGATTATCATAACAACACATATCTTAGGGTTCAGAAAAGCATTACATTGCAAAATAAATATCACGGTACCTACAGTAGGAAGCGGCAAGAGTGGGAATTATATGGCTACACCTATTATCTTAGGGTAAGGGCAGCCAATGTTACAGCCTCTAGAGGTTGGGAATTACACCTGCCACCACTCCCAACCATTCTAAGCTGGCTGGGGATGATGGGATGTGTAGTCCAAAACCTCTGGAGGGCACCATGTTGGCTACCCCCATCTTAGGGAACGTAACAGGTTCAGGAGCCTGAACAACAACACGCCTCTTGCTGTGCGACCCTTCTACAGTTTTGCCATAACTATTTGCCTGCAAGGTGCCTTGGCAGCCAGTTAGCCTTTACCTCGCACTTCTGAACCATTCTCTGCTTGAGGCAACCGGTGCTGTTGTCCCTTCCATCCTGGTCCTCTATGAACTGCGCTCCCTGCTGGCTGCTGTCCGTCCCATCCACAGCCTCGTCCTGCATCTGGCTGAGTTGCAGCCTCAACAGCTGGTTTTCCTCTTCCACTTTCTGTACTTGGGACATCAAGGCCTCGCGGTTAAGGTATCGGCTTGACTGTTCCCCAAAGCAAGGCGGGAGCAGGAAGGAGCATCCATCTATAGAGGGGATCCCCCAGGAAAAGAAAACATAAATAGAGGAGTGGTGAGAGGAGGAGGAGGAGGAGGAGGAGGATGCATAGTCACTGAGCCTTTTGCACATACGGTACTTCAGTGAAACAAGAGGGACAAGTGGGAAGAAGGATGAGAGTGGGAACAAATATTTTATGCAGGTTTCTTGAATTCATATAGCAAGGTTGCAAAGTTCCAGCACTATAAAATATTCTCCCTATCTCTTTGCATAGTCCTACAATTTCCTTATTTAGATTCAATTATATTAATTCCACCGGCTATCTTTCTCTGCAGTCAAATGGACTTAATATTAATTTAAGACTATTCAATATGAAGCTGAATGCTGCTCCTCAAGTGGGTGAATGTGAATCTGAACACTCAAGAGTTAATGTACAGTATCACCCCACACCATGAATGAGATGGGCAAGAAAGAAGAGAGTGGCATAACAGGAAGGGGCATAGTTCTGCCTCTAGCTTCTCCATTCATAACTTTGCGGCCAGAGAGTAGTACTGTATCAATGCAACCTAAGAAAACAATATTCTGAAAACCCAGCGCTCATTCTCTCTGTATTGTATTTTCTGGAGAGATCTGCCCCTGACATCAGCAAGGGAGGGGGAAGGAGGCAACACCCTCAAGCCCTCTCCAGCGAAGACTCTCTAACGGCCATAAAGGCAACTGCCAGGGAGAAGAACCACACAACGGATGGAGCCCCAGCACTCCCAAGGTGAACATTATTACCAGCTCCAAGCCTGGATTGATCCAAGGAGGGCTTGCTCAGAATACTGGCCCTCTGCGAAGAGAGGTCACCAGGTGCAAGGGAAAAGGGTCTGTTTGTAAGTTCTAGTGTAGAAGATCCAAAGGTTTACAAGCTGCCTTGAATGCTGAGAAGCTGGAACTAAATATACTATTTGGTGATTGTTTTTCAATTTTCCAAATTGGAAATCTGGCCCATTCTTCATCATATATGAGAGGGATCAGTTCCTATGTGTTTGGGCTATGAGAAAATCACATACATCCAAGCAAGGCAGTGGAACCATCCTTCTGTCACCTTAATGTCTGACGGTGGTGGACTCTCTTTCATGGAAGGCTTTTAAACAGAGGTGGGATGGCCATCTGTCGGGGATTCTTTAGCTGTAATTCCTGCATTGCAGGGAGTTGGACTACATGACCCTTGGGGTTCCTTCCAACTCTACAATTTTAGGAAAGCTTTCCTAGTCCTATTGCGCAGGAGGAAACAGAGGTCACCCTCTGCCCAAAGGTCTCAAAGTGAGTTGGCAGTATAGTTGCAATTCCACTCTGGAGTCCCAGCTCCCACCCACGTGTACAGCTGCCACAGGGCAAACCTGTGGCACATGCTTTCATCACACCACCACCCTTCCATTGTCCATGGGCCATCCTTGCCCTCACTCACACTCCAGATTACCCATAAAGAGGTAGAGCCATGAGATCAGGAAGACCAGGGTCACTGTGGCAAGCAGCAGCTTCAGCTTCCCACGCCAGGGGCACAGCATGATGGTGGCAAAGGTCATGTGGGCAGGCCTAGCCGCACCAGAGCCAGCATCCTACACCCTGCAAGAGAAGAACAAAAGAGTGAACCAAAAATGTTAACCAGCGGAATTGATCCTCAAAATGGAAACGGAGGACTTTGCTAGACTTGGCTTTCCAGAACCAGCAACAGCAGCAGCAAGCAGCTGAAACATTTGCCCCCAACTTTGGGTTCTGATGTGAGTCCACAGCCTATGCATTTTGCACCAGCAAAGTCTCCTGATTTGAGCCACATCCTCCTCTCCCATGAAGCCTCCCCAGTAGCGGGGGCCTCATTCATTCTCCAAAATGGCCAAGGGTGTCTTGAAACATGCTGGAACTGCAAAAGGTGTCACCAGGACTTCTAATAGCATTCGTGGGCACTGACAGCAAGCTGATGATCACATCTGAGGAAGCCAAGGAGTCCTCTCTGAGTCCCACCAGCCAGGATTTGGAAAAGCAAAAAGGATCCTACTCTTTCAACTCCCTTGGCTTAGAAGTAGATAATTTCCCAGTAGGAACTTGCCAAACAAAACTCATTGAACTCTCAGCTGTGTGCTTCTTTCACCCTAATCAGCACCTGAGTCATCCAAACTGAACCCAGTTCTAGAAACGCATGGCAAAGGGTAACATGAAGGTCCCTTGTTTTAACATATATTGCTGAAAATGATGCACACAGAGAAGACTTAACCCCCATAGAGGAGATGTGCCATGCACATCTTCAAGAAAAGCCCCTGATATCAAGAGGTCCTCCAAACTCACAGCCCTTGCCACTTAACCCAGCACTCCTTTGTTCAGTAGAGGCAATTCACTAATACAGTGGTACCTCGGGTTACATATGCTTCAGGTTACACTCTCCGCTAACCGAGAAATGGTGCTTCAGGTTAAGAAATCATGCTCCAGCGGCACGGCGGCAGCAGGAGGCCCCATTAGCTAAAGTGGTGCTTCAGGTTAAGAGCAGTTTCAGGTTAAGAACGGACCTCCGGAACGAATTAAGTACTTAACCCGAGGTACCACTGTACACTGTACTTTCTTCCCAAGAGAAACTTGCAGCCCAGAGTATGAACAGCAGCCAGTGCAGGTCATTGGAAACAGTGTTTGGTTTGGAGATAAGGTAGATGTCCTTGCTCAGCCATGAAGCTCACTGAGTGGCCTCTCGTAAAACATTATCTCTCAAACTACCTCAATTCACGGAATTTTTGTGGGGACAAGAATTCCAAAGCACTTTATTATGCTGAAAAGGGCTACAGAAGCGATAAAATTAATACCTACATTTATGTTTAACAGCTTGACCAGAGCAATCTTGCGCTACCAAACCCTGGTCTGATGAAAGACAGATTTGTCAGTGTGTGCATGGCTCAAACCCTGTTTTCAAAGCTAGTGAGTTAAAATAAAATAAAATTTCTGCAAGAACCCATAGAACAACTTCCTCAGAGTTACAAACAGAGAGCAGGGCAGGAAGATTAGGAGCTGGGACTTTCCAGATAAGAAGATATAAATTGATGTTCAAAGCAAAGACAGAAAACTGAGAAATGACTACTCTTATGCAAGAAAGGAGATTCCGACTAAACATAAGGAAGAACTTTCTGAGGGGAAGAGCTGTTCGACAATGGAACGGACTTCCTCAGAAGGTGGTGGACTCTCCTTCCTCTGAGGTATCTATGCAGAGGTCGGATGGCTATCGGATCCTCAGGGTTGCTTCCAACTCTGTAATCCTATGATTCTGTGCAACGGGCTTCTCTCATGTCATCAGACTTTGGGCACCTCCTGGGGGTCAGATGCATATTTTCCATTCACAAGCTCTCTGCAGTACAAAACAGGCAAGATAGACACTCCAGCTTGTGGTGGTCATTTGCATGGCAACAGGACTGACTGGGCAGGCACAAAGCTGTGCAACCTACATGGGTGACTCTGAGCAATGAGCTTAACAGTGTACCAGAGAATAGGCACTTCTCTTTCCCCTGGATACCTTCCAGGGTCCCAAAGTTTTACTCTGCAGCATCAAAATGAGAGCACGGAAGAATGGCAATGTGGAGATGCTATCGGATGCAAAGAAGTTGCTCTGTGCCTTCCTGCCTGAATCAGTAGTGGAGAGAAAGGCAACAGTGGCAGTGCATAAATGGCTGGACCGCCACAAACCAACAAGCAAAATCCCCAGGTTGCTTATGCTTCAGGTGCGCCCTAGTGTGCAGTCCTGCAGTCTTCACTGTGCCCCAGGTTGGTTGTACTTCAAATGGGTGCTGATGCATAACTGAGCTGCTGACATCTGAACCTCACGGCTGACACAGAACTTGGTGTTCTGGCGGCAGGAGCGATATCAGTGTTGAGTCAGAGCGCACTGCGCTGTTCCCAGTTTGAGAGCGCTCCTGCCACTTCCTGCCACCTTGGTGCTTCAGACAATGCGCATGCACACAGAGAGTCTTTGATGCTGGCAATGCAATTGCAAATGTTCCAGAATCAGCAGCTCCCTTCAGTGATGTGAGGCAAGCTGTGTGTATACCTCGGCTGTCCTATTTGGCAGTCTGCAGAGTCAGCTATATGGAAGCCACATTTAAGTTTATTTCCATTTACTACCACATTTAAGTTCTCTAAAACAAACACAACAGGTATTAAAATCCAACAGAATAAAGGGAATGTCAGACAAGATGGGGAAAGGCAAGAGGAAATGATTGAAGGAGGGGGGGGGGACACAGAAAGCAAGCAGGGCCTTTTAGCTTCAAAGCTAAGTTTCATCTCTGCCATGTGATTTTATACTGCCTTCACTTATTTTTGTTGCTAATATGTACCGTATTTTTCGCCCTATAGGACACACTTTTCCCCTTCCAAAAATGAAAGGGAAATCTGTGTGCGTCCTATGGGGCGAATGCAGGTTTTCGCTGAAGCTTGGAGAGCGAGAGGGGTCCCGCAGGGCTCCCTAGGTTGCGGATAGCAGCCTGCTGCCCGGAGCGTGGGGCACGCTGAAGCCGCGGCTGGGGAAAAAAAAATAATTTTCCCCCCCTTTATTCCCCCCCCCAAAAAAACTAGGTGCGTCCTATGGGCCGGTGCATCCTATAGGGCGAAAAATACGGTATATGCTGTTATTTTATGAATTTTAGCTGGGGGTTTTTTAATTCCTTGACCATGTAAGCCATACTGAAAAGCAGCAGGATGTAAATATCTAAATAAGTAATATTTTATTGGAAGAGGAAAAACAGGTAACCTGTGGCCCTCCAGATGATGTTCAATTCCCATCAGTCCCAACTAGAATGGCCACTAGTAAGAAATGATGGGGAGTTGTAGTCCAGCAACAACTGGAGGAACAGGGTTAGCTACCCTTGCATTAAGGACTGGGAGAAAGACAATTTTAACCCAAGAGGCACAATTAATTCTCTCCTGCATAAGCCTCACTGAAATGAGCACCATATCAATGGAGAGCGTGAAAGAAAACATCCTGGCTGCTGGTTCCCCATCTTTACCCATGGAATTTGGGCCTTTGGCCCCCAGGCACCAACATGTCTTAAGGAAGCCCTGATCTGATATAGTCCCTCACAAAGCTGTCTTGCAGATCTCATATAAAGTGGGCCCATCAGTAAAGACCATCAGACGATGAACAGATGCTGCACTTGCGCTGCACCTTTTAATTGGCAGAGCATCGGGAAAAATTAGCTGGCCAACAGAAACCAATTTTAAATCTATGAACATTTTAAACAAGTGGGACTGTGAGTTAAGGGAATAGAACTTTGGGGCAATGTTGGCGTGCCATTCATTTGGCTAATGTGTAACTAGCTTTACACACACACACACACACACACACACACACACACACACACACACACACACCTTACACTTAACTTCACTATCTCATTAATGAACCTAGATTTGGCTTTGGGTAATACGCCTATTTATTTAATTTATATTTAATTTCTTACATGTATACCTCACTTTTCTTCTATTATGGAACCTAAGGCAGCATACATGCAGTCTAGCAGGAGGGACCCATCCAGGCACTGAGCAGAATCAGGCTTGTTTAACTTCAGCAAGGTTGTGGGCTCATATGCCTTCAGACCATACCTTGGGTCAACAGACAGATGATCAATCAACTAATAATTCTTTTAATTTGGTGAACAACCCAACCGTGAGCAAAGCCCCTGGATTTAAATGGGTAAACGCTGTGGAATTAGTAGTTTCCAGTCATCAGAAAATGGGTACATGTACAGAGCTGTCAGAAATCTCCAAAAAGAACGGTAACAGAAATTCCATTATCTAGACTTGGAGGCATCTTTCCCCATGCCCATAAGTGGCTGAATCCAGTCTCTTTCTCCAGTGACTGGCAAGCATTAAAGGGAAGCAAGAGTTTCTCATGTGATTTTTTTCCAGCTTAGCATCCTGCTGTTCACAAAGCTAATCCTTAAGCCCTCCAGTCTCCAATGCGCCTGCTGCATTCCTCAGAGACCCATGAGGCAATTACCAACCAGACAGAGGCTCCATTTAGGTTGAAGGGTCACTGGCTAAACCAAGTGGAAAACGCATTCATGACTGTTCCCTGATCTTCCTCATTTCCCTGCTCACCGGAGTGCAAAGGCATCAACATCTGTACCTTCCCATTAACACCGTGTGTCTAAAACAAACAAACAAAAAACCCTAGCCCAGACAGTCTCTCATGGGTTCCATGTCTTACTTGCATATATGTAAAATGCAAGAAGACCAGACAGCCTTTGCCATTTGCCTGTTATGGAAGAGAGTGAGACAACACAGGCAAGAAGGCACAAACTAGTTATTCATTCATTTATTTTGCAAAGAAACAAGGAAAACACCTGCTATAATCAGTGCATTAAGGAGAGGAGAAGACATTGCTGTGTGTTTGCCTCCTTAAAACTTACAGAACTAACTCCAAGCACCACAGATCTGTTACCCAGCATTGCTTCAAAGGGTGGGTGGGGGAGCCCAGATTTTGTTGTGGGGTGATATGTGGAGAGCAGAAGAAAGGGTGCATGGGTGGAGTCTACCATATTCACAAGTGACGATTCCCACAGCCTAACATGCTATTGTGGTGCATATTCTTTGAGGGCCCCTATTTGAACAGAACTGTAGGGTTTATTTTCTATTATACAAGATGTGCAACTGGGTTTGTGGACCAGGTTATGATTTCCTAGCACTTCAGTCCCCCCCCCCCCCCGGGTAGAGTTATAAGCCACACCACCCAAGCCGCATAGCCCTCATTAGCAGCAGCCTGTAGGAACAAGGTGGCCATATCAAAGGCAGCCACATTCATACTGTGATCTGGAAAAGCCTGTGCTTCCTTGAAAACGGCTCCTCAGCAAGGAGATCGGGAAAGAAAGACAGGATTTCCCATCACAGACAATCTTGTGCTGTAACGTACATCTGTAGTGATGTGAAAGCCCTGAATATAGGAAGTTTACAAACCACCATTTTTAGGTTTAGTTTAAAACCCAGTCACTCCCATCTTGCCCTCCATTCTCCCTGTTTTGTCGCTCTTTTTAATTTTATTATGTTTATATCCCACCTTTCTTCCGTCCAGGCACTGTCCAGAGCCAGACCTCTTTAGCTTCAGTCAAGTGGTGGTCTCATACGGTGCCTTGGGGCCATATCCTGGGAACTATGTGACTTCCATGGCAAGGACTTTGGAGACAGGAACCCAGCTCCTAAGCTGTACTGTACAAGACTGTTACCTGTACTCAGCTCTTGGGACAGGCTGACTTCTGTTCCAAGGTTCTTAGAAAAGTAAGAGCAGTTAATTATAAAGTGGGTGGCTCTTGGTGGGGAAGGGTGTCTCTTGTAAAAAAGGGTTTTGCCTTTTATAAAATAACAGTTGAGATTCTGCCTGCAAGTGAGCTTTCCAGTGGTATTTGACTGTGTAAACACATCCACATACTATCAGTGATAACTATGCTAAAGCAAGGGGAGTTATGCTACAAGCTGAAGGAATGCAATGTGTGTGAATAACTCCCAATTTTATTCAGGCTGCAAACTCCAAGGGATCAGGTTGAACTTTTGTAGCCTCATTAGTTTGCCCAGTAAGGGGTGGATTCCAAGGCAAATGAGAAGAGCTTCCCACATCTCTACTTCATGCTACAAAGCTTAAGCTCTCACTGCCGGGAGATGTATATTGTTAGCGTTTAGGTATCCAAAATGCCAGATTCCCAGGATGTGTATGGACATGTTGGTGAGGCCCCTCTGTCAGGTTCTAATCCCGTAACTTTGTTCCAGGAGAAAGTCAATGCCCCATAGCTTGATCACTGGCCCTAGATCACGGCCCCTAGAACCTAACATCCTAGATAAGAACAGCAAAAAGCATTCACACATTGCCTTTCCCCCCCCATACACTGGAATCTCCCGCAAAAGGGCTGCCTTACTCAAGAAGCCTATTAGTGTGTACATCAGATGAACATTACTGGTGCATGCATCCACTCACTTTGCTGAACACAGTGCAGATTCATGTTGTTTTTATTTATAACACATGTCCACAAAAGGAAGGCAAATGGTCATGTAAACGTTTAGGAAAAAGGCCATAAAGCCACTTGTGTGCTAATATTAATTATTCATATAGCTCCTGGGCAAGTGACAGAATAATGACTCCATGCCTGAGATTTGCATTAGCAACAGCTGGAGGTTGTGCAGGAACCTTTCTTTAGTCATAGGACTAAAAAAAAAGGGCCTGGATTACTAGCCAGTCATCCATTCAGAGCCCTTGTGCCTATTGAAGCACAGAACTTTTGATGAGTCTTTAGAGTTGGAGGAGGGAAGAGAAGGTGTGTAAGGTCTGTAGGCAAAGGAACTGCTCTCCATACCCTTTGTAAGGATTGCTCAATGAAAGGGACATGCAGTGTTGCTGTTCAAACAAATAATGAAGCCCATCACACAGCAGGGGATTGATTCACTGTGACACAACTGCAACCCCTTCCTATGGTGGACCCCTGCAGTGCCCAGATGCAGAGGCCCCCAAATCCTCACACATGCTAGAAATAAGACAAGCAACTTTGAGGAGCCTTTTAAGTGAGGCTGCCTGGATATAGGTCAGGTGCACTGAGCTGGGGTAGAAGCTCTAGAAAGCAGCAAGTGCCAGCATGACACCCAGTTTCATAATCCCTTCTCCTGCTGACATCATCATTGCTGGAGGGCACACCAACTGCTGAAAGCCTGCTTTCTTGATCTTTCCAATAAAACCACTGTGCCAGCTAGATGCAATAGAAGTATCTGTGTCAGGAGAAGACTCATGGGCTGTGCACCCTTCACCCTGTCTATGCAGATCTCGGCCTAGAGGAAGGGGGGTGAAAGAAAGTGATAGTTTGGAGGAAGGAAATAAGGTACAAGGAAAATAAGAGAAGAAATTACAGAAGATAGGTAATATATATATATTCACTTGAGAGGCATGTAGAGGAAAGGAAAACAAAAGAAAAAGCTTTCATCAGCAAATGCGGAGGACATCACAATACTTCCAAAACAAATGTTTGTACTTAGCTTGAGATAAGTGAAGTGATGGGACACCTCTGCCACAAGGAAAAAGCTCAAGCAAAGAACTTCCAAATATGGCTTAGATCTCAGTAGAAAAGGATGCCAGTAATTGCCAGCAGGTTATGCCATACTCTGCCTCCACCTGGCACTGTGACTGGTTCTGCCCACCCTCCCTGCACCACCATTTTGTAACTGGTGGGCCTCAGTAATTTTCAGCCGTCTCAAGTGGGCTTTAGAGTTGGAAAGTTTGAGGACCGACCCCTGTTCTAGGAGATGCTGCCTTACACCAAACGGCTACAGGATCATACAACACTGGCTAATTATGAAGACGACTGGAGGGTATTCCTAATTCTTAGGAAAGGCTACAGTAGATCAGTAGCAGATCACACACTTTGCATGTAACCCCTTCCCTGTCCATTCAATCATTTGAACCACCAGCTCAGGGTGATGCCGTGCAGAGGCAGTGCCGATTAATGTGGGCACCCCTGAACAGAGGCACCAATGGCCAGTCTTCCATGAACCACCCTTCGCTGTTATGCACACACGTCCCAATATCAAGTTTTATTTATTAAAAGCACGTTACCTAGCTATTGAGTGGAAACAGCGCCTTAGATGTTACCAATAACAAGGCAACCCCTGCCCGTTCTAATCTAAAAGATGTGAGGGGGGGAGAGGGAGGTTGGGAAGAGGCAAGCAACGTCTGGCAGCAGCGAAGTTACAAAGTTCTTCCGATCAGCTTGAATGAGAAAGGGAGGGAGAGGAGGAGCCAGACAGCTGGTCTCTTTGAGGTAACCAAACATTAAGAGGTTTCCAGGAGGTGTACAGCCCTGCTGGTGGGTCCCTTTTTTGTTCAGTCCTGTTCGAAACCCGCCACACACACAAACACACTCACTCATTCACAGAAGGGGTTTAGGAAAAGAGCGGAGACCTAACCCGCGCCGCCCACCTTCCGCCGCGGCTTGTGAGTGAGCGGGTCGCCAGCACCGCGCGGGCGCGACGTGCCCTTCACGGGCCAGTAAACTGAGCTGCTGGGAAAGAGGAACAAGGGAGCTGTCGGGGGAGCGAATGCCGCTGCTGGGGTGGTTTCATACTAGAGAGCTTAAGGAAGTTTCAAGGATCCTGGAAATCAGCTCAATAGAGAGAGCGCTTTCACTGGAGGGCGGGGAAGAGTGTGGCTGTGGGTAGAATTCTGCACACCTCCGTAACTGCGCAAGCCCACCGCCCCCACCCCAACCACCCCTACCGCGGTGCCGTGCGCTCTGCGCCCCCGGGGCAATGCCTTCCGCAACCCTGATTACGCGCGAGGTAACAAGCAAGGACGCAGCGCGATCTCTCGCCCACGGGGAAATTGGTGGGAGGCGCCACCGGTGTTGCTTCACAGGGACCTCCGAGCATCTGGCCCGACGATCCTCTCCCCTCCTCCACTTTCCTTCCCACCTGCTGCAGGCGCTCCCAGCAAGCCCAGGTGTCCTTACCTGGCTCTTGTCCTCCGTCCGCCGCCTCCCCCCTGGCCCTGAGCTTTGCGCGCAGCCCACAGACAGCAGCGCCCTTTTCTACGCTTCCTCTGCCCTCTTTTCCTTGCTTGCACACGCCTCCCTTTGGGATCAGTCACTTTCCTCTCCTTTCTTTTGTTAATTCCCGGAGCCGGGGCCTCCCCTCCCCTCCCCGGAAGGCGAAGAACAAAAGGAAAGCCCACAAAAGGAAAAAGGTTACATTAACTTTCTGCTCAGCCATCGCAAAGTCGCCCAGGGCAAAGGGGAAGCCGCCTGCTCCGCCTCCCCTCGCCCCCCCCCCTTACCTTGACTCAGCCGAGCTGCCCCTTCCTCCCCTCCGGTAAGTTGAGGCAAGAAAAAACTCGCATCGCCACCGGAGGGCTCGAGAAAAGCGCCGCCACTGCTAGAAGTGCCAAAAATAAAGTAAACACAGAGGGTCACCGCTGCCCACGTGAGAAGCGGCGCGGCGTCCCGGGAGCTCCGAGAAAAGAGCCTCGGCTGGGAGGAGGAGGAGGAGGCGAGCGAAAGTGGCGGCAATTAACTCCGCAGGCGCCGGGGCTGACCCCAACTCAGGACGCCTGGCAGCAGCAGCAGGGTTGAACCCGGATGTGGGAGCCCCCGGGACCTGAATCCGACAGTCAGCCGAGCCTGACCTGAAAACCCAACTCTCGGGTTAGTTCGTCCTATAAAGAATTAACACGGCGGGTCCCTGCCCTAGAATGACATGCTCGCTGCACTGTTTGAATGGCACCTGCTCATGCCCATCTAGTTTCCTCTTACTGTTTTTATAACACACACTCGTGCATGTTTACACAGAGGTAAGTCCCGCTGCATTCAATGGGGCTTACTTCCCAGTATTTACTAGGAATAAATCTCACTGGGATCAAGCCTTTGTTGTTGTTTTGTCGTGTCCTACTCTTCGTGACCCCATGGACCAGAGCACGCCAGGCAACTTTTGAGGAGTGAGCTTTTTCTTTTTCAATAAAGAAAGACGAACTCTTGTATCGCGGGTTTCCCACAAGCATCTAGTTAGCCACTATGAGAACCAGATACTGGACTAAGCTGGGCCACCGGCTCTTCTGTTCTTACGATACACCAAGATCTATGGCCGTGCAATGTGAGAGATGCATCGAGTGTGCCTGTTTGCTCGCAGGCGAGGTTGGAGAGGCTTCTCCAAAAATAATCAGGCAGCTCCGGTCACCTTTTTTCTGTCCTGCTTGAAAATAAAAGCGTTCGGGGGATTCATCAAAGCCCCATCCACCCGAAAAGGTCTCGAAGAAACAGGAGCCTCTTCTTATCTAGGAGCCTCCAGGCCGGGAGACTCGGAGGCAACGCGCGCCGTGCCGAGGACCTGGAAGGAGCCCGGGCGACGAGCCTGCAGGAATGCCAACTATGCGGAGGCTGCCTGTACCTGCAGCTGCTCCCTTGCTGATGGCCCCCCGGCCCGCACGGGGAGGAAGAGAGAGAGAGATTCTCCTCCAGCATCCGCGAAGAAACGAGCAGCGCCCGAGAAAAACCATACCTGGGGCGGAGAGGGAAACCAGCTTCCCTTCACGCCCGGTACAAGCAAGTGCAGACCCGCCTGCACTCGCGGGCCGTCTGGGCCTTCGTACCAGCGAGACGCAGAGATGTCTGCCCCCAGGCTACCATTTATTTCCATTACAAAACTGCAACGACAACGAAGCTCTCGGGGAGTTTTTCCAGCTAGTTTGCAGACCCACCTTTAACGGCTCTAAAGGGAGGTGGGGTGTTAATTGTACAAAGAAACTAATAACTCCTTTCCAGTTGTCACATTCCCAACAAACATGCATAGAAAAAGGGTACAGGTCTGGCCCTAGCCTAGGGTATGACCAATCAGAGGAGAGCAGAGGGAAGATATTAAAAGCAGTGAAATGTATCTTCTAGTCAAACAGTTTTTGTATGTTGTGGGTAGAGGCGGGGAGAAGATGGACAAAGTTTCTTTTGTGGAATGCATGACTTCTGCAGGACAGGCCATTTCTGAGTTTTCCCTCTCCAAGAAACGCAGCAAGAGCGAGAGGGTGGAGAAGGTTTTTAGGGAAAGGTCATTAAGCGTGCAGCTCTGCTGGAGCCACACATTAAGAGATCCGAAGACACCCGTGTGTGCGTGCACACACACACACACACACACACACACACAGGCATAGTAATATGATGATTTACACATGCATCCATAGGCATATAATTTAGTGCAGTAGCTGCAGAATCATGAATATGACTGACAGATGAAAACCCTTTGGCCAACTTTTTTAGGACACAGAAATGTGCTCTCCCATGTATACTTGCAAAGTGAAGCAAAGCACCACATATGCATGCGCACACAGAGCTTTTGCACATTAACAAGTACTTTTGCTCCTATCCATTACCACGTTTTGGAATGTTGCTGCCTATGTCAGGACCTGTGCTAAGTTAACTCAAAGGAAGACAACCCTTAGCAAATGTAAGACAAGACCTTTCTGTGACGGGTTAGATTTTTTTACTTCCCCTATGATCCTCTCTCGTGCCAGACAAAATAGTAGGCTGGCATAAATCACACAAGGAAGAGGGAAATCAAGGGACCAGAGGTCCTGCACCTTCAGTTCTAAGGAATCCTTTTGTCCCAAGAGAAAATCCTTCTCAAACCTCACCATATTAATTGGCTCCTTCTGTTATTCCTGGCTGGAATCTATCCTTCCTCAGCAGCTTCTTGCTTGCACTGGGCAAACATTGGCAGCAACAGGATGAGGAGCTTCCCAATAATGGCATTCTTTGTTACCAACATACTCTTAGAAGGATGTAGATGAAACTGTTCACAGCATGTGACTGTTTTTGCTGCCCTACAGCCAACAGCCCCTCACTTCACTTCATGGGCTCTTTATAGCTTGCAGCCACAAAAGGCAGGTAGCCTTTAAAAAACACCTCAAATCTCTATTTGTTATTGCTATTATGCTGCTTAGGTGGTGTGGGGGGGTGTACACAGAAACACACAACCCACAGATAAGTTTTGGAGCATTCCCCCCCCCATATTCTGAAAGTGTTTTGTTCATCCACACCAAATTACAGAGCCAGACATGTCTTGGGAGGCTGCCTTTTGCTCTTCCCTGTTCAATACTATACAAAGTGAACACTTATTGGAAAACTGAGGCATAGAAATCATGCAGCAGTACAACACCATCCAGAAAACCTTCCCTATAAACTAACAGGATCAGGGCACATATCTCATGCCTAAATTCACACCACTGCAAGTACCAAAAAGGCCCATCTAGTCCAGCATTCTGTTGTCATAGTGGTCAGCCAATGCCTGTGGGACTGCTCCGGTGGGAAGGTAAACGGTGTTTCTGTGCGCTGCTCTGGTTCACCAGAAGCGGCTTAGTCATGCTGGCCACATGACCCAGAAGCTGTACGCCGGCTCCCTCGGCCAATAAAGCAAGATGAGCGACGCAACCCCAAAGTCGTCCGTGACTAGACCTAATGGTCAGGGGTCCCTTTACCTTTTTAATGCCTGTGGGAAGCTTGCAAGCAGGACACGAGAGTAATATTCCTCTCCCGCTCATGTTCCCCAACAACTGGTAACCAGAGACATACTGCCTCCAACATTGGAGCTGATATATAGTCATTATGCCTGGTAACTATTGATAGCCTCATTCTCCATAAACAGCAGAGTAGTTAAAAGCAACACATTTTGACTAATTTTGACTCCTATATTTTGACTAATTTTGACTCCTATATTTTTTGCAAGCTTAAAATAGCAGGACGATTGCTACTGACATCTACAGGTGCCAGCTTCTCAGCTAGAAGCAGTAGGTGGAGGCAGGCGGCCTACCAGTCCCCTTCACCTTCATCCCTCCAAGGCAAGGCAAGAAGGTTGGCCAAGTGAGTAACTAGTGGAAAAAACAGGGGGAGGGAGGCACAGCAGCTGCTTTCTCTTTTAGAGCCTCCCTTAAAGAGACAGGCATAATTTCTGCTTTGAGCACCAAGCAACCTTAGCTTCGTAGACATATTTGCAGGGCACATGGAGTGCTTAGTCTACAGTCATGACATCTAGAAACCACTTATTTTAAATAATCACATGTGAACCACACTGGGTCTAAATAAATGTTGTCTAAGGAAAGGCAATGTAGACTTTAGCTTTTCAACAGGATGCTCCCATTTTTCTATACCTAGCCTTGCCCCCAACTCTGCTAAAGGTCTATCATTTCCCCTCCCACATTCATCTTGGGACATCATGGTTGGCTGGGTTCCCATGCCATTTTACCTTGTACTGCCTGGAGAGGATTGCAGTTCCTCCCATTAATTTGCAGTGCTGTAATGGGATACGTTCCACAAGGGCAGTTCCTTCTACTTCCGTACTCTTAGAGAATGAAAAGAACAATCAGTACTGAGATTGTGCAAGTCTGCTTGGAACTTGCACCCCTGTCTCTAAAACACTTTCGGTCATGTAGACCTCCTCAATAAATGACTCCTCCTACATTCAGCTTCTGTGCTTACTCACACCATAATCATTCTTCCTGCATTTGGGTGGGGAGGGGGGCAGGGGGAGAGCACTTAGAATATGCATGCTCATGACCTCAAATAGCTCAGAATATGCAGAGGCTAACTTTGTGCCTTGCAATTACGCAGCACACCAACAACATTCCAAAACGCCACTCCGGGTGGAAATTATGCACACATTTAGTGCTGTGGTTTGAAGGGCACAAACAATGGTTCGTAAGAACCAGAACTGGTGACTGCTCCTGAAAATATAATACTGGAAATCACCTTGGAATTTAACCTGCCCACAGAATCCCAAATTGTTAAAAGATATAACTGACATCATGATACGTGAGACAAAAGATGGATAACAGCCACAGTTGGCATTCACATATTTGCATATGGACTGGCATGAATACACAATGCCAGCTGCCCACCCAGTGTCCTCTTTGGGCAGAGTTATTTCTGGCACTGTAGTAACAGTAGCAATACACAAGTCTCCTGTCTGCCTAAGGAGAAGCAACCACACTAAAAATAGGGAAATCTCTATGATTGGGCATGAGGAAAGATGGTTAAAGCTATCTGCATAGCTCTCCAGTACCATTGGCTGTTTCACTGACAGTGACAGATATGCACACTATATATAGGGGTAGACACTGCAAGCCTCTAAGTGAGCAGGGGAGAGGATTTGCAAATCTGGGTCCTGCTAGACCAAGCGTGGCTTCCATGCCAGAAAACTGGAACAAAGAGCAGAAGTGCTTGGTAGAGACTGGGTTGCAGGAGGTGTGGTTTAAAATTTTAAGCTTCAAAATTCCTGCTCCTGAACAGAGGTATGCACTCTTTATAGGAGCACCATGAGATCCACTCTCAGCCCATGGCACTTTCTCAACAGTATATTGAGAAAGAGGCACAGAGGTTTTCCTCCCTGCCCCCAATCAGCTGGTATAATTTTTTTATGAAATAAATAAAAATAAATTGTGCTTGAGGGGATTAGGCCAGGACGGGATACCTCAGGCTAGGAACCAAATGTGGCCCTCCAGGACTCCGTATCAGGCTACACCTGGCCCTCATGAAGTTATTTGGTGTTTCTGCCCAGCTAGAATTGCCATTGAACGCTGCTAATGCCTCTTACTTGCCTAGATGAAGGACAGAGAGTGTATGTAGACACTAGCCTACTGCACGAAGGTAAAATCTGCACATTTGTTTTGCCCACTTTTTGCTCTGGCTCCACCCACTATTGGCAGGTCGCCTTCAGAAGGCTGCCCAGGTAGCCCACAGCCAGAAAAAGGCTCCCCAGCTCTGGATTAGACAAGCTAATCCTACCATAAGAAACATCCCTGGAATCAGTGATAAAGAGATTCACAATGAAAATGCTTAGTACAGTAGTAGCTGAGACGAAGTTATACGACATCATATTTTAAATATGTTTCTGGAGAAGCAGAGTTGTATTTCTATTGCACCTCTATCCAAAAGAGATCTGTAGCTCTGACAAAAGAGCCACTAATAATCACATTTCCTGCTAGAAGCAAGATATAACGAAGTATCAGATGAAGAATTATCTTAGTGCACAGGACAAACAGTGACAAGTATTGCAACTGAGAATCTACAACCTTTTTTAAAAGAACCCACTGAGTTCTGAAGTGTCTGGTTAGTAAGAAAGGAAAAGCAAATAGATTTTAACAGGTTATGACATCAACCGATTTAATATATATATATATGTTTATTTTAATGTATTTAAAATAAAGTATTGCATTAATGAATTTCATTGTTTATTGTTTGCTTACTTACATTTGAATGCATCCATGGATGGTTGATCAGATTTTTAAATGGTAAGCCACCGTGAGGACTTTAGTCAAAGCAGAATATGAATTTAAAAGAATAATAAGAATAGCTCACAGTGACAAGCAGTCCACAAGTGGATTAAGACTCACTCCATATTCATAATAAAAATGTTACAATTTTTTACAGGCTTCCTCATTCTATTGCATTGTTCTCAGCATAGCATTCGAGTTTTTGCAAAAGCTGATGGGGTGTTGTTGTTTTTTCAAGAGGGTTGTTGGCAAGGAGAAGCTTAATGGCAGTGTTAGAGTGGAGTGTGCAAGTTGGGGGCAGCAGATGCATATGATTAGGGCAATATGACCCCAACCCACAAAGGAAAGGAGGAATTTAACAACCCAATGGCAACCCAAACACCATAAATTTAAGGCACATGTAAAAAACTCTACCCCAAAGAATCCTGGGAACTGTAGCTTAAGAATTCTGGGAACTGTAGCTCTGTGAGGGAGTAAGCTACAGTTCCCAGGATTCCTTGCGGTGGGGAAATGTGCTTTGAATGTATGGTGTGTACACAGACTCTGTTGCTTTACATTGCAATTCTTTTGCATTCTAGTCCTTCCTATTTCTACCTATATCTACACAAACCCAATTAGAGCTGGGAGGAAAATACAAGATTCTCCGGTATCTCCCAGTTACACATACCATAATCCACATGCGTGGAATTGCAACTTTTGTAGTATGGTGGGATGGAGGTCTTTGCGCATGGGGGAGCCAGTATGCCAGAAAGAAACTCTTCCAATTTATCCCTGCTTGCAGCATGAAGAGCTCATTCCCTGACGCTGGACAGTCCTCACAGACAACCACAGGGGCATGTTGCTGAACAAGAAATAGAGAGAATGGAGGAGTGGGGAATTAATAGCAGAAAGCAAAGAAGATCATAAATCCAAATGAAGTGTTGATGGAATCACAAACCACAACTGAGTGGCCTATGCGTTTTACAACCTGTTGAGCTGATTTATTCCCGAATGGACTGTCAAGCCCAGAGGTAAGGCTGTGAAACAAATGGGGAAACAAACCCATGGTGAGGAGGAGAATCTCTTCTTCCTTCAATGAGATTTGAAACGGAAAGCTCTCTATAAAAAGGAAAGCGCTCCAGTGCCCCCTCATACTGATCAATAGCCCCAAGGTCTGCGTGGGCCTTATCTGGCCTGTAACTGTATAGGTCTCACATGATCAAGGGTGCAATCCCACACAGAGCTTCCCAGGCACGAGTCCCATTGAACACAGCACTTCTAAATGCATAAAAGGACTGAACTGCCAACTAGTAAATGGACGTCCCTCTGTGTGGTCAACGAATGCAAGCTTCTCCATGAAGAGAGATTCTTTACTGAAATGGAGACTTGTGAATGGTAAGCGAATTGCCCTTGTGCTCTAAAGGATGAATTATAAAAAAGAAGTCCAAATAAATGAGATTACACTTGGGTTGTTGTTTTGTCAGCAAGCTCTTATTCTTTGCTGCATTTTATTAGGTGAAACGGCATTTTGTAAGAGTTTGTTTCTGTTGCATATAAATGTTCTATTATTGTCATTGCTGTTACATGCCCTGAGTGTGGGATGGGTGATATATAAATTGCTTCGTAAACAGTCATCCTCTGCAGGTTCATTTAAGACACACTTCCTCAATCTGTGTGCATTCTTTCTAGCAGTTTCTTTTGATAGGGAGAACGCACACTTATGAAGAGTGAGAGGTCAGCATTCTTCTTGCTTTTTATCTACACCAAATGCACAAAAAATTGGGAAATGAGCACCACAATGAGCTTGCTGATATTTGCCTTCAATACTGGGACTATGACATGCAGGATCTGGACTAGTAATATAACACACCACTATTATAACACACTATTATAACACACTAGACTCATCTGTTTAACAAGCAACAGCATTTACTATTCTTTCATCCAAGATGGTCCCATTTTTTCATTCTACCTGTTGGGAAATATTTAACTTCCATAAGAGCAGAAGGTTCCTAATACTTCCACAAAAAATTGCTTTAGCCCCAGCCAGGAATGTGCATTTTGAATGGCTCTATTAAAACCTTTGATAACATGCTTGACATTAGATTTCTAATATTTAGAGAACTAGGTGCTTGGAAAGGATTAAGTGGAGATGGATCTTTCAAGGCTAGTTAAAACTCTTTTTGCATCTATTCTGCCCTGGACACATGAGTAGTCTGCTCTCCAAGAATAGGAGACTATGGAGATCCAAATAGGGCACTAAAAGCATAAATGCTCATTAAGCACTTTTAAAAGCTCTGTAAATTAAACCATTACAAAGTCTTGTGGCACCTTAAAGACTAGCAGATTTGTGGTGACCCCCCCCAAAAAACACACCTTTCATGGTGTAAAGTCTATCTAACACATGAAGTGTTATCCTCAGAAAGCCCATGCAGAGAAAAATACAGTGGACAGTGGGATCAAATGACTAGGAAACACAAGAAGTACAGTGTGACACACTTAAAATGCCAATTATTTTAGTGGAGGCACTGAAAAGATTTTGGACAGGTCATCCTACTTCTAAATATGCTGTTATGGTTTCCGAATGTTCCCTAGCAGAGAATAAAAATAAAAAGCCCACCAACTGCCATTTAAAAACTCCCTTTTAACACTCCCTTCCTCGACCCCCATTTTCCCATGCAGAATATCTTTGGAATGAAAGGTGGGGCTGAATTAGAATGGGGGAAAGATCTGATCAGACAGCACTGGAGGGAGGTCTGCAGAGTCCCCCAGGCTCTGCTTTATGTGTAAGCCAATTTGCCTTCTGTGATAACAATTCACCTGCACTGCTGTGCTAACCAAGTGAGGTTCCTGAGGTGAAGGTGTGCTGCACAGAAGGCAAATTGTTGGTGAGAGGAAGAGATCTCTTACTGAGTTCTGTGTAGAATAATCCTCAGTGGCAGACATAAGGACTCTGCGCCTAGCTGAAAAGGACAGGAGGGCTTTTATGTTACAGGCAAGAAAGGGCACCGACGCCCATTCAAATGAAGTAATGAAAATAGTGGCAATTCAAAATCCATTAGGGGCTTCACACTTTGTTCCCTTTCCCCTGTCAGTAAAAAAACACACACTGATCTTAGTACTCCACATTTCTAGCTCTTGCCAGAAATAATTACAGTAGTCTGTGCCTCAAGACAACTTTGAGTCCACAAGGTCAGAATCAGAGCATCTCTCAGCAGTTTTCGCAAGCATTATAGAAAATCTGGGCGGAATCCTTTAAAAAACCCACCCATGTCACCCAGTTCCAGAGCAGAGGCCTTGCCTTCTTAAAGGAAAGGGTTTTGCCACCAATTTTGACCACTTCCCCCACTTCAGCTCTTGTGGAATAATAGGGGGATCAAAATGTCTTCAACATCTCTCTCTCCCAGGGTCAATCCAGCTCTTACGCTCCTTTCTTCTTGCCATCCCTTTTATTTCAAAGTTCAATAAACAGGAAGAAAAGGGAAAGGGTCTTGACAAATCCCATCAAGGCTCAGGAAAAACCAAGCCTGCCTCCAGCTGACATACCAGGCCCTGCACTAATGAGAGGTAAGGAGGCACCTAAGAAGAACAGGCAACAGCAAAGAGAAGGAGAAATGAATTATTCACATTGCATGCAGTAGACAGCTGCACAAATCACACACTTTCCACACCTAAAAGGGACAAGCACCAGATCCTTGCAGGTCCCCATGCTTGACCAGGGCTTCTACATCTTGCATCCCAAGAGAGGCAGCCCAGAGGCCAACAGATGCATCCAGTCAAGAATGGAATTTGCAGCTGAAAGGCTTTTGTGCAAGGGATGCACAATAGCCAGGCCAGTACAGGGGAGGGTCAGAGTTAACTCTTTGATCACCACAGAGCCCCAGAGGGCAAAAAAGAAAGGAACAGCCTGTAGTTGCCACTCTTTCTAAAATGGCACATATGTTATCATGCATATTCAATCTAATCACTGATCACAGCAGGCCTCTAGTATTATTCAAGCAAAAAGAATACGTGTTCCTAGAACTGAGAGCTCCAGCAAGCAGTGAAAAAGCTCATCCCCATCCCATCTCTATAGCATAACACCAAATACAGTCATACCTTGGATCCTGAACGCCTTGCAAGTTGAATGTTTTGGCTCCCGAACACCACAAACCCAGAAGTGAGTGTTCTGGTTTGCTAACGTTCTTTGGAACCCGAACGTCTGACGGGGCTTCCAACTGGCTGCAGGAGCTTCCTTCAGCCAATTGGAAGCCACACCTTGGTTTCCAAACATTTTGGAAGTTGAACAGACTTCTGGAACGGATTCCATTCAACTTCCAAGGTACCACTGTAACCTTTTTTTTATCCTGTATGAGAATGAAAAACCAACCTTGACAATACACACCACAGTGCCTGGGGTGCAAAGGAGACCAACAAAGTGGATGAACTGCTGCGAGGGTTCTTGTCCATCTATAGATAGTGGAGAGTAGACATGGTCCCACAGTCACCAGGATAAATGAGCTCCAGAAGAAGAGTCAATGTCCATTGTTCAAGAGCACCTGAAACAGCACAGAGAGGCTGAACAAGGGTCAAAGTACAGGTGATACATATACCTCCCCTTTTACCTTCTCCCGGCCCCTTAAGGGGCTACCTGTTACTTCAGTGTAGAAGATTACCTACATTCAAATTATTTGGTACTCAGAACTGCACCTCAGTTGTATGTATACAACTATTTCTATACTGCCATACCATAAAGCAGGACAGTGCTCATAATAAAGAGACAATGAAAATGAATGTAATGTTTTATCACAATAGGAAGCTCAAGCTGCCATCAGAAAAATAAACAAAACATTTGCTACTCAGGATTGATTCACATGACCCCATTTACTCAGTATGTCTAGGGAATTGTGTTAATTTTGGTACATGGGAGCCCCAGCTTTCCAGCAGGTGGAAATTTTGACCGAAAATATTGCTCTTATGGGCAACAG
The DNA here is from genome assembly GCF_964234715.1 of Podarcis melisellensis. Lineage (NCBI taxonomy): Eukaryota > Metazoa > Chordata > Lepidosauria > Squamata > Lacertidae > Podarcis > Podarcis melisellensis. Next base: position 50,572,762 of record NC_138528.1, read on the forward strand.
AGGTTTTAGCAACCTCACTGTAAGAAGAAGGGTAGCACACGGCCCCCATTCAGCCCATATTTTGTTACGTTTCAGAGAGAAACTAATCAAACTTGCAGCACATTAAAAGAGGTCGGTGCTATGACAGAAAATGAACATTGCTGTGATGGCTCACACTGGTTTTACAATTACAGTGGTACCTTGGGTTACAGACGCTTCAGGTTGCAGATGCTTCAGGTTACAGACTCCGCTAACCCAGAAATAGTACCTCAGGTTAAGAACTTTACTTCAGGATGAGAACAGAAATTGCATGGTGGCAGTGGGAGGCCCCATTAGCTAACATGGTACCTCAGGTTAAGAACAGTTTCAGGTTAAGAACGGACCTCCAGAAAGAATTAAGTTCTTAACCCGAGGTACCACTGTACACTGTAAAATTACACTACCAGCAGAATGGGATAGGATGCCCGTATTTTGGTTTCCCCCCCTTGAAGAGCCAGCTGGAAAGGGAGTGAATGTCAATGGGAGACTTGTCAGCGTTAACAGTGCAATCCTATTTCTATTCAGAAGTGAGTCTCATTGTGCTGAATGGGCCTTACACCCAGGGAAGTGTGTATGAGATCCCAGCCAAAGGCCCACTGAACACAACAGAATTGTATTTCTAATGTATTGTATAGGATAGGATATGCTGCAAGTATCTTGCCCAGTAGGAGATATGTGAAATTTAACCATCAAACCTGAGCCCTGGGCTCATTAGAGATAATTTTAACAGGAAAAGGTATCACCTTTGATTTCTTAGTGGGAATTGGTTTTGAATGCAGTTTGAAAAGAATTCATGCTATTATGAATTTTAGAATTCCAAGGTCAGGCTCTGAAAGGAGTTCTTCCTTTGACCCAGCAGCTTACACACCTTGGGTAATTTGTATTTTTCTGAATTGTCATATAGAAAGGGTGGCAACTCTCAGGTAGGCCTGTAGGTCATATGTTATTTTGTCATTATAATAGAAATCCAGTATCTCTAAACCTTTCTCGGTAGTCCCCTGAAGGCTCTTCTTCTAAGCTTTCGTACTACATTAAAATAGCACGAGTTCTGCAACGTTTCTGAAATGTCTTGACAGAGCTCACAAGGAACGTTATTGCCATTGCAAGATTATACTTTGAATTGGAAAGCCAGTGCGCTCTTTCTCTCTCTCTCTCTCTCTCTCTCTCTCTCTCTCTCTCTCTCTCTCTCTCTCAAATGTGCTTGCTAATAAGTGTCCCGCTGTTATCGTTTCAAGTGGCAGGTAAGTGTGCCCTTTTGTGAACAGCCGTACTCATTGCTTCGGTGTTTAACTTTGTTATGTGTGATAGCAAATGTGGCAAGAAATGTCCGGGATTAAAATAAATAGTACTGAGACAACCAGGCGGAACATGAAAAGAAGTGTGATTAATGCCACCGCACACACATTTTTAGGCTGCCAGAAGCTGCCTAAAATAAAAGCAAACCAAATGTTTCTAGCCCCATACACATGGTGCTGATAACGCCAAGGCTGCAGGTTCAATCCCCATATGGGACAGCTGCGTATTCCTGCATTGCAGGGGGTTGAACCAGATGATTCTCAGGGTCCCTTCCAACTCTATGATTCTATGTCCACAGATGCACCCAGCAGCACTGTGGGAAATGGCTGCTCTAAAACACTCAATGTTTTGCTGAGGCACGGTAAATGCAAAGGAAAATAATGAAGAGAAAATATTTACAAGAGGCACAAATCAGTATGTTAGTAAGCCATCCTTCTTCGCCAGCTTCTACATCCACAGCGTTACCAGAGAATTCTTTGTCTTCAAGCTGAAATCTCTGCCTAGCAGGAAGATTTAATTCCTGTTCTCAGAACAGGTTTGTCAAGCACAGTGCATATTCCCACTTGCAGAAGTTATTAAGCATTTATAAAAGCTCAAATTATAACATTTGCTGCAAATGCTGCCAATACCAACAGGAATTTACTTGCTAAGGCATCACAGTCAGTCCAAGGGTAGGACACAGAAGAACAGGGAACAGACATTTTGTGAGGAGAATTGCATTTACTCATTTCCACCATGACAATTACTTTTAATACAGTCGTATTCTATGGAGAAAGCTTCCAGTGGGAAGATTACCCTTGAGTATGTTTAATACCACCCCAATAATTATCTTTCTAAAAGCATGGATGTAGGATTTAAAAACGGAATTCTTCGCATCAGTTTCTTGGACTCTATGAACCATTTGCTTAGCATTTTAGCTATTACATGAAGAAAAACCCACAGCCTGACCAAATAGCCACTTTCCTCTTAGGCTGCTGGGTAAGAGAAGATGACACAACCTGCCAGGGCTTGAACAACTAAGTGTGCTCTTTGGAAAAAATCAAACAATTGCACCATTCACCTGGAAACTGCAGGAACAGCAAAACCTTACGGTAAACTTGTGTGTTTTGGCATTTTAGGTTTAGAAAAGCTCTAACCCCGTAGCTGGATTGCTCAAGTCGGAATGCAAGCTCAGCAGCAGTACAGGAAAGAAACCCAATATAAAAGGTGATGCCTTTGGGAAGTACTGGAAGCAGCATCACACTATAAAAGTGTTAAAGGAATCAGTGGAACACAAATTTTACAGAGGCATTTCACAATACACAGCATCCAATATAGTCTAGTAAAAATAAGGCTGAGATAAAATAAATCATTTTTAGGGTAACATTTAAGCTAGCAGAAGTAGCAACATACTGATAGCTGCAATGTCCAGTTTGATGCAAAATGAGGCTATTCTCCGTCACAAGTTGCTACTGGAAGTGCCTGAAAATAGAAACAGTTGAAAACTAACAGGCACTGAGGCTGCAGCATCTCAATTTCTATAAGGTCAAATAGGTTCCCTTAAGGTCAAATAGGTCCCCTTATTTGATTTATTTTTATTATATATCTTCTCTTCTTCCTAAAGGAGGAAATGATTTTAAAATATTTAACAGGAGCATTTGTACCTTTACTACAACACTCTTGAAGAAAAACCTCTCTAATGCTTTTAACCCAAATTTCCTTCACTATACCAGCATCAACATACAGTCGTACCTTGGTTCTTAAACAGAATCCGTGCTGGAAGTCCATTCGACTTCTGAAAATGTTCAAAAACCAAGGTGTGGCTTTCGATTGGCTGCAGGAGCTTCCTGCATTCAATCGGAAGCCACGGAAGCAGCATCAGATGTTTGGGTTCCAAAGAACATTCGCAAACCGGAACACTCACTTCTGGGTTTGTGGCGTTCGGGAGCCAAAACATTTGAGTCACAAGGCGTTTGAGAACCAAGGTACGACTGTACAGTATGTTGTTGTTTAACAGTCACTATCATAACTTGCTATCACATAGTCACACCCAGCCCAGCACTTTGTTTGGGTTCAAGTTGTGCTCAAGCAAGGTGCCTCAGGCCAATAGCAGCCAATATAGGTAAAAATGAATTAGGAAATGAGGTGTGCTTTACAGTATGTTGTGCCCAAGCCAGTTGTCAGGCTGGATACAATTCTATGCTTGCTGTGTGGGTCGCTGACCTGAGGTCCAAAGCACACTGAGGTACACACCTCAATTCCTTATGATTTTTAATACATTGGACGTTATTGGTATGGGGATTCATGCTTGACAGTGTCTTGTCACTTACTGTCTAGATCAAGATGGAGACCACTTCTTTCAGAGCTCTGAAAGAGGTCTCTGCAACCAGATGGGGCCTCTTTGAGGAACCACAGGAGGATGGCCTGCAGTGCCTGGCGTGATCCCCCCTCCCCACCCTATAATGAAGTCAGCCTGACAACTAGGAATAGGAGAAGCAGGAGAAGCCTTTTTGCATTGATCTAGGTACCGCTCCAGCGGGAAGGTAAACAGCGTTTCCGTGCGCTGCTCTGGTTCACCAGAAGCGGCTTAGTCATGCTGGCCACATGACCCGAAAGCTGTACGCCGGCTCCCTCGGCCAATAAAGTGAGATGAGCACCGCAACCCCAGAGTCGGTCACAACTGGACCTAATGGTCAAGGGTCCCTTTACCTTTAAACACAGCAACTTACAATATTTTTCTTCTTATGGTAGCCCAATTGCTGTGGCAAAATACAATACAGGTAACGGTAGGTTAGAATTTACATGTATGTTTTGCTATCTTAACTAGACTCACATTATAATTGTCTGATCGTAACCATTATCAGCTGGAATCAACAGAACATAAAATAATGTTGCCAATCCATAAGAACTGGATTTAGCCTAAATGAAAATCCAGGGTCTACACTGGGTTTTTTTGGTAGATCACTAGTGATAACACTTTCTATTCTGAGAACCTTGTAATAATGCCAACTGGCTTAGGTTGCCATGAAGCATGAGTCACGGCCGAATTGGCAAGCACTGTCCTTCAGTGAATCCCCTAATAGTTACTGCAAATGAGTCTCTTACCAAACTCAAGTCGAGAAGACTAGGGCTAGTACAATTCTTCCACAATTCTTGCACTGTCTGTTCCTTGAATTTTAAGCTTGCGAGGTTCAAGGACCTGTTTTATCTTTTGCAAGGAGCCTATATCAACAATTGCCAATGCATTATTAACGATAATATAATCTATCACAGATATATGGGCATGGATCCTGAGACCCCTGAATGAAAGGAAGTTGACAAAGAGAATTTTCATTCCCCTACTCACCCCAGCACCCTATCCAATGGGGGAGAGGAGACAAAAGCAGGCAGCTTGAACAAGCAGTTTCACTTGAAGCTGCATTTGAGGCTGCCTCAAAATGCTAACGTTAGAAGGCACATTTGCAGGAGGGGGCAGGTAGGTGGAAGGGGTGCTTAACCCAACTCATGGCTGCCAACTCTCCCTTGAAAACATATTCCGGGGTTTTACTCCTTTCCCCTCAGCATGGAGAATAGCATTTATGAGGAGAATCGGTCAGCATGGAAATTATTAACCCAGCCTTCCCCAGCCTGGTGCCTTCGCCCTGGACTATAACTCCCATCAGCCCCAGCCTCCGAAGCTGTGCTGGCTGGGGATCAATGGGAGTTGCAGTCCAAAATGGCTGAAGGACACCAGGTTAGGGAAGGCAGGTTAAGCACTAACGTCCTCCCTTCTCCACTACAAGCCCACCTCTCAACCCAGTTGTGGGATTGCCTTGGCAAATAAGGGGTTGGGAAGAGGCTTTTGTGAAGGTTCTGCCTCTAGGGAAAATACTTATTTCAAGAGCTTAGAGAAATCCTTTGTTATACCATCAGCATTTGCAGTGGGGTTGACCTTTTTCGAAATAAAGAGGAGCGGATGCTTAATTTAAACAGCTCTGCACAATGGACCAAACATTGCAAGTACTGTAAAAGGAAATGCAACCCTCAGATCAAGCCCTCCAACAAGTCCCTTGTAACAGCCCCACTCAGAAAGAGATAACTCCAGCTGAAACACAAGTTGCTAGCAGTAAAGCAAGAAAATTAATGGGAGCTGCAGAGCCCCTCCTGGCCTTGGGGTGCCTTCTGTGATGCAAAGATGAATGCAGAATCTCAGGTCCCCTGCACTGAGACCACTCTTCAGGCAATTCTTGAAGACTGGCAAAAGGCTTTCCAAGGACTTTCAGCTTTCATTACCAGGCAAACAAAAATTTTTGTTTTGACTATGGCAGACCAACACGGCTACCTATCTGTAACTAACACTTGGATGAGTAGCTTAAGAGTGGTATGGAATATGCTGGGAGTGTCGAGGTGCAACTCAGCTTGCACTGTGGGCTGGTGTATCTGCATGAGAAAGGGTAGAGAGAGGAACCTCCAAACTTCCTAGACTGTCCTTGTGTTCATCTTCCTTCAGGGCTAGATGGATACTCTTAGGTAGGGTTGCCATATTCTGAAGAGCAAAAAAGAGGACGCAATGATGACTCTCATTTTAAATACCCCTACAGTATGTAGTCTATAGAAGCTGTGATATATTGCTAAGGGGGGCAGGAGAAGAAAAGAGGAAAGCAAGTCTTTAACTACCAGTTATATCTGTATCTCATCCAGAAAGTATAGCCAGAGACATTTTGGCAAATTTAAAAAAATCCACCCGGACAGCATTTTATCTCTGAAAAAGAGGACATGTCCTGGAAAAAGAGGACACATGGCAGCCCTAGTCAGTTGCTGACCTTACTTCTTATTCCCTCCTTTTCTTCTTCATGCTTTCCTCTTGACATATCTTCCCAGCAGATATATTTTGGATCTCTCTTCTCTTGAGACGCAAGAGCATGGCTCATCACATCTCAACCTTAGGAAAGATTCCCATTCTATTTGGCTATCGACAAGTATTTCCAGTAATAAATATTCACTTTGTTTTCTTAAACCCAGAGTCTCCACGTGATTACATCCAGGGAAAGTGTGCTTCTCCAACCAGGATTCTGCTTCAGTTCAGATTCTGCCGGCATTTAACTCCAAATGCTAAGAAAATATACCCCAGAACAGGTGCCAAAAGCAAAGAGACCGGAATTTACAGTCCTTTGCAGCCTCAACACTCCCAAGAACATATTTCAATTAAAGCATTAATAAGACTAGTAAGGAGGCTGCTTCTCTACTTCCTCTGCTCTCTGCTTTTAGAGTTCTCTGCAAGGCCCGCTGGAATATTTTCCAGCTCCAGCAAACAAAGAGAGTCTCTAAAAAGCTGCGCCTTATGCCTTTCATCTTCTGCCAACTTCAGATAACATTTTAAGGTTATACTGGCTTTAAGTCCTATGTTTCCAGAAAAAATAATAATGGAAGAACAGAGTGTAACTGAAGTCAGGGACACTGTTCATTCTGTTCATTCATTAAACTTAAAGTGCAAAAGCAAAAATGTGGTTCATAGGGATCAGAAGCACTGAATGCATTTTCCATATTTATCCACAGTCAATGCCCTCATTATCACAGATTATTTAGTTCCACTCCAATCTGCATTCAGGCCAGGCCATGGGACTGAGTTGACCACGGCTGACATGATGGATGACCTTCACAGAGACGGGAACAAGGAGAGCGCAACCTTGTTCCTGCTTCTTGATCTCGCAAGCCAAGGGACTGAATCAAGAGGGTACAGCACTGGAAGAGTGCTTTTCAGCCCCCTGGTGGTTACGCTATGGGGTGCTGCAGAGCACTATTCTATCTCCAGAGCTATTTAATGCTACACGAAGCCTCTGGGGGTGATTATTGGGAGCAAGATGCTATCAGAATGCTAACTACACTCAGTTTCATTTCTCTGTAACATCTGAATGAAGCTGTGTGGGCCCTGGGCTGGTGGCCTAGGTGGAGTGGTGAGATGGAGGAAGGAAAATAAGCTTAGCTTTAATTCTGGCAAGACAGAGGCACTATGGGTGAGTGGCTCCTGCATCCAAGAAATTGGTCAACTGCTTGCCCTGGACAGTTTTGCACTGTCCCCGAAGGAAGAATTTTCAGTTTGGGGGTGTTTCTTGATCCAGCTCTGTCACTGGAGGCCCAGGGTAGCCTCAGTTGCTAGAAGCCCCTTTTACCAGTTGTAACCTTGTGACAGCCACATTCATTCCTGGACCAGAGAACCTGACCACAGTAGTTCAGGCACTGGTGACTTCAAGTTTGGATTACTGCAGTGCACTCTATGTGGGGCTTCCCTTGTGCTTGATCTGGAAAACACTTAGTAGTTAGGACCTTTTTACCTGCCTTACCCCACTCAACTACTTCAGTTTGTGAAACTGGTACTACATAATACTCAGTGGCGTAGCGTAGGGGGTGCAGGGGGGCCCGGCCGCACCGGGCGCAACATCTGGGGGCGCGCGCTCGCACTTGCCCCTACCTGGCTCACTCACTCTCTCTCACTGCAGTGTTGGCTGTGCGAATCCGATCTGAGCCGCCGGGTCGCCGCCCACTGTGGAGGGGGTGGGTGCCAGGCGTGCGGTGTGGAGAGAGAACGAGGGACTATCTGGGGGAGGGACAGTGCAGCGGCCGCCCAGCGCAGCGCTGAGCGCGGGAGAGAACCACACCAGACCAGACCAGGCAGCAGCAAGAAGAAGCTGGCAGCGGCGGCAGGTTAGGGGGCGCAAATTACTTGCCTTGCCCCGGGTTAGGGGGCGCAAATTACTTGCCTTGCCCCGGGTGCTGACAACCCACGCTACGCCACTGATAATACTCACTTATAAGAAATCAGTATTTTAGTGTGGCAGCATTTACTTTAATAATCTTAAGATACCTCTTTTTAACTGTTTTTAATCAATAATTTTAAGATGGCATCATAGAACTGTAGTGTTGGAAGTGACGCCAGGGGTCATTCCCCTTCAGTGCAGGAATCCTGCCCACAACCATCTCAGGGTGGGTTTGAACCACCAACCTTCTGGTTGACACAGGCAGATGCACTGTGCCACAGAGATCAGGTTTTAGTATGTATTTCTGTAAAGTGCTTAGAGATTTTCCTGCAATCAAGCGGTATATAAATCCTGTTAAATATATTATCAAAATTGGGAGGTGCTACATGCGTTTTTAAAATCACTCTGGGACTCACACCATATTTGCAACCTGAATGGATAATATTTGTAGAATATGAAAGCCAAAATACCCAATCCAATTCTGATACTTAGGCTTTATATTTTACTAAGTGGAATGACTGTAGCCTTCATATTGAAAAGATGACCTGTAGGTATATGCACATGGCAGGGGACTGTGAATTAGGGTTGTCATACGTCCGGAATTTCCAGGGCATATCCAGAATACTGCAGCCGCAAGCAGTGTCCAGTGTCAGCAGTGTTGTTTTTGCTGATTTCCCTCAGAAATAGCTCATTTCTTTGAGATTTTGCAAAAGAAAAGTTCAACAACTTTTCTGTTCGGATTTTCACTTTCTGAAATATAGCAGCTCAAGTACAAAAGTCCTTCACTCTCCCTCCACTCTGCCACAAAGCACAGCAACAAAATTCAAGGAGCAATATTTCAAACTCTGCCAGCAAATCCCAACATGACCCACATTTAGTTTCTTCTCTCCCTTTTCTGGGCGACTGTTTATGCCATGTGGAGGTCAGGTGGCCAAACTCCCTGCTGACCTTTGCCATTAATTACCTGTGTTCAACTGCATACCCCTTTGGGCCTCCAGTCCCGCCCCCATCCCGCCCAATCACTCCCTTCAGCTTCTTTCCCTCCTAGCAAACAGCATATTTTTTTCCCTTCCCCAACTAATTAAACTTTCATGCACACATAAGCTTGCCTGCATCTACTGGCTCCTACTTTACATTACCTTACTCCAGCATTAAGAAACCGGGACACAGTTGTGGGTGGTGGCGGGTGAGCTGCACTCCTAAACTTTCCATAAGTATGTTTAGCACTACTGGAACATCAACTGTACTGGAGAACAAAGCTCTTCTGAATCCTTTGCTAATGGGAATAGGCAGAGCTGGCAGTAAGGCTTATACGCCTACCCCATCCTTCACTCAACCCTTAAAAACCAAATACAATCCTATTGCAATCAGAGGAGCTTCTTCCCAGGTAAGTATGCCTGGGTTTGCAGCCTAAAGCCTTTTGCCAGGATCTGAGGAGAACATCTGGCAAGTGTCAACAACAGTAATACTGCCTCCCCAAGTGCAAAGAATGTTCCTAACCAGCCAACCAACCTTTTCTGTCTGCCCTGCAAAGACACCCTTTGGAGAAAGAGAAAGAAAAAGAGAAAGAGAAAGGAAGGGATCTGGAGTCCAGTTATTCATATATTTACTGTACTGGCCCCTTGCTGCAGTTGACAAAAGGATGGAATCAAAGCACCATGACAATAAGCAGCATGTGAGTACACTCCCACCAGACAATGCCACATACCAGCTCAATTCCCTCAGGATGCTAAACGGCAGTAGACAGGATTGATTCACAACAAGGCTACCTCTATTGGAAGCATCAAGCAGATTTTCTTTCCCAACCTCCACCAACATATGATTGCTACCAGAATTAGCAAGGGAATAAGAATCTGTTTCTACTTCAGTATATAGGCTCACTAGATGGCTTTGGAAAAGTTGTCTATCTGTAAATTGGGAATAACCATCTGGCTTCCCAGGAAACGAGTAGGTACTTCTGAAATTGCCACAGCAAATTTCTGTCAAAACTATGTTCATGACAATACGGTAGGCTTTCAAGATTATGAGTAAAGGTGCCTTGTGTTTTTTACTTTATTTACTGAATCATGCATCACATAAAGGTAAAGGACCCCTGGACGCTTAAGGCCAGTCAAAGGCGACTATGTGTTGTGGTGCGCATCTCGCTTTCAGGCCGAGGGAGCCAGCATTTGTCCACAGACAGGTGGCCAGCATGACTAAACCGCTTCTGGCACAATGGAATGCCATGACGGAAACCAGAGCACATGGAAACGCCGTTTACCTTCCTGCCGCAGTGGTACCTATTTATCTACTTGCACTGGTGTGCTTTCAAACTATTAAGTTGGCAGAACCTGGGACAGAGCAATGGGAGCTCACCCTGTCGCAGGGATTTGAACCGCTAACCTTCTGATCAGCAAACCCAAGAGGCTCAGTGGTTTAGACCACAGCACCACCCGCTCCCATACAATCATCCCTGCAACCAATGTACGGTATGTGTTATGACTGAAATTCTTAAACCATCAGCTTGATTTATAAAGATAATAGTTCTGAGGCACTTGAACATTAAGCCTAACACAATCCCATGCCTATGTAATTGGGAGTCTCACTGAACCCAAAAGGACTTACAGGAACAGCCCTGGGCTGCACAAGTACTTACATCAGACACTCTCCATGTATGAAGGGGAAACAAAGGCTTATTGGCAGCATAAAAGTAAATAAAATACACAAATACCAAGCTGCAACAAGACAAAGACTTAAAATCTTCCCATTTATTGTAATATTAGCTTTCAAAGTCAAGAACCTACTTGTTGGCTTGACAACCACAAAAAAAAAATCTGAAGAGGGGGTTAATTGTTCTTATGCTGCTGTTTTAGTGTTTTAACTGCAATTTGTATTGCATTGTTGAGGACCTTGGGAAACTATTGAGGGCCAAATGGCAGCACAGAATGTAAAAAAGAGATTAACAATAGTTCACTAGCTGCATGACAGAGGTTTTTGCTCAGAAAGCTCATGCTTGCTATATATATCTCTCAGATATGATTTGCCCCTATCCATGGTTAGCCAATATATTAAACATTATATATTATGACCGAAGTGGCAATATGGTGCAGTGATTAGAGTGCCACACTAGAACTAGAGAAACCATGAAACTCCCTGGATCATCTTAGTCCATCCACTATCTCACAAATCCAGACATTGTTGTAGGAATAAAATGAGAGATAGGTCCCATTGAAAAGAATTACCCTAACCTACCAAAAGTTCCAAGAAGACACAGGAGTATCTTAAGGCCATTTCCCCTATGCATTCTTTGGAGGATCATGCCCCTTTTCCACACAAAGCATGCATAGTGCTCACTTTGCACAGGTTCAAATTTCATGTCAATTACAAAAGCTCCCTAGAATCATGGCCTCTCAGGCTCATGGGGCTGCTTAGCCTCTGAATAGGTGAGCTATAAAAATATATGAAGATGACCTTCTCTGAGAATATGGATACATTTCCTTCATTGCCACCAATTAACCACATATTCACCCAAATATTAATTAGGCAGCAGAGTTTCCAAACAGGTCAGAGCTCTCACACATCTCGAATTAGAAATTTACCACTGCAGGGAAAGACTCGATATAGTTTGGCCCGGGTCGTATTAACTTGGGAGCAAGACCATCACATTTACTTGGAAGAAAGCATGCTTCGGATCGCAGCCCTGCACATCTATCGCTAAATGATGAAGAAGGTGTAATTAACAGAAAGGAGATAATTTCAGGCTTAGCAGTTCTGCAGAAGGACCAACAAGGAAAGGAACTTTTACTACTGCTAGCAAAGAACTCTTACTACAGCTCGAGTTATTATTACTTCTGATTTCACACATGCGGCGGCCAAAAGGCGAGCCGAGCGCTCTAGGGCGCTAAAATAACTCGAGGAAACGGAAGGCGCCCCTTTGGGAGCTTTAAAAATTATTACGGTGGCGGTGACGGGTCGTGTATTTCAGGGAGAGGAGGGTGCCTCTGGAGGGGGAAAGGGCTGTTCTTTTTCCAGCCTCCTCACTTTCGCAGCTCCCCGTTCAGACCGCGCGCCCCGAAGGCTGCTGCCCCACATCCCAGGTGCTGTGCCGTCGGCCACCTGCTGCCGTTGCCTCCGCCAAGCAATAAAGCGGGACAAAGGGGAGGCGCCGGGCGGGCAACGCACCTGCCGCCAGCAGCAGCTCGTCGTCCCCTTGCCCAGATTCATGCAGTTTTCCCACACAACTCATATTTCCCCAAAAAGAGGGACCCGCTGACGGCGGGCACCGTCTTCACGACGCACCTGTAAGGCGCAGCCAAGGCAGCCTCTCCTGGCAAGGGAGCGCTGAGCACCTGCCCGCGAGGGGTCTCTCCCTGAAGGGAAGGGATGCCTCCTCAACCCTCTGCGCCTGTGGCAATGCGCGCCCGCTTCTCCACCACGCAAGATGCGCGCAGCCTGACCGAGCCGCGCTCGCGCCTTCCTCGCCTCGCTCTCCGGTCCAACCCTTCCTTCCAACTCTCCTCCTCCTCCAAGCCGGCACCTGCTCCTCCGAGCAGCTCCTCGCTCGACTCACTCGACTCCCCACCACCCCGGTTCTTTCGCTCGGCGCTCGATTGGTTCGTTTCTCTCTCCATCGCAGGGTCAGGAGCTGCGCAGGCGCGGAGCAAGTGTGGGGGCGGAGGGAGAAATAAAAGAGCAGTGTCGGGAGACGGAGGAGGCGTGTCCCCCCAAAAGCAAAGTCCGACCCGGAAGCGCGCGCGCATGCGTGCTTAGTCAGTCGTTCTCGGAGCGGGTTCGTGGGTCGCCGGCTGCTGCGGGGAAAGGCGGGGAGTGGGGGGCGGCTGTGCTGCGGGGGCACGCACGCAGGCAGGCGCGCACCCGTCTCTGGATCCGCTATGGCAGGATCCGCGCAGGGGCCGCTAGGGAGGTTGCGGCACCTGTGCGGTCGCTACCAGGACTACGTGAAGCGACATCCGGCGGCCACGGCTCAGCTGGAGAGCACCGTGCGCGGCCTCTCTTACCTGTTGCCAGGTAGGCGGGGGGCGAGCCGGCGGGGGGGGGCGTTGAGGAATCCCAGCTCCCTTTCTCCAACGCAGAGTCGCCGCGGGGAAAGGTTTGCCATTTGCCTCCCTCCCCCCGGCAGAAGATGTGTGGGCGCGGCTTCAGAGCTGCGCGGCCGGCAGAAGTCCGGCAGGTGAAGTTTTCCCCAGCAGCTGTTAGAGGAGCGGGAGTTGTGCCAGGTCGGAAGGTGGCAGCCCCAAGCGAGAGAGGAAATAAATGACTGGGGGTGTGTGTGTGTCCCTTTTCCAAATCCTCCAGACCTTTGGACTCGGATTTGGAGGGAGATCTGCTCGAATGAATCCCTTTACTTTGCATCTTGCTAAGAGTACTGTACCCTAATTTGTTTAATTGAGTTCTTCAGGCAGCCCTCTGCCACTTCCCGTTTGGGTGACCTGCCTGTTTCAGTGCCTGCAGCCGGTTTCAATCACCGGTTTGATAACCTCCTGTTTGAAAGCGCCCAGGTCACACTCGATGCTCCAAGATAGCTCACCTTGTTGGTGACTTCTGTTGCAACCTTGGGTAGCTGCAGGGCAGTTACTTTCCAATCCGTAAGAGCTCTGCTAGATCAAACCCAGAGTCCATCTGGTCCATTATTTTGTTTCCAGTGGTGACCAGGCAAATTCATTCCCTGGAAGGAAGCCCTAGGCAGCTCAGACATAGACATAGGCAGCTCAGATCCCATATTGCCTCAATGTCTATCACTTTATAACTATTTGCGCTGCATTTCCTTTGCCATTTTGTTTTCTGTTGTGGACAAATCATTTTGGAGTTTTTCATGGTCTGTTTGACTTTTCACCACACTTGAATAATTTGCTATCATCTGCAAACTTGGCTGCCTTGTTGGATAATATATAAATAAGTTAAAGTTCCCAATACTTATCCCAGTTCAGATGCTTGGAGAGCCTCTCTGTTGTGACAGCTGTTGTTCCTACCATCTGCTTCCTATTCTTGCACCATTTCCCACTCCACAAGTGGACCAGTCCTCTGGTTCCATACTTCCATATTTTATCAGTTAGGTGGTGATGGAACCAAATGATAACCATCACCTGACTATAAGTTGCAGTATACCTGGTCAAGAGAACATCTAAAACAAAAATAAAATTTGCTCATTGTTCATCAGAAAAAAACAATATTTTTAACCTAATTATGACTATATTGTTTAAACCATAATTTACAGTGGCCCTAGTGTCTGTCAAATATAAAGAAAAATCTGGGATTACATTCCTACAATGCTGTGGCAAAGAGACTCAAATTGGAGAATTGTCAGCTGTCATTTACCTATAGGACGTGTCTCCTCTTGTTGATGAAACTGCAGTTCAGCTCTGTATTGGTTAAGAAGATGCAGAGTAGATGTAGGCTTCTGTGGGAAATTTTAACCTCCAGGCTGATTGAGCAACAGGGTAGCATGTTTGTGTAAGAATTGCATCAAAGCCTTTCCCTCAGAAGACCTGTTTGGACTGTTTTCAAAAGAGTGTGGAATATTGGTTCATGTCTTCCTTATGCTTATTTTCCAGGTCGGTTTTCTGACTCTCATGAACTGTCTGAGCTGGGTAAGTAGAGCTGGAGATTGGCTGTGGGGTCCCAGACCTATGCTATGTTTTGCAAATAATGTCATGCTTTGTCGGGAGAAGATGACCTGAAGGAGGCCTTGTCTTAAGGAGAAAGATTTAATGCATAGCCAAGATTTCTCAGTGGTTGCTGAAAGTTTTGGTGCAGAGTAAATGAGCTTGGACTGGAAAAAATCCTTTTTCTTATGAAGGCCTATTGACCCAAAGGGAAATGATAATAATGTGGGCAGGGAGGCACACACATGTTTGAGGCAGAAGGTGTTCACTGTAGCGACCCCAGGGTTTAAAATTCATTGCTCCATTAGACTGCCACACTATAGACCTTTCAGAATGATCTGAAGGCTCACTTTTTCACTTGAGGGTTTTAAAAATTATCATGCCGTTCTTGCTGTTGGTTTTGATGACATTTTAGAAATGCTTGGTGGACATTTATGAGTTACTAGTTTCCCAGTAATTCATCCTTATTTTATTGTAATTTTGTGTTTTAATGTAAGCCATCTTGAAAGAGTTAGTTTATAGTTTTTCTAGACTGCCCTTCATCCAGAAGAATTTCAGGACAGTACAATATAGTAGAACCTCTAAACTCAAAAAGAGGAAGTGGTCCTTTAAGTATTTTGGTCTTAAGTCATCTAGGGTCTTACAGGCTAACATTACAAATTGGGTGTGGTACCAGAAGCAGCCAGCATAGTTCCTGAAGGCTAGGTATAATATGATCTCACCTTGCTGTAATGTTCAATAATCCAGTGGTGGCATTCTGCACACACTGCAATTTTCAGGCCATTTTCAATGGGATCCCCAAGTAGTGTGCATTACAACAATTTGTTCTTGAGTTCACTGTGCCCAAGCTATCCTAATCCAGGAAGGGGGACACTTGGTGACTCATCCAGAACTCTGGGGCTCAAGCAATTGGAACAAGGAGTACTCACAAACTACCAATCATCTCTGTGACTTCATCTAGAAGAGGTTTTCTCTGCAACTCCCAGACACAATAACTGCCTACCAACAGTGCTTTCATCTTGTTGGATTTCAGTTCACTCTCAAGTCAGTGTATAAATACATTAAATAAATAAATGGTAATGGTGGATGTTTTCTGATGCCCCAGGCAACTGCCAGCAAATGGCTAGTTTCACTCCATTAAGTTGATGTTCAGATCCTGTATGTCTAAGTCATTTATATCTAATTAAAAACAACAAGCAAATTACTGTCTGTTTTGTATCTGATTTGCTTCTGCTCATTCTTTCTTGCAACAGCCATCCTACTTCAATAAGGCCAGAATATTTGCCAGGTGCTAGCAGCCTAGCTCAGGTCAAAGGTATTCTGAAGACTATAAGCAAACATCCATTCTGAAATAGCATTTATGGTGATAAAGGTATACCATCTGATAGCATCATTCCAAGGGCAAGAATGAATGGACCTGTTTACCACATACACCCATTGCACCAGATTATGGAAGAGGGCCAAGGCGCTTGGCTACCTATGTGCAACTGAGAAAGTTGCATAATTGTGAGGACCTGCCCAGAGATGGCAATGCTCACTTTATCTTCATGTTGCCTCTCCTTCAAGAAAAGGTTGTTTGATTAAATCAGTGTCCTCTTCTAATCAATGGCCTTTTCTTTTCCTGGTTATAAGCAGTAATTCTTCCTGTGCCTTTTCCTCCTTTTGCTTTCTCAGTTTATTCTGCCTCCAATTTGCTGGTGCTGTTGAATGACTGGATCCTTCGGAAAGAGCTGCAGCCCCCTCTTTCTGTGGTAAGAATCTTTTCTATGCAAGGGAAGAGGCAGGTGGGGTACAATCCCTGTCTCCCATGCCAAGGACTAGAATGTCGCTCCTGGCTTTTATCCTGTTGGCAATAGATTCTGAAGCTGCTGCTATCTGGTTGAATCTTGGGCATCTGCCAGCCCTTGTCTGCTTGCGCCACAACATTCTGGAAGGTTGATGAAAGTTACAGTGGCCTCCAGGAATACTGCTGGCTTATACTGTGAGTGACACCAGTTTCTTGAGCCATTCAAAATCCAACTCTTTCTTTACCTGGTGTGCACCACATGAACTCTGGCCTCTATGTAATTCCCTTTAAGGATTGGGGTGGGGGTGCGGGTGAAGGAGCCCAATTGATCTTTCACTGAAATCAATATATTCTTTAGGATCTTCTTCCGTTTCAATTGTGGTGGTAGAACAGAAAGCATCAGGCACTGCTGAGTTTAAAGGAAAGTTTGAGGACATGGGGTAGCATTGAAGGTTTGGAGACAAAGGGAGCAGGTTGTTCAGCCATCGGGGGACTGACAAAATAAATGATGATAATAATTAATAATTTTATTATTTATACTCCTGTGATTATAAGAATTTGTGTAGCTCAGTTGTGCAGTCCTGAGCATTTGGACTCACCAAACAGTCCCGCTCAGTGTTGTGGGTTGGATTTTTCCCCCCAGTCCTTCATTTTTCTGTGGAAAACTTTCTATTTTCATAAGCTCATTATTAATGATTAAATGGATGCCAATTACAAATATAGTATAAGGCAAACTTGGCAGTTTCAATGTGTTTTGTTTACTAAGCACAAGTGGAATAAACACGCTAAATTAGATCGCTCTCTAGGGCATGAGAAAATTTTCCAGTGCCAACTATTTTTTTATGCAAATTACATTAATTTGTATATGTTTTTCCCATCTTGAAATTTTCTGAAAAACCCACATCACAGGTTCTGCTGTGTTCAAGAGAGCTTACTCCCTAGTCTTCCTTAAGATTGCAGCCTAAGTAAATGTAGGCAGTTTGCAGAAAGGCATTATTAACACTGAATGCAGAACTCTTCTCCCAACACAAATGGCTCTTACTGCCAACATAAATGGCTCTTCCACTTCTTATGGTCATGAGAAAGAGGTTGCTGATTAAAGATCCAGCTAATTTCGCCTTTGCCAACCTGAGGCTCTCCAGATGTTTTGGACCAGATGTTTTACAGCAGCCCTAGTCAGCACATGACATGCCCAGGTTGGTGAAGGCTGATTTGATCCAATGTTGTAAATACAACAGTGACTTCCTAACAGAGATCTGCAAGCAGGGAATGAGAAGGGTAGCCATCCTCTGTTACTTACCCCACCATTTGTCAGGAAAGCTTGAGTTCAGCTAACCTCTCTACCTGCAGGCAAACACAACTGTGGCACACAGATCTATGTTGTTGTGTGATTGATGAGCCTGTCTGAGGGTATTTAAAGCTGGTAGGGCCACTGGAATCCAGCTGGTTCCCTTACTTTTCTTTGTATGAGGGACTCTTGACCTATTCCTCCTCTCAGCCCCCTGCAGAATCACCTTGCTATGGTTTAAGAGGAGAACTTTGGCTATGCTTTGAAGCCGGTCGCATCATGTTGTCTCTCACTTGCCTCTTGCTTTGCAGGCGCTTCCCCAGCAGAAACTGTTGACATGGCTGAGTGTCATCGAATGCGTGGAGGTCTTTGCCGAGATGGGGGCTGCCAAAGTGTGGGGCGAGACTGGCCGGTGGGCCATCATTGTCCTCATCCAGCTGGCCAAGTGAGTGTTCAACGGAGAGGAACTATTGCACCTTGTGAATCCCAAGGGTGTAAATGTGAATCCTTTGGTGGGAGGCGGGGGAAAGAGACTCTTGTTGGAACCTTGATTGTTGGGGTTAATGTGCCACAATAAAGTGGTACCTCTGGTTACGAACGCTTCAGGTTACGAGCTCCGCTAACCCAGAAGTAGCTGCTTGTGAACTTTGCCCCAGGATGTAAACGGAAATCGCGCACCTCTGGCACGCGGGCAGCGAGAGGCTCCATTAGCGTAAAGCATGCCTTAGGATAAGAACAGTTTCACCTTAAGAAGAGACCTCTGGAATGAATTAAGTTTGTAACCAGAGGTACCACTGCACTCTAGGTTGGGCACTTCCTGCATGACACTGAGAGCACTGTTCTAGTTTTACAATGTTCCCTAGTTGCCGTGTTCCATCATGGGACTGGATTGGGTCATTGTACTCAGATAGCACCTTGTTCCAACTGGGCATGCCCAAGGAGCTGTATGCCTTTGGGATTCCTCCAGTTATAGCTCCCCATCTGCATCCCTCACCTGATTGCTGTCTTAACTCTTCCTTCTCCTCCAGTGATTGTAGCTGGAACTTCTGGTAACAGCAGCAACCTGACAGGAACCTCACTGCACACGCATCACTGAATAGGGTTGCAAATGCAAGGTTGCGTGAATGGTCCTGTGATGGCAAATCGGAGAGCTATATCTTTCTACCGCCTTGGCGGTGAAGTGTCTAGTGTGCGCCTGGCATTTATAGCCCCAGATTTTTCTAACCCACAGGGCCATCTTGCGCCTCCTGCTCTTGCTGTGGTACAAAACTGGCATCCAGACATCTCCTCCTATTGTGCCTCTAGACAGAAGGCAGTCATTGCAGCAGAAAGGTGAGTCAAGTGCATGGTGGATTGCAACCACTTTGGCTTTAGTCAGGAAGGAAGTTCTGAATGCCGGCCAACTGATTGACTAGGTTTGAGAAAAGGAAGGGTTTGTGTAACCTGAGCAGCAGTAAATCTTTGTCATTTCACCAGCTGTTCATCTCGGTTTTTGCAGACGCTTTCACAGACTGTTGAACTCCCTGCGGCCCTTTAGCTGTTGCTGGACTCACATCAGCCCCAGCCAGCATAGCCCATTGGTCAGGGATGATGAGAGATTATAGCCCAAAAACATCTAGAGGGCATTTCTTTGGCTATCCCTGTTTTTAGGCTTTAGCTTGTGGCATGCTGTGGTTGGGGCTTGCAGTCTTCCTCCCTGCAGGGAGGCCAATGTTAGAAAGTTTGAAGAGCATTTTCTGGTGCCCTGTCCAGGCTTTTCTTTAGTGTCAGCAGTCTGCAGAGGGTCACATTTCTCCTCAGACTTAATGTATCCTCATGCCTGTGAGTCTGCTGTTCTGTTTCAATGAATGTGCTAACCTGAACAAACCAAGAACTGGAGTGGAGGAGGGCTTTCCCCCTGCCCCTTACTGTGGTCTTATTTACCTGTCTCCTGACAGATATGGAGGTAAACTCAATAGGGAAAGAGCGGATATATGTGGGGAAGCGCTGTAGCCGTGTTGTGAGATCTCTTGATAGCAGTGAGTATCTTTCTCCTTTGTCTCCCATGTTACACCTACGGTAGAACTAGGTTTCTGCATGTGTTGCCAGGTTGCAAATGTAAAGTGTGCACATGTATACATGTACTCAGACACATAAGGGCATCTCCATAAACGGCAGCAGTTTTCGACATACTGGTACAAAACGTGTTTAGATAGTTGAAATTATTTTAAATTGTATTGTTTTAACAGATTGATGGCTGGCTGCCCTGGGGTCTTTGGGAGGAAGGTTAGGATAGAAATTAAATAAATTGATGCACAAGTACAGAGAGTGCAGACATACTGCTGGTGGCTGAAGGCAGCCCTGTTTAGGGAAGCTTTTAATGTTTAACAGACCATTGTATTTTAATATTTTGTTGGAAGCTGCCCAGAGTGGCTGGGGAAACCCAGCCAGATGGGCAGGGTATACATAATAAATTGTTGTTGTTGTTGTTACTCATCCAAAGTATGATATCCATGAAAAGCTTAGTCTTTTTCTTTCTTCCTTTTTAATTTTAGCCCCATCCCTGCACTCCAGACATTGGGGAGCGCCTCAGCAAAGGGAGGAGAAGCAGAACCGAAGAGCAATGGAGACAGACCAGCTGCCAACCCCTTTGAGCGCCCAGGAAACAGTTGCTGAGTCCATCTACATTACCCGCCCGTTGCTCCACTGTATCCTCCCTGCAGTGTATCCTGTGCGCCACCAGAGAGAGCTGCAGCCCCAGTGTGGAGCAGCATGGCCCTTAATGCTGAGCGGGTCTTGGCTCCTGGGCAAACACTTGGAGGCTTTGCTTCAGTCAATGGGCCTGAAGATCTGCTCCAATTAACGTCCCCTGTTATTCTGATCCTGCTTTAATTTTTGCTATTGTAGCCCCCTTGGGCTCATGAGACGGCTGGGAAGTCTTTCTACTTCTATAGTTTTTTGCCTCTTGTCTGTTCAGTTCCTTAACTCTTGCACATAGTGGTGAGCGTAGGCTTATGGGGACAGAGATCTTGGAGACCCTGGCTCCTTTCAGCAGCCTTGGATATCTCAAGGTCAGTTGGGATAAAAGCATTTCATCGTCCTGGATCCATTTTATTTCACCTTAAATTTTTTGTAACATGATGATTACCTGGTTGTTTTACTCCGCTAGTGGTGTGCCTCTCTGCAGCTTCAAGGAGAGAAGCAGCCCCTCTGTGAGGAGCTGGCAGAAAAAGGAGGGCTTTATCTTTCGTGGCAGAGGCTGCCGGGTTGTCCTCCTGTTCCATTTGTTTGTTTGTTTGTTTGTGTGTTTGTTTAATTTTATTTATACTCTGCCCTCCCCAGCCAAAACCAGGCTCAGGGCGGCTAACATCAAGTATAAAAACAATTGATTAAAATACAACTTAAAAACAGGATTAAAATACAACTTAAAGTGCAGCCTCATTTCAGTGGAAGCCCAGATCAAAAACTGTTTGGGGGGAGAAAACGTCAAATCTTCACCAAGGCCAACTATCCAGACTGGTCCTATGTGGGCCAGAAAAAAGCAAAAAAGCCAGGGAAGTCCCCAATTAAGGGTTCCATCACAGAAGGAAAAGGAAAGAGGGGGAGGGGATCAGGCTGATTCCAAGCCAAAGGCCAGGCGGAACAACTCTGTCTTACAGGCCCTGCTCTCTGAGAGATGGTAGCAGGCTTCCTTTGAACCACGGTGCACCTCTGGAACTCATTTTCAGCAGCAGGACTCAACTTTGGAACATAAAAGTGGGAAGGGGAGAGTGAGAAACAGAGGGAGGGAGTGTGTGTTTGTCAAATTCCTCATCACTTAGATTAAGAGGAATATCATTCAGGTCAACAAGTACTACTCTCAGGCAGGCTTGAGGCCTAGTTGCACTCCTGTCTTTAAAAAAATGATTAGGAGAATCATTTTTTAAAAAATGATTGGGAGAATAGCTTGGCACTCCACACACACACACACACACACACACACATATCCAGCCCCTTGTGATTTCTCTGCTTTCCCTTCTGCAGTTTGAGTTTACTGAGTGACATGAAAGATCTCAACAAGCGCGAGTGTGTGGAGCTGAGGCGTCGGACTCTCCTGCTGCTGTACTACCTGCTGAGATCTCCTTTCTATGATAGATACTCTGAGTAAGGCTGCCTGGCTGGCTTCTTTTCAACCATATTAAAATCCCCACCCCCATCAGGAGACCTCTGGATTTCTAAAAGAGAAACCCATGGCTTGCGAGCATTCAGCACCCAAACGGGTTTTGTCTGTAAGCTCCATTCCAAGAGTCCCTTTCCCATTGGGAAGGAAGCCATTCTCATGGGCTCATCTGAGGTGTTTTTTCTCTCTCTCTGTTCCTTCAGGGGCAGGATCCTCTTTCTGCTGCGCCTGCTGGCAGATTATGTCCCTGGAGTTGGCCTAGTCACTCGTAAGTAGCTGACTGCTATGATTGGTCTTTTTAAAGGAAGCTGATAAAGGTTAAGGAGACCGTAGGGAGAATCCTCCACTGGTTTTCTAATCAGGGGTTTTCTAATCAGCATGTGCTTAGATGAGGGGTATTCAAGGATAGCAGCAGGGCTAGAAGATCATTTGAAAAGTTGGCACTAGGATCTGTGAAGCTGAAATGTCTCTTCAAAGACTTTAGGTGTGGCTACTAAAAATGCTTTGCTGCCGTTGTCTGCTATTGTCACATACGTATCTCCACAGCCTAAAAAGATGCTGGTGCACATTTGAATAAAATGTATATTCTCTTTTAGTAGGATACATCAATCTTCCATATATTTGGTGATTGTTTCCTTCACTGTTTATATCTAGCTTGGGATCTAATATTTCATTAAAATCTCCTCCTGGAGATTTTAGTGGTGGTGGTGGGGCAGTCAGGGAACCATCAGAGCAGCATGTGCCGGGAGGAAAGATAAGATTGTTCCTTCAGTGTAAGCAATTCTGCTTGTCTGACCAAAGCATCTCAGTGCTACATTGAATGCTGCTCACTGTTTTCATACTTGCTTTTAAAAAATGTACATGTTTTGGATGAAGGCATGGCTTACAAATTGTCTGAATAAATAGCAACTTTTAGGAGTTGACAAAGACAATTTTGTGCAGAATCCAGACTGTTGAGCAACACAGGAATAGCAGTTATTATTATTGGTGGGCTTTCCTTCTCCAAACATCTTTTCTGTCAAGACAAAGGGGGTCTATGCAAGGGACACCTTCTTGAGATATATTTCATATCAGTCCTTCCTTTAGATATATGAATATTAGATCTCTTTTCTTGCCCTATGAATAGCCCTCCACAGCCTTTCTTTCATATGCCCCACCTGTGATTTCAGAACTCCAGATGTTGGCTGGGAAGGGGCAGTTGTGGAAGCAAATGTTGGCAAGTTAATTTCTCGCATGTTGCTTTAAGGTCTTCCAGTTCATTTTCACATTTTTCTCCCTTCTTCATTTCAGGGCCACTGATGGACTACTTGCCAGCCTGGCAGAAAATTTATTTCTACAACTGGGGTTGATTTGGCCTCAGCTCAGGTTATTGCAGCCAGAGGGCGCTCAGGCTAAAAGGCAGAAGCTTGTGGTGGTAGGATGACTTTATACAGCGGGAGGCAACCTTGAGACTTTAAAGAACAGCAGCAGCAACAACACAACATGTGTCTTTCTATGGCTTATGCTAATGATTACTGAGAGAAGAGTAAGGGCTCTTCTGACATCTTTTTTTTTTAAATGTATCTCCCTGTGAACTAAGAATGCTACAAAGAGTAGGTCTTAAGGTTCCTATGCTACTCCTCTCTCCATTCTGATATATGGTTTTGGATCTCATGGGGCTTATGGAGGGGGACCCCTTTTTTTTGGTATGCATTTTCTATGGCTATGAATGAATAAAGCCGGGAGTCGGCAGTGCTTTTGGGCTAATTTGGTCTATTCTCTTGAATATTGGGGACATGCACCGCAGGACTAGTAAGGTCTTTTGCTTTCTGGCCAGCTGGGATGGAAGGCAGAGAGTTTTGCAGATGCTGCCAGTGCTTTGTTTCCGAGGTGAGACAGAGATTAGCATTCAAACCAGCCTGGAAATGTTTCCCCTTGTGCACATGCACCCCATTCTCAGATGCAAAGGGTGGGATTGGATCATTGGAATTAACCACGTGAGGATATGTGCTCCAAACCATTATCTTAATGTTATTATCTGGCACATAATTCAGAGTCATCACTGAAAAGCCGCTTCCAGACTCACAATAAGCTATTGCTGGTCTTTGCACAAACCCTTTACCCTTTTCTGGCTATACAGCCAGGCTTATTCCTCACCCCATATTTCACAGTGAAAACATATGCAGTTTGGTGCTGTGGTTGGCAGGGAACTGAGCCACCCCTTGGGCCAGCTCAGGCAGCAAGCCAAGAATGCTCTTGGGTATGCTTTTTTCCTTGGCTTATTTCCAGTGGTCCATATGCTGCTCGGCTGGAGCCTGGTCTGCCAGGGGCTGTGGCTGCTGGTCTTCTCTGCCAGCCTGCTTAATTTCCTGCCCTGCCTTTGAGGATATGCAGCTCCACAGCTTGCAGACTGTCTGGATAACAGCTAGTGTGTGCTGCAGGGCTTCCCTGAACAAACTGCCAGTTGCGGAGGTGCTGGCAAGCAGGGCCAAAGGCCCTGGCAAATTGGTTGGTGTCTGCAGAACTGAGTTCCCAGCAAATGAAACATAAAGGCCTGAGCCGATGCCTGGGTCAAATAAATCAGAATGGTTGCCCTATGCAAGGCATCCAAGAAGAAGTAATCGAGTGCTTCATCAACTCTCTCCACCCATAAAGCAGCAGATGGAGCACATAGTGCTTGTGCTGCCTACCTCCTCGGTTACTTACTGGCACGGTCTGTTTTTCCTTCTTGCTAAGGCTGCATTTACTGATATGCCACTTCCCAGCATCTTCAGTCTGTTTTTGCAGTGGTAGGCTGAATACTTGGAAGGGTTTGCCATGAATCAGGGCCCACCAGGTTCAGGAGGCAGTATGGAGAGTGCTCAGCTTGTAGATTTCTTTTTCCAAAGCTAGCAATAGCCTCCTTGCAACAGACAGGTGGGGGAAACTGCTCTCCATTTTCTGCTGTGTAGTACAATTTTCCTGCAAAACGAAAACCAAACCCATAGGAAATAAATGTTCTCAATCCCAGGGAAAGGATCTATGTACTAGAACAATTTGTTTAGTAGAGGAGGACTATCAGTCATTTCAGCAAGCTTGCTGATAAAGGAAAATCTGTCCTGTTTTCAGATGACACACAAACTTCTTAAGTTTGTTGGAAGTTGGGGTCTCGTCCCCATCTTCCTACCTTCTCCCTTTAATTGGTAGGTGCCATCACCACCTTATGGAGGGTCCTTGGAGGGATTTATGGGTGAAACGATAGACTTTTGCAGTCACTACTGGCAAGAGGCCTTTGTTTAATTTACCCTTCTTTCCTACTCCACAGTTTTGTAGCAGCGACCAGTGGCTAGACTGATTGGAAGCCCATTTTCGCTAGCTCACCAGTCTTCAAAATAAAGCATAAATAAAAACAGAAGTGAGAGAGATGGAGAATTTGAATTTAAAGAAAGGGTAGGTGAGAGAGAAAAGTTACAATCGGGTTTCTAGTCTCCATCTGATGAAGACTGGCCCTATAAGTTGAACCACATGGTTCAGGGCAGGTTAAAACAGGACCGGACAAACACTGTATGCTTCAGTTGTGACACCTTAATGCAAGCAACTGACAGATTCCCCTTCTCTGTGAAAGCTGGAGAGTGTGGGATTCTCCTATCATGTCTCTGAGGGCCTCATCCACCAACTTCTCTGATTCTCAAGAGAATAAATTTGTCCCCTGCGAGCCACAAGCTCTATGTACCAAGGACATAATGTTCAGCAGGCAGATAGTCGTACATCTATTATACAGAACAGCACCTTTGATAGCCCCCTCATCTGTGCTAGTATTTCTACCAGTTGTTTATTAATACTTTGGAGTTTGGTCTTCGTTAGGTAAAAAAAAAAGGTGGGGAAGCGAGTGCAGAATGCCTGTTTCCTCGCTCTACTGTCGAACTCGCACAGCTGCCTAACTCACTAGTAAAGGCATAGGCAATCTTGGCCCTCCAGATGTTTTTGAGACTACAATTCCCATCACCGCTGGTCCTGTTAGCTAGGGGTGATGGGAGTTGTAGTCCCAAAACATCTAGAGGGCCGAGTTTGCCTATGCTGTACTAGTTACTTTGATGCTGTGTTACTGAAGCCTGGCTGGCGCATAAGCTGGGGCTCTTCTCTTGTTCCTAGAGAATGTGACTTCATGGAAAGAAAGTGGGCATAGGATCAACGATGCCTGATGAGAAAGTACGTCATGTGGGATGAAGCATGTTTCTCTGAAATGGGACTCAGCTAGAAGAGTTGTAGAATCATGCAACTTTGCCTGAGAGGACACTTTTTCCGAAGGGGCTGCACAAGTTGCATTCTTAGACTGGCCCCATTGGGCAGGCCCATTACCTAGGAGTTAGAATGCTGTGTGTTCTTTACCCTTTGTGATGGCATTGTAGGCACTGGGAGCTGTCTTAAGTTCCATTGCTGAAAGCCACTAAGAGTAGGAACCCATTGTTGGATTTGACTGGCCAAATGGGATTCCTGCTTCTCTTGGTTCTTCTCACAGAGAGAGGACTGTCCATGCCAAGTCTTCAAAGGTAAAACACTGCTTGGTGGCCCTGCACTCTCCATTAGAGGGGAAAAAATGTGTACAATGAATTGTATACCTGACTCTTGCTACCCAGATGTGGCAAGGAATGAGGGTGAAGAAAAGTGGGTCATTTGAAATGAAAGCCACTTGCCTGCCTTTCTTTAGGAATCAGGCACGCTTTATTAAGGAATCATGGCAGCAGGTTAAATCAGAGATAGCCATTAAGTCTCAGTGCATGACCCCTTCTCAAAGGAAACCCGTGCCAAATATAAAACAACAGCTAGCAGTAGGATTATATTCCAAAGGCTCAACATCTGGGTAGATCGACGCATCTCACATGCCCTAATTCCTATTGAAATTGTCAGCAGGCACATTTTAAGGATCTTTTGCTCCTGCTGGCACTAAGAAAAGAAAACTGCAATATGTGGCTTATGCTCATTCTTCTTTGGGGTGTGTTGGGGGACTAAACGAAGGGAGGCCTCAAAGAGTATCATTAGACAGAATTTTACCAGGGTTAAAAGTCGTAACCACCAAACAGCACTGGGCTGAATCAGAGCATGATTTTCATGTTGCATTTTAGTGTAATGGCCATCACTGTTTTGGTATAGTGAACCACTTTAAAGATGTTCCCCTATGTATCAAGTCAAATTTCTTTGGAGAATTTAGATTTTCATGCAGACCCCTTGATTATGACAAATGCTTGAAATCACTGCATTGCTGGATGTCCTGAAGAAAGATGCAGAAGTGGGTGGGGGGGCGGGGAAAATGGGGACACAGGCGATACAAAAATAAGATCTTCAGTAAATACTGCAGTTATCCACCATCTTTTGGGTCTGTACATGCTTTTCAAACAAGACATTATAAATGGAAAGTGATATAATAAACAGATAAAATTAATTAGTTAATAAGGTTTTAAATAGTTGCATTTTCGAAATGTGATTTGATTACATCTATAATTCCTTGATCAAGAGGATATGTTATGGTTTGGAGGGAAGTTTTTTAACTACGGAGGATTTATTATAGGCACTTGCACTTTTTTTAATTGCACATTTGGGCTAGTGCTTTGTGATTTGTTTTATAAATTATTATTTGGCCGGGAAGGTGTTTTGAAATAACCACGTGGGGAACTCCCTCTGCGCTAATAGTCCATAAGATCAGGGCTATAGGCAACAACCATCGCAGTTCCTGACCTTGTCCTCTTCTGCAGCAGGCTCAGTCCGTCTGTCCCAGAGGAATTCTCTGCACCCCTGGAGCTCCAGCAGCAGCACTTTGGCCTGGTGGATGGCATGTATTCCTTCCAGTTCCTACTACACAACAGCATAGGGCAAGGAGAGCCAATGTGTTGCCCTCCAGATGTTGATGGACTACAGTTCCCACCATCCCTGACCCTTGCCTATGCTTGCTGGGGCTGATGGGAGTTGTAGTCCTTACCTCTGGGCAAAGGGATCGTCAAATATATAGTCACAAGTTAGGGGGGAAAAGTCCCTTCCAGGTTATTAGAAGAAACCTTTCTCAATTTTTGGTCCCCAGATGTCATTGGACTACAGCCCAATTATTCCTGGGCAGCAAAAGTAATCATAGGGGATTGGTGGGAGTCATAATCCAACATCTTGGGGATCTGTTGGTAGGGAAAGCTGCAGCAGAGACATTGCTGACCAGTGCAAGATGGCCTGAGCATTTCAAATCTATTCTGGCGTCACTGTTCCAGCTACCAAATTTCTGAACTTAATCCAAAGTGCTGGTTTTGACCTATAAAGCCTTATGCAGCTGAAGGACTACATCTCCCCAACATGAACCAACCTGGATCCTCCATATGTGGTTTGGGGTTGTCCTCTGTGTGCCCTCTCCAAGGAAAGTGAGGTGGGTGGCAACACAAGAATGGTCATTTTCAGTGGTGGCTCCCTGATTATGGAAAGCTCTGCCTAGTACTGCCACTGGCTACTTTTAGGAACCAGGCAAAAACATTGCCATTCAGCCAGGCCTTTAACTTGGAGAGTTTTAGATACTGTTCCCTCCTTTAGTGCACGGGATACGAACCTACCTAGACCATGCGATCATAATCTGAAGCCCTTCTTCGTGTGCCTCCTCCATGAGAAGTCCGGAGAGTGGCAACATGAGAAGGGGCCTTTTCTGCAAGGCTCCCTATTTGTGGAATGCTCATTATACACCTTTAGGCACCAGGCAAAAACGTTACTCTTCAACCAGACCTTTGGCTGATTAACATCCTTTTAAATGTGTTTGTGGGAGGGCTTTTTATTGCTTCGTTTCTTTTTATTATGTATTTTCATCTTGTATTTTCATGCTATGAACCTCCTTGAGATCTACAGATGAAGGGTGGTATACAAATTTAATAAATAAAAGCAAAATTTTGAGTCGACTTTTTGTAAAAGAGAGAGCAACTAATAAGTATTATTATCGTTATCATTATTATTCTTAATCATCGCCCACAACAAAACCCAGCTGTATCAGATCACTGAGTTTTCTTCCATGACCAGCTGCACCATCTATTTTCTGGATTCAAGAGAAAGAAAGAAAAAGCACCCCTCTGTCAATTTCAGCCCCTCATTTGAGTTTGTATGGAATGGAAGCAATTTGAATGTGGTTCTGTAGGGAGAGGTGGGCGGAAGTGGATAAGACAAGACTCTTGATTGACTTTTGACACAACGCCTCTGAATGCCACCACTGTTGCTTATTAAGCCAAGAAGTCTAAACTGACTAACAAACTTGACAACCATGTGCCTTAAGCACCCTAGGATGCCCTGTTGGTTCAAATAAGTCAATCCTTAGAGCACCGGTGGGCAACCTGGTGCCCTTGAAATGTTGCCAGACCACAGCACCTATCATCCCTGATCACTGGCCATGCTGGCTGGGGCTTATGGGAGCTGGAGTCTAACAACATTGGAGGAACCCCATGTGCCGCTCTTATCACTGCATCACTGCGAGCATTTTGGTGTGCCAGTTGAACCACCCTCCCTCTCCTCAGCTTGCATGAGGTTCTTACGATCTAATTTCAGGGTGCATGTGGGGGAGGAGAGGGGAAAGCCCTATTGTGCAGGCAGAAGTCTTTGCACGCTGAGTGCTGGCAGCGCTCAGTAGGTGAATCCCTCCTCCAGTTTCCCCAACCCTGCCTCTAGTTAACTGCCTCGAGGATCCCATAATATGCCCCTCTTAGGGCCATGTGAGCCTTCACTTCCACATCCTCCTATGTGATTTTTTTTCTCTTCCTCCCCTGCCATTGCCACACACTTCTCTTACTAGCTCCTGTCTTCACAGATTATGGCATTAAACCAAAGATGCCCAACTTCCGGAGACGGATACAGCGGAAGGAATCGGAAAAGCTGCAAAAAGCACACAAAAGCAAGCGGGATGAGCCAAATTTTGAGGAGTATTATTACGACGACCTCCTTTGAGTCTCTTAGGGAAATGCAACTAGAGGTGCCACCTCTGAAGTGTACTTGCACCAACTAATTGATCTGTCACAGGCAGCAAAAGCCCCTCAAACCCAAATCACCTAGTAATGCAAGAAGCGAGATCTTCCCCTTCCTTTGCTCTTTCACACTTGCATGCCTCTCTCCCACCCCACCCCCCCAGTTCTGTGTGCTCTATGCATCCATCCTACAGGCATGGCACTTGGCACTCAGCAGGGCAGTTGCAAGGTTTTGGCTCACATCTCATGTTTTCACTCTTATGGGTGTTGAGCAAAGCTTGAAAACATTTGATGAGGGCCAGAGATGGGTGGGGGGTTTTTGTGTGTGTGTTTTTGATGCAGAGGCTGGGATTGAGTTGGCCACAGCTTTCTGTTGCCATTGCCTTCTCTCCCTTGCCTCCCGTCATGACTCTTCTTATTGTGGGTCCAATATTACTTCCCCTCTTGCCAATTCTTCTATTCTTTGCTCCCGCCGCACAATAAAATTCCAGATTCTATGGAAGCTGACTACTATGAGTTGAATTGTATAATGTAAATATATATACAGTTCCATATTTGACAAAATTGATTTCATTTAGGGCTTTTTTGGTGTATAATTAAGTGTTTTTGTTTTGAGAAAAGCAGAAGTTAAGTGCCTCAATGGCTCTCCAGATATTGGACAACAATTCCCATAATCAACGTTTATTAGTGTCCAACAGCATCTGAAGGGCAGCAGATTCCCCATCCCTACTTTAGGGTCTCCCCAACATCTGGTAGAAATGCAGACCCAAAACCCTTTGAATGCCGCTTAATAATTGGCTGCTTTCCTTAACTGGCAACAACAGAGCTGCCAACATACATTCTATATTTAGCTAGAGAAGAGGCTAGTAGATTAGAAGATTTTGTGGCAGAGTCCATTGAGGTCCTGGAATTCTGACATCTGAAAGCCTTTAACCAGAATAGGGGAATGTGACACATTTCTGGTGGTTGCAGGGGGCCAACAGCTGGGTAAACTCTGGCAAGACTTCTCAATGATTGTCAATAACTAATAAATTAAGCCCCCTCCCCATTGTATCTGAAAGCAAAAAAAAAAAAAAGACACACAACACCAAGGTTCACAAATATATGGAGAC
Source organism: Podarcis melisellensis (assembly GCF_964234715.1). Lineage (NCBI taxonomy): Eukaryota > Metazoa > Chordata > Lepidosauria > Squamata > Lacertidae > Podarcis > Podarcis melisellensis. The sequence goes on from NC_138528.1 coordinate 50,603,643, forward strand.
AGAACCTCAATGGAAATGGGAGGGAGTTGGCCTCCATCTGTCTTGGGAGACAATGGAGGAGTGCCATGCTCCCCACCCTGCCTGAAAGCCAAGCTATTCCAAGAAGAACGAGATCTACAAGAGAGTTGTTTTATAATACCCAACATAGTCATTCAACACTATTGGATTCAGTGGGACCTTTCCACACTTTTATAAGCCTATGCAAGCTTTATACCTGTACTTTTGAAAACTGAAGATGTGTGACATTTCCCTGGAAATCTGATGTACTATAATTTGGTTTCAAAATGGGGGTTGCAGAACCTGGAATGCTGCTATGCTGCAGCTGGTGTGGCTCCCCAAGGAAGGCTAGCAGAATGTCAAATTTGGCTCTTGCAATTCCCAGGAAAACAGCAGTTTGCTTAGAGGCCTGAGTCTCCTTGGGCAACAAAACAACAGCAACGCAGGCTCTTTGAAACATCAACGTTTAATCATTGTTGTCATTAGAGCAGAAGCACAGAGCCCCCTGCTTTTGGGGGGGGAGGGGGAGAAGGGCAAAGGCACACCTTTCTGCAGCTCTTATTAGCCCCTAGTCACTCATGCTATTCTCCCAGCTTTGCTTCTTCTCCGTGGGACCGAGCCCTTCCTGAATCAATTTTGTGCTTATGGCTGGAGCTCCTCTCAAGCCCCTGATGCAGATGAATCAGATGAACCCTGGCTCTCGTGTTCTGTGCAGGGTCCAGATTCCCTCCGTGAATGCAGAACCTGCAGCTGGAGAGCGGGTATGGAGGGAAGGGAGATTTAGAGCAAGGGCCGGGGTGGAGGAGCTCTTTCCATCAGCAGATTCCCAGGGCATGGGTCCTCCCTGGCTGTCTACATGCCTTCAAACTGGGAGGGGCTAGGACAGGCACCAGTGTTCCTCCAGTGGTTCCCGGATTTTTTGCAGGCACAGGATAAGAGATGGATGCTATGTCTTGGGAACTGGCGGGGCAAATGGCCACCACCCCCTTTCCCCGTCTCCTCGTCCACTATTCCCCAACCCCACCATCCCAGCCAGGGACTGGGCTCACTACTTGCAACCATCCCCAAGCTTATTAGCTATTCCTTCTGCAGTGGAAGAGCAGCATTCTCATCTTACTAAACTCCCAATGTGAAGGGCTGAACACGGCAGCTAGAACTAGAGCAGGCCCCAAACAGACTCGAGCAGAACTCGTGGAGCCCTCTCTCTCGCAGTAGCACCAAGGCAGCCCATTCAAGTGGGCACTCCCAGTGCCCATGCCCACTCTCCTCCTGTACCAGCGGCAGCAACACCTGCTTCCGCTGGTGGTGCTTTATTTCAGATAAACAAACGAACGGAAAAGCATATTTCTTCTTCTGATAATAAACCCTTTTTTTTTTGGTCCACCCACCCCACCCATCCCAAACCCCCAGCCCAAGGAAAGAGGAGGGGCACTGAAAGAGGTGGGGCTCTGCGCACTGAGGAACACTGTTCCCACGCCCACTCCTCCTTCCATCTCAAAGCAGCTTGTCCATGCACAATGGGGGGGAATGGCCCTTGTCTGTACAGGAGGGCAGGGGCTGCCCCGGCCCCTACTCTAGGTAGATGTCCTCTGTGGGGCACGTATATTCCACACATTCCTTGTAGAACTGATGGAAGGCTCTCCTGCAAAAAGAAAACATGAAATGGAACGTCAATTGGGAGCTGGGATTCTTCCACAGAACAGGCAAAGCAACAAGTTAGAGCTCAACACTGAGCCTACCAAGAGGACCTTATTTGCCGCCTCTACTGCATCTGCAGAAAACAGTATTTGGAAAGAGGTAGATTCCATCATGGGAGCAAGGCTGGAACGGGAGAGTGCCAAAGCTCTGCCTAGTCAGGTTGTATGGGATCAAGTCCAATCTGCTACCTCTGATGATGTGGACAGGTTGCTTAGACGAGTGAAACCTACCACCTGTCTCCTAGATCATCAAAGTGAGCTGGGTAGGGCTGGGCAATGGGCTCAGTGGGGTGGTGAATGCTTCTCTCAGTGAGAGAGTCTTCCTGGACACCCTTAAAGAAGCTGCTATTAAACCACTCCTTTAAACACATCTATGGACCCGGCCATTATGGCCAATTATCACCCAGTCTCAGATCTTCCATTCCTGGACAAGGTCATTGAACAATTCCAGGCACATCTGGAGGACGCGTACCATTTGGATCCCTTTCAGCTGGGATTCAGGCCCCATCATGAGACTGAAACCACTTTGGTTGCACTGGTTGATGACCTCTGGTGGGCTAGAGACAAGAGGTCAAAGCTGTTTCCTGGTTCTGCTGGATCTCTCAGCAACTTTTGATACTGTTGACCATGTTATCCTTCTGAACTGTCTAGGGGGGTTGGGAGCTGGGTGAAAAGTGGCTGATTCCTGGCCACTAATGCTTCTGCTGACATCTCCAGTACCCATCTGCAACTGACACACCCCTCTCTTAGATCCAGGTAGACTGGGATCTTTGTAAATAGCAGGAATTTTCAGGATGTAGTCTGAAACTCACCCTACAGACTCTGCAAGTGGTTTGGTGGACTCCTCTGCAACAAAGACATGGCACGCAAATCTGTGGTCAGCTGGGTGCTTGGTGATGAACCCAAAATACCTGAAAGAGAAAACACAATATATTAGCTTGGGCTACAGGTTGGGCCTCTGGTATCCTAGGGTAGGAATGAATTCTCTAACAAAGAAACAAGACCCATTGGTTCCATTCTTCCTGCAGGTACAAAATATACCTCCCTGAAGAGAAAGCCATTGGTTTTGCTTTGCATGTGTGGGCAAAAGCAGTAAGTGGGATGAATACTTTTCTTCCTGTGCAATTTGCGTACCAGACAAAGCTGGTAAACGGCAGCCGAGACAACAGAGCTCACCTGGATCTCTAAAAATAAAGCTTGATTGAGAAGCCAACCCCCCACCCCCAACAAATGATGGGCACACACCCTGCCAAATTCACAGCGGTCTTCTGGCTTCTGACTATCTATGGTACCAAGTGGAGGATAAGTGTAGGTGATACAGTCTGATTAACAAGATCACAATGCTGTTATATGCCCATCCCACCTTTATCAAGCATATTACTTAGCAGGGATTAAGAAGATTACCACACAGGAACTTCCTATACAACAAGTTACACTTCAAAGCCCCCAAATTGCCTAGGATACACTGCAGGATAGTGCAAGAAGGAAGAGCTATGTGTCTCCTTTGCCATGAATTCATTTTGACCATCCGCCATGACTTACTTGTTGTTCTTTGGGTGGTATCCACAGAATGAAATGTTCTTCAACTGGAAAAAGTGGCTACATTTATTCCCCTGCAGGACGGAGAGAGCAAGATGTTAGGCTTGGGTAAGAGTTAGGACCGTTGAGGAACCAGAGCCATTTATTGAAGGAAAGGGAAATTAAAATGTATTCGGATCCCTCACCCTTGGGAGATCCAAGTCACAAATTAAAGGGACCTCAGGCTGTGTTTTGGGGAAAGGATATTCCATTGTAAAACTCGCAACAGGAAAGTTAGGAAGGAAAACGTGCATAGACTATTTTGTGTGATATGAGCCTATTCCCATCTTTTAGCAATTTTTGTCAATGAGTGAAATCGCAGCTGTGATTGACAGGTCCTATGTTACACACACATCAGAGGAGACCCAAAAACAGCTCCAAAACGACCAAGGAAGTCCCTTCTCCAAACACCTGAGAAAAACATCAGCCAGGTTCAGTTTGAAGCCATTTTACTGTCTTCCTTGCTCTATGTGTGACTTTTTTCTAGATGGAGAAAGAACTGCCTGATTCATTCAGAAGGATTTTCCAGGTTCTTTTAAAAGCTTTTCTCTTCCTTTGGCTTTCCCTGGCAGAAATGGGATTGTTGACCAGAAACAATAACTGAAAAAAATCCAGGATTTTAGTGTAGCTGTAATTGGGCAGTAGCATGTCTACCCAAAAGCAAAATTAGCAGATAGGACAGTAAGTAATTCCTGCTCTTTCTAACTCAGAATTAATTTCATGCAAGAAAAGAGCTTTTTCCAATATTATGTGATTTTATTTTTTAAAAAACCCTGCCAATGCAAAATACATATCACAGGGGGGTACTGCAACTGAGAGAGCTATGTGGGTTACATCAACCATGCAAAGTAGCCCTAGCGTGCTATATTCAGGCCTGCAACATATTATTCGAATATGTTGAACTAGCAAAAATGACGCAAAAAATTAGAAACCAAAAAAATACAAAGTTTATTAGCGATTGGAATAAATTTATGGTATATATTGAAGGAAACTATAGAAACTTAAAAACTACAGCAGGTCTGATATAAACCTTACGATGCGCAAACCATTAACAATTATTAGCTGCAGAAAAAAAGAAAGAATTTTTACCAAGAAGCCCGAAATCGGGAGGGAAGGAGGTCAATAGGTGTGTAGAGGAAAGATCTAAATATCTAAAGGTATAAAGAATTAAGGAATAAGACAAAGAACTGTAACGGAAATTGATGTTATTTTTGTGTTATGTATGGATATATATTTTTTTTCCCGTTCTTTTTTCTGAAACTGTTGTTTTGTTTTTTCTTTTGGTTATTTAAGTGAAACTCAATAAAAAGAAATTAAAAACCAGGCCTGCTAGGGAGAGGCTGAATAGCCTCTTGGTGCGTTGGTTTCTTCTGCCTTGGTTAGGGAAATGCAGTTGAGGGTGTTGTTAAGTGATTGTCAAGTGGATTAATTGCTTTTTCAACCAAAGGGTGGTGAAAATAGGGGAATTATTGGAAGCAGCTTCTTGTTCCCAGTATGATAATCAACAGTTACTTACTGTTGGTCAGGAAAAAGAAAAGGGTGTCTGTTTGTCCTGTGCTAATAACACTGTTTTAGTTGTTAAGGAATAAAAATAATAACTAACCACAGCAAATGCTGCTAGAATACACTGCATTCAATCTTGAATTCATCCAGCCATGAGCACTTAAACCTCAGTCGCTGTATTTCTTATACCACTTTTGGTACACACCCTCCCCTACCATCTGAAATATCGTGTCTGGTCTTGAAATGAATATAGTAATGCCAACCTAAGATCAATTGATGAAGCGTAACGTAACAGGTTAACAACTCAGGGAACAGGAGTTTATTGCACGGTTTAGGGTTGGTACAGGAGGACAGCAATGCCCTTGTGCCTTTAACAGCTGTGTGGCAGGCAGATATTTAACAGGTTAAACCTTTTCTAGTATGGAAACATAAATACAGAGCAAGCTTCCCCCGCTGACATTCTGCCTCTCAGACATATTATTACTGATGTGCAGCTCCTTATCTATTTTTGGGCTCTTCATCCCACTCATAAAAGATTATATAAATTTCCGTATGACACAAAGCAAATGCAAATCTGTATCCTCTTTTGTGAGTGGGGCAGAGGGTCTAATCCACATACAAGTGTCCTGGGTCCAGAAAACCCTGTTGGCATCACTAGTTCCAGATCATAAGCTTCTTACTCTCTCCTAAAGGGTCTTATGCAGGAATACGAAAGCAGGGATTTCAGGTTCAGGATTATAGGAAGGCTGCAGCAGTATCAGAGTCAAGCAATATTCTTGTACCAGCTACAAAACGTCCCAGCCTTTACATTGTGTGTCACTTAACCTTCAATAAATGAAAGGTCTTGATTCTGTTACAATTATTTCATGAGGTAGAATTGAATGGATTCTACTTTAGTGTTAGTGCACGAAACATTATATAATAATGGGACAGTTGGTTACACACATTTGAAAAATAGTCATACATTCAAACAAATGTTTTGTGCAAGCAAAATAAATTGAAGCCAGCTGTGTTGATTAAACACAGCCCAAGCTCAGATAATTAATTAACACGCTATCATATATATTTCTCTCAGTCTTTCTGCTTTCAGGTCCACTGCCCTTGATTGACTCTAGTAGGGCATTTCCATTGTGAACAGAATGCACTTTCTGAATGGCTTTGCTCCTTCCTCTTGAAAGCTTCATGTGAGCTACTTATGCAGAGAGGCTTTACTGTACAGATCCACAGGACACCGGTTAAAATAGTAGCAGACGGGTTTAGCAATGCTTCGTAGATTATCGAAGCAGCTTAGCAAACAGACCTTCCAGTGCATTAATATACCTACAGCCTGGGAGCATGTACTTTTGCATCTGGACTTCAGGGCATGAATGTGACTCTGCCCTGTTATCCAATCCCCAATAGACTCCTTCAGGAAAAGACAGGAGGAACCGCCAGCCAGGACATATGCAAATCGCTCTCGTTTGCATGCTCTCTTTTGTTTATTGGCCAAGGGGTAGCACTGAGCTGCTGCTGGAAGATGTAATGAGCCACAGAGAGCACAGAACCCAGGAAGAGTGCTGGCAGCAGAGCTACACATGTGGTCAAGCCTACCTTGCTGGGATCCTTAGAGTCATCGCCTTTCACAGCAATCTTGACTCCTCTCATGCTGATCTCCAGGACGCAGCTGGAGGGCGGGTTAAAGTGCACGGTGAGGCGGCGAGTAGTGGCAATCTGTGCCAAAACAGAAAATTTGCACCAGCTGTCACACAAACTATCTGGAGTTTCTGGTGACACTGTTCTTCTCATGGAAAATATCACTCCCCCTCCATTTGATATAAAACTGGGGTCCCCATTCCTCCTCCCAGGTTGGCAGTTTCAAGAAACATTGACTTCAAAGTACCTGAAACCAGAAGATGGGGGATCTGTTTTGGGAGTGGGAGGAGACAAGGGTCGAAGGTAGATATAATGTCCCAAGATTGCTGTATATATAGCCATACATATACATACACACCCACACTCCACATTAATATATGTTAAATTCATTCTTCACATTATTTAAAAATTGCGAAGTATTAACATCAGTTGCAGAACTGCTATATGGACGGCGAATAAGGAGGGTCATCGGTGATATCACTGGCATTGGTCAATAAGCAACCTCCACAGGTATCTTTCCCACATCAAATACCAAGAGAACTGCTTTTTTTTTTAAGCTTAGCTGGGAAACAACAACAACAAGAAGAGGAGTTTGGATTTGATATCTGGCTTTATCACTACCTGAAGGTGTCTCAAAGCGGCTAACATTCTCCTTTCCCTTCCTCCCCCACAACAAACACTCTGTGAGGTGAATGGGGCTGAGAGACTTCAAAGAAGTGTGACTTTCCCAAGATTACCCAGCAACTGCATGTGGAGGAGCGGAGACGCGAACCCGGTTCACCAGATTATGAGTCTACCACTCTTAACCACTACGCCACACTATACTAAGTGTGTTAATATTTATAACCAATGATAGCTTTTGGTGGAGTGCAGGAGTGTGTTCCCTGATACCACCTGGATATCAGGTTGTGGAGGAGGCCCTGCTCATGGTTCTGCCAATGAGCATGGCTTGTCTGGCTATGAAATGAGCAGGACCTTCTCTGTGGCTGCACCTCAGTTCTGGAATTCCCACTCAATCAAGTTATTGCACTTGTCCCCAACACTGACATCCTTTCTCCGACAGTTAGAAGCACACCGGCTTATTCATGCCTTTGGTGAAGGGCGAAGAGGGTATGGATGACTCATTAATCTTCTCTGCTGCATTAGGTATGGTATTTGGTATTTCAACTTTTTAAATTGATACATTATTTTACACTGATTCTATTGTTTTATGATGTGGTTTTATTGTTGCAAGCTGCTCTGGGCTCCGTAGGGAGGAAGATAACAACAGCAACAAATGATGAGGAGTGTGTTTTCAAACTTGCCTACTGCTTAATTCCTTCTATGTTTTAGCTCTCGTTCCCCCACTTCCATCTGAACTAGTATGGCGTTACCAAGGAATCTTGATAAAAGATTCCAGAAAGCGCACATAACTTTCAGATGTTGCTAATGTACAGGATGAGGGTGAACCAATGGAAGCTTTATCCATTCAGGATGGACTTGCATATAGTGGGCAGCGTAAATGCCAGCAGAGTGACAAAAAGCCTATTCAGAATGAAGTTACCCCAGAAAGACATAAAGCCTATTCAGAATGAGGTTACCCCAGAAAGAGCAGGTTTGCAAAGTAGAGTGTGTGCCTCTTTAATCTAGGCCTCCTCCTGGACTCTATGTCCAAAGCAGTGGTTAAGCGTATGTTTTATCAGCCGCCACCAATTTGCCAACTGCACCCCTTCCTAGAAGATAGAGATCTGGTCACTGTGGTGCCATGGCACCCTCCCACCTAGACAGCTGCAACATACTCTCCATGTGGCTGCTCCTAAAGGTTATTCAGAAGCTGCAACTGGTCTAGAATGCAAACACCAGACTGATTTCTACCAACAGCCATGGGGAGCAGATAACACCAATCCTATGTGAGCTCCAATGGCTGCCAGTTGGTTCCAGGCCAAGATGCTGGTATGGACATCTTAATGTCACTCACAGCCTGTGCCTGGAATATTTATGGGGACCATCTGCATATGTATATTCTCCTCCCTAAAGATACAGGGCAGCTATACCTGTCTCCTGGTGGTTCTATTTTCTATTGAATTGGTAGCCACCACAAGAGTGCCTTCTGGCTGGAGGCCCACAGACTGCAGAACCAATTGCCTACAGAGATCTTCCAGATTCAGGACTTTGCCTTTTTAAGTAGGTACTAAAGGTAAATTTATTTACCCAAGAAGCTTTTTATGGTTAAAGTGCCAATTTGGTAACATACCCACACACCTCACTCTGACAGTTTTCTTGGCATTTTAATCGTATGTTGGTTTGAACTTCTCTGTCTTGAGAATAGTATTTTCAATAGTTGCATTGAAAGGCACAATATACATTTTCTAAACAAAATGACATCACATTTTCCCTCCCGCCAAAGAAAATGTCCCGTGGGAAAACCATGGCTTAGCAGGGATGGGCAGGGAAAGTACCTTCTGCATAGCTGCGCACAGCACATCATTTCCTTTATGATATGGAACCTGGACTGAGCCGAGAAACTTCACCCGGTACTGGTCCACCCAATCGCTACTCTTGCTTGAATCTAAAAATCAGAAGTTCAAGATAGGTGAGAAGAATCCGATTCACATAGATATCCTACATGGCGTAAAGTTAGGAGGGAACAGATTTCTGGTTGCTCTAACTACTGACATAGCTGTCAGGGATGGGACACAAGTCGTGAACATCTACACTCCTTCATATGAGTGATAATTTGTACACCAGCTTTGTCCTTTCCCCTTCCACTTTGAAGAGTGTCTGAAGTGTCAGCATTTTCTCAGGAAAAGTCCTGGTTTACAAGACAGCTCTGAGCCAGGACTGAAGTGCATGAGCACAGAGCAGGAATGGGTACAAGTGGCCAGATATATGTGGGTAGCAGAGCCATTGATGGGTTAAGTACCTGTCATATGATCTGGATCCTTGGTGACCTCAATTGCGTAGTAAGCAGGGAAGATGCCCCGGTCCCCGGTCCTCATATTATAAGCCTCATACCAATAGTCTTCAGCCTGAACCTCCACCAGCAGAGGGTCATCGACCTCCAATTCCAGTTCATCTTCATGACGAGGCACAAACCTGAGAAGAAAACCATGCAACTTATCTAACCAAAGCTCTGAAGATACAAGCCCATTGTAAGGTTCAAGAAAGAGACCTGCAAAAAATTATGTATTGGGGGTCAAAAGGTAACGGCCTAAACTTTCACTGCCAGCACACTAGACGAAAAGTGCCTGCATGTTGGCACAGATGTTATTTCTCTAGGCTTGGCTTAGCAAATAACTTCTCACATGAGTGGTGCCACCTCAGAGGAGCTGCTCATGGAAGACTGCAGGAGCTACTTCTCCATAGTTAACTCCCTCCCCCCGCAAAAGTATCTACTTCAAACTGCCATATGCTGTTCCTCAGCTGCTACCCCACTGAAGACGCCATAATGAATGTGCAATGTTAGCTGGTCGTATCCTAAGCTAGCCACACAATCCTAGGGTACAGAACAAGGTTAGAACTCCATCTTGTTGCTAAGCAGCTACCTCATGTATGTGAAAACTTGACATGCAGGCCATGTTTCTGGAACAAGTAGCCCATGCCAAGAACCACAAGTTAAGGCAAGGGTTGTTACAAACTACCTACCTAGAATATTTCAAGAATTGTCAAACTTTTCTTTTGGTTTATGCCTGGTTGGAGCTATTGGTGAGAAAGGCTCAATAAATCTAAGGAATAATCAATCCTTTGATATAACCAAGGGAATGAATGTTAGAGGAGCTGTGTTTATTCTCTGGATTCAGCTTTGCAATGATGAGGGCCACTGTGAGGAAGACTTCTTGGTGACTCAACCAGGCATAATGGATTTTGGGTATTGGTCCAGTCCAGTAACTTTCAAAGCCTAACATTATGAATGGAGTTTTGTGTGCTTTTGGCAACTCTTTTGCACCCTATCAAGCTAACAGGGATATGTTATTTGCATACATAAGCTCTGAAAAACAATTTCTCCCCTGGCTTAACAAATCCTCACAACCAGTGTCCAATATAGGCAACCCTGGATGTTTAATTGAAAACCTTCCATGGGTGAGAACCCAGTTCCAAGTATGTTTTTCTATCTGTACCACAAGCTGAGATCCATTGATCAAGGCCACTGAAGACACCTTATGCCTTAGATGACATCTCTGCAATTCAGGTGGTCACAGCTTGGAAAACACCACTGTTTGGGTGGATGGGAGGATTCTGGGGCAAAAGGTTTTATCTGCACTCACCTGAAGACTGCTCGGTGTGTCTGCTCTTGCTCCTCCCCATTGATAATACAAGAGAAGAGACCAAATGATTCAGCACCTGGAAATGAAGTGGGGGAAAATACTATAGGCACCTAATAACTCTCATCTTCAAGCAATGAAGTCAACTGTTTTCTGGAACCTGTTTTGCCAAATCAGAAGTGCCCAACAATCATCTTAACTGCACAGCTTCCTAATTTCAATTGGTGAGCGAAGATCCTCTGTGAGGAGTGGGAATTCTATACATGAGTAGCTGCTCTCATGTAGGTATCCTCAATGGGACAATGTGATACAGAGAGGAATAACCTGACCAATGATAACATTCTGGGTGGGTGTGTTTCATTGTTGTAAGTTCTGACAGGAGCCACTATTTCACAGCATATCCAGTTGGGAGAACAACATGGTGTTGTGCTCTCAATAAAGTTAGCCAAAGCTTTACCCTGCAGCCTCACCACACTTCCTGCAAATGTGGCAGAAATTGATGTGTTCCAAAACTCAACATAATGTAAGCCTCAATTCAATATAATGTAAGATAAAATGGAGGAAACAACATGTGACAGTAGCCCAAGGATTTCCTGCAGGAATCCAATAGAGAAAAAGCCAGTCAAAAAGGTCTAGCATATTTTGGCTTCTTAATGGGCATCTACATGAAAACAACCAATTGACTAAGCTGGTAGCTTCTTGTGGAGCAGATAAAAGGCCTGGAGACATACTTCTTTTCCTTAAGTGTTGGAGGTGATATGAGGATCGGATTGTTCCCCATAGTGTGTATACTCCTCTCCCTGTCATCTCTGGTAAACAGGTTTTTCGGGGCGTTGAAGTGTTTCTAAAACCCTGCTTGCCAGAGGTGATAGTGGGACAAAAGAAACATGTATGGCAACAATACCCATGTCGTATTCCTTTCAATAAATTGCCTCTAACAATCTTGATTTATTGAGTTCTGAGAAAGCATTATGCCATGGCCATACACTTATGTTTAGGGAGATTTTGTTCCTCAACCCATTCAGACACCAGCATTAGACTGTAAATCAACCTTCACCAATCCAGTTCCCTCCAGATGTTTTGGACTATAGCTCCCATCACAACAAAGTCATAGTCTAAAGTGTTTGGAGGGAAACCCAGTTGGCAAAAGCTGCTCTTGAACATATTTGACATTTTCTTGAACTACACATCCAAGTTGCTCTAAGGTCTTCTGAGGTCACCTTTGGTCTTAACCAGATTATTTTTCATAGAACTGTCCCTTGTATTGACCAACAACTTCCTTGTACCCCCCCCCTCAAGGCATTGGGTTTTAATGCCTGAGCAAGTGAAATCTGCTATGATATGCTGTGAGATTACAGGTCGCTCCCCCCCCCCCCCCGCTTCAATACCAATGCTCATACTGGAATTTGCCCCAGCACTCACTGGAGGAGCGTGACCGTCCGCTCATGAAGACGTTGAGGAACTTCTTGGAGAAATGGATGTCTGCCTCAGGGGTGGAGTCCTCAGAGAGACAGACAGAGTCACGTTTCAGGGCGTCCTCCTCATACTCCTCCCCAATGGCTGACTCATAGGGTGAGGAGACACAGTTGTCGTAGACAGTGGCTGAATCGCTCTCGTCGCTGTAACCCGAGTAACACTGTTTCAGGCTTACGAGTTCCAGCTGCACGTCCTCGTCTACCACAAGAGTGTATTTGACCGAATCGTAGGAGAGGGCACTGGTGTCGGAGCTCACAGACGCCCTCTGGCGGCTATGGCAGGGCCGGTAGCCGCCATTGCTGCTGCTGCCGTACACAGTCCTTGGTGCGTTCATTTTGTCAGGTGAGGACAGGTAGTCCAGCACTTCATCCTCCTCGCTGATTGAGGTGTTAGGTTTTCCTGCCAGTTGTGGGTAGCTGGAAGTGTCTATGTCAGAGCTGATGGACATCCGGTTATCACTGGACTGTGACATGAATGGCTTCTCAGACTCCAGAGGGTCAGAATTCTTTTGCACTGGTGTGAGGTAAATCTCCTCAGTAGCCTCCAGCCTCACATCTGTCTGGTAGCGAATGCGGTCCCGATAAGCTTCTGGCCCCCGTGTCACTACTACAACGGTGGGGTTCTGTGGTGGGGGGCGGTTTGCAACCTGCTGTTTCTCCGGTGCCCGGGACGAGGCAACACAGGCCGGAGCAATCTGTGTGGCAGCCGTACGCCGGCACGGGCTCTCCGTGGATGTGCCCCGATCTTTGGTGGAGGTTGTGCTGTTTTGGTGAGTGACCTCATCACTCAGGCAAACGTGGTCATGGGGAGGGGTCTGCTCACCTAAGGGTGGGTAAGGTGGGGTTAGAGGTTAGGTCAGCCAAAGGAACGAGGGCAACAGTGCCTGGGTACATCTCAGCACAGTTAATTCAGAATGGTGGCAAAAGCAGCTGTTGTGAAGGCCAGTCACCCTAGGGACTGAATCTAAGGAGCTGAGAGGAGCTGTTTCACTTGGTGGGGCCTGTGGGACATTACAATAGTCAGGGACAATAATAAGCAGAGTTGGTATACCAAGTCCTAAGTATCAGCATTCACATCCCAAAGTTGTTATAAAACCTTCTAACTGGAATGACCAATGTTTGGAATTAGTAAGTTCGAAACTGGAACGAATAGCAACGGAACTAGTTTCCAGGGACCGCAAGGATATTATGAGAGGAAGGAATTAAATGTAGCACACTAGGAAGATTGCTCTGTCAGCACAAGCCTTTCTGCTTGCCTGATGGAAGATCTGCTTTCTCCTTCTCCCATGACCTGTTCCAGACAGGGGCGTAAGAAGGGGGGCGGGGTGCCCAGATTCCATCATGGAAGGGGGTGACAAATTATCAAGGAACAATTACTGCCCCACTAGGGCGGTTCATAAAAAACTTTTTTTAAAAAATGCCTGCTCCAAAGGTCTTATCTTACTACACTAGGGATTATATAGCTATACTGTATATGAAATTTCATGCATATCAGTTAATATCTTGACCCTCCTCCACGAAAATAGCTGTTTGCTTGGCTGTTTTCCTATGTCGTGAAGGCTGAAATTTCAATTCAGTGGTGCACTTACTGTTCCCAACCCTAACCCTGAAAAGCCATCTAATTAGACTTTAATTTGATTTTGACATGTTTTTAGGAGGTAATTTAATTATTGTTTGATTTTATACCAATGTTATGTATCTGATGTTAGCCACCCTGAGCCCAACTTCAGCCGGGGAGGGTGGGATATAAATAAAAGCTAATTATTATTATTACTTATTATTATTCCTTTGTAAGAAAATATGAAATAACGGAAAACGATTTTTGCAGGCAATTTTTTTTTCAAAAATCAAAGAGGGAGGGGTGACAAGAAACTTTCCGCACCAAGTACCACCTGACCTTCCTACGCCTCTGGTTCCAGAGGTTTTCTCCTGACTTCCACACAGCCAATTTTGTGGGAGCGGGGAAGGGAGGGAAGCTCCGTTGCACTAGTGGAAGTCCTTGCCCAGGTTTCCGCTCGCAGGGCTCATTAGTTAAATCTTGCCCTCAGGGCCAGATTCAAGTAAATTATTGTGCAAGCAGATGCCAGCACAACGTGTCCTGCTAGTTCAACAGAACTCTCCTCCCCATGTTTCCTAAATCTGCTCAGGAGAACCCTCAGAACAGTATTCAGCAGAAGCAGAGGAGAGATTGGTATGTCCATCAAGCAGAACAGCATAGAGGAAGATGAGGGGGCAGATCATTCCACTGGGCAAGCAGAAATGCTCTCGCTGACAGAACTTAGTTTTAGCAGGACACTGGATTCCTCCCCAAGTCTTGTTATTAAATTGATATCTCCCCTTACTTCAAGGACCCCAGAATGCTGTTCATGTTGTTTTCACTTCACAACCCTGTGAGGAAAGTTGCACTGAGAGAGTTAATTTCTCAGACCATCTATTGAGTGCCTTGTCTGACGGGGCTTTTTGAACCCAATTCCAGCACTTGCACCCAACTTTATCACACTAGCTCTTCTGCCACAGATTGTCTTGAGCTGATGTAACAAGAGCCACGTTGTGAGTTGGCCTTGGATTTTTAGAATAAGCCTGTTCTGAAGGAGAGCAGGCAGGAAAAGTCAAACCCAACCCCCCATGCCTCGTGTGCCACCAGTCAATTAATAAAACTATAGCATCCGTTTCAAGATGCAGGCCAAAGTGAAAACACATTAGAAGGATGTAGTGAGAAGGTCCAAGCGCCAGAGAATGTACCATCATGCAAAAAGGGGGAGGAAAAAGATAGAAAGAAAACCAGTCGCTGTACAGAGATGAACTCACCAGTTTTCAGAGGGGATGACGACCGGGACACTCGCTCCTGCCAACTGTGCTTTTTCCCCAGAGAGTTGTTATTCAGAGTGTCCTGAGCAAAAGAACAAAGCGGCCTTGTAGCTGCAAGGGTAAACGGCGCATGGCACAAAGGGGGCCCCATCAACCCCCCCCAAACTCCAGCCTATGGCCCTGCTGCTTCCCCCTCCCCCCTCCAGCTATTGTCTGTGTGCATTCATAGGGATTCAACAGCTAAATCCATCTGTTGCTGCTGCAGCCGCAGATGCCAGAACCACTGTAGTTCAGATCCACAATGAAGCAGTTGAGAGAAAAGGGAAAAAGGAGAGGAGATGGAGCAAGGCATGGGGACTGGGGTCGGGGGAAGAAAGTACCCCCCAAGCCTTCGTCAGAAAGAAGCAAAATGTCACATTTCCGGGTACCATTCACTTGTGCTTCACTGCTGCAGGGAGACTGAATCACACAAATGCTCTCTCTTTCCAAGTGGTTTTGCCTTTGCCCTGGAAAACTCTCTCTTTAGTGCTAAATCAGAGCAAACAGCACTCTGCAGAAAAGCTGACTGCTGTTTGTTCCGATTCAGCGCTGAATCACAGGTTTTCCCAGGGGGAAGTGGCAGGGCAAACGTAAATGTGGGTGAGCCATTGTTCCCATTAGTCAAAGAATTTCAGGCATTCTAACACACTGCTGCCACAATGGGCTGAGCTGCATTTTACAGCGTAGCTCCTGGCATTTCTCCATCCCCTCCAAAGCAGCAGCCCAGAGTGAGTCAAGGTGGTGCTCTGCCGAGGTTGCTGGATGACAAGTCCTATTATCTCTTATCGCTTAGCCATGTTAGTTGAATGATGAGACTTGGGAGTCCCAACAACATCTGGAGGGCACCATGTTCGCTATCAATCCAGTAGCCAATTAATCAGGATTCAGTTTCTGGGTGGGAGGAGGGACACAGGTTGGCAGTAACCATGTATCCATTGTATTTCACAAAGAGATCCTATCAAAAATAACATTATTACTTGGATAAGGCCATGGAGCAAGACATTCACTGGAGTACCAGACATTAAAGCACACTTTTATGAGAAGGGTGTATGCTTTTTAAAGGTGCACAGCCTATGAAGCATAGAATCCTATAATTCTAGAGTTGGAAAGGAGGCAAGGGCTGGCCATGTTGTCCAACCCCCTGCAATGCAGGAATCACAGCTAAAGAATCCCTGACAGATGGCCACCCAACCTCTGTTTACAAATCTCCAATGAAGGAGAGTCCACCTGTTGAGGCAGCTCTTACTGTGAGAAAGTTTCTCCTTATGTTTAGTTGAAATCGCCTTTCTTATAATCTGAATCCATCAGTTTGAGTCCCCCTGGTAGCCGTAGAAAACAATTTTGCTCCATCATCCATGTGACAGCCCTTCAGATATTTGACTATGACTATCATAATTCCTTGGCTATCATGAATTAAAGGATTCTGGAAAGTCTGTGCCCAGTGATGCTGCCATGTGCTGTGTCAGAGGCAAGCAGGGTCTCTCTCTCACCTAACTCATCTCTAGCTGCTCCAGCCCCTTTTGTATCTCTCAGTGAGCTAGTCCCAGAGGCTGCTTTGGCTCACCCACTCGTGCTTCAGCCCTGGTACCACCAGACTCTCTGCCCATCTCTCTACCAGGGAAGTCCTTGCTTTCCCGGGGCAGAAGTGGAGGAGAATGTTACAGGAAGCAGCTTCAGAGAAGGCTCTTCCTCTGCTGCTAAGTTAAAAAGCACTGTCTCCTGCAAAAGGGTATCTTAAACAGGCCCCCAGGGCCTCACAGGCCAAGCAGAAGAAAGCTGCACATTGAACGCTAAGCTTGTAGAAAGGCAGCATATAACATTTCTAAATGGATTCAAGTAAGAAAACTACTATATGTACAATGGGAGAGGCAGGGGCAAGGAAACATACTTGCACCAATGGTTAACAAAAGGCATGCATACTTTCTGAACAAAAACAATGAACGTAAAAGCAAACTTCTGATGGACTCCAGAACAACACCCCCAAATTTCTCTAAAAGCCATTTAATATGTCCCCTTGTTCATTTGCTGCTCCCAGTTCCCATTTTGCTGTATTTGCTGAAATTAGATTATTATTTTTTCTATGTTAAATTATTTCCTCAGCTGCTTTTGCCCAAGCCTAACTTCCCCCTGCAGCCCTTTGGAAGCCTTCATTTGCTCCTCCCAATATCCCCCCAAAATAAAACTAAACCTGCAGCTAGAAGTTTCCTAGGCCTTGGAGACTAAAGGATTGTTTCCTAGCCACTTTGTTTGCCTGGCGTGCTGCTGGATTTCAGTACAAAAGGAATGCCCCGGGACCTGCATGAAGCAGTACATAGAGGCAGAAAGAGAAGGGAGGGCAGTGGGATATACTGTCCCAAGAGACTGTCCTCTCTGCAGCCAATGAAAGAGAGAGGCTGCCACTAGCTGCCAACGTAGCTTTGAAAGCTGCTCTTGTGCTGGGGCAAAGGAGCCCATGTCCCCATCTGCCTCTGCGTGGCTCCCGGTGGCAACTGTACAGGCTTCAAGCTGCCTGAACAGCAACCATTTCTGCCAATGCATGTCCAGAGGAGGGGCTAGCAGAAAAGGAAGCAGCTTCTCCCGCAAAACACACACACACATACACTTCAGATGACCAGAGAATGGGATTATGAGATCATACACTTGTGACAAGAATCAACAGAGCTCTTTGGAGGCATTATGCAACCATCTCAATATGGTGATTGAGGGCATTCTGCATGATGT
The DNA here is from genome assembly GCF_964234715.1 of Podarcis melisellensis. NCBI lineage: Eukaryota > Metazoa > Chordata > Lepidosauria > Squamata > Lacertidae > Podarcis > Podarcis melisellensis. The sequence continues at coordinate 50,621,334 of NC_138528.1, forward strand.
GCCACAGACAAAAGACTCGAAGATCTCATGATCTGGAGAGGGGTAGGGCTCCCTGGTTCCTGAAGAGCTTGTAACAGTTATTCCTCCACCCATGATACTTGACACTAGTGGTACAAGGTCCTTCACTCAGCCTGCCATTGCTGACTCTGCAATTTCTGCTGCAGCTTGTTGGGTATGTTTGGAGATAGGGACATTGGCCAAGAGTTGCTGGAAGAAGACACGGCGTCTGGTTTCATGACAGGGAATTACTAAGAGGGGAATCACATTCACTGTCCCCCGCAAAGCTGTCCATTCCTGCGACAACCGTCAAGATTTTTGGCCACCAAACCACAGCAGCACAAACGAAGAATGTCCCTCAAAATGGCACATGCATAATGATGTGGGAGCCTGATGCTATGGAGGAGGAGGAGGAGGAGGTGGAGGAGGAAGCGAACTGGCTTTTGCAATCAGTGCAAGAGCAAGTGCTGTAAAGTCTGAGGGAGAGGGATGAGCTGGAAGCTGGACACTTATCCTTATGCCCTTTTGACAATCCAGTTGCTCTGCACTGCAACACAGTGATGCTTCTGATGCAGTGTCAAAAGATCCTTACTGCACCAGGACATTTTGACACACTGCCCAGCAAACATACTCCTTTGGAGCAACTGAGTGTCTCTAGCAGGGAGAGAGATTTGGATTGAATGGTACAATTATCAATGGTAGCTGACATGAGATAAAGTCTATGAAACACCACACAGGGAACGTTGGAGATAAAACTTTGCACATACATTAGAAAACAAAGATATCTGTCCTGATCTTTCCGATTTATTAGATTACTTGAAAGGGACTTTGGAGGAGACAAATGCAGCACCCAAGAATTGCAATGTAGGAGGTGAACAGATGATTATTATTAATGTGAAAAGGAGACTGTAATGAGAATGAGCAATTCTAGCCGACTGAGAAAGAAACCTCTGTATGAACACATCTTCCATCTGATGTTTCCTTAGGGCTTCTTCTCTCTGCTATATGTGAAGCAGCAACCATCATTCGCTTCAGACAAAGGTGGACCTTTTCCCAGGCTTTCTCTAACTTATTTGACCCTGTCTTCATTAGCCTTAATTCTTCATTTTATACTACAGTTTCACTGGTATTATTATTATTATTATTATTACTAATTATTATTTATTTTATTTATATACTGCCCTTTACTTGGAGGTTCACAGAACAAATATGCTGTATTTTTGTTTTAATAATGTTTTTTTAAGTTGCGTACTGCTTTGAGATTTTAAAAATATTAAGCAGTTTCTAAATGCTTTAACATAATAAAATAAAACATGCTTTCTTATAGCAGAACCAATCTGGCTGGTGCCATGGAATCAGGGAAATTATTGTTAATTCTAAAAATGCACTAAACAGGTGCAGGTACAGTACAGAAGACAGCAAAGATATAAACGTGTTAAGAACACATTCCTTTTTATTGGATGCTGGGACGATAAGCATATCAGCAATATTGGCCCATAAAGTGTGTAAACAAGGTTAAAGGATAGATCTAAATAAATGAATGAAATTGGAACTAGGATTTCTCTCCACAGGATTATTCCAGCACCGACTGCCATGCCTGAAAGTATTTTGTCTGAACAGATCAGTCATACATATTGCTGACTGATGATGCTATGTCCGGAAGCCAGATCTGGGGAAGTCTCATGAATGCAGAGCAATGCACTGGAACTAGCTTTGAAATGCCACAGTTTGGACCATGGCTGTTTCTATGTCTCCTTGCCGAAATTAATGTCATATTCCTCCAACCCATGTGTGAAGAAGAAAACGGTAGTTGGCAAAGTGAGACTCTGCCCAGATCAGAATAAGATCTTGTGATCTGCGTTACAGCTCTTATAGGCCTTTTCAGGAAATTCCAGGCCTGAAAGGGTTACTTGCAGACTCCAGCTCTCAGTGCCAGCCTTTGCACACACCCCATCAGATATATAGCTGGACTGACAGAGCAGCAGAAATAGCTTGGAGAGAGGTCTGCTGCTGACATAGCTAAGTGCCCTGGAAACTCCTGCCTGTTCCTTTGGAAACGGACAATCTTAGCATCCAGATTTTGCCATTATTGTTGCTCCTGAACAGGCAAAACCAACAGGATAAAAGGAGAGTTTAAGTCAGTCTGGAGACATATTCAGCTTTCCCTTTCAGGGAAAAGTACATTAAAACAGCAAGTCCAGGTACCCACAGAGCCTGCTCAGGGCTGAGGAAGAGCCCATGATGTAAATTGCCACCTTTATTATCTGGGAAATTACTCATTTCTGTTGGCTCTTCCTGGCACTAGGTGTATGGGGAGGGGAGCAAGTGAGATCACCGCTTACTCCAGGCCATATTTAACTTCTATGAATATTACTCACCTAGTTCATAAACACCCCCACAGCTATTTAATTTTCATTATTCCCCCAACACCTATGGCTGCTTGTACCTGCCATACATAGCCTTCTCTGAATTCTTCTACCTATCCACTCCCACATGCAGAAGCGAAACACAGCCAAGTCAAAATCACTCATCACACTCACACCTGTGAGGACTGCCCTCCCCTCTCAACCCTCTTCCTGCGCCCAAACTTGAAACTCCTTCTCCAAGGGAAGAGTTGGAATCAGAAAGCATTTCTTATCTAGTAGGAGAGTAGGGGACTCACCCTAGAGGATTGCATTATGTTTTTGGCCTGCCTTGGCCTAAAAAACCCCCTTTTTCTCACACACTCTCAGTGAGCAGCATCATAACCCTCACCACCCTGCTGTTTTTGCTCCCCGAGACCATTCTCATTCTCCTGCGGCAGTAAGCTTGTATTAACATTACTCTGGTGATTCAGCATCTCGGACTGGAAATCCCACCTCCCCTCTATTGAAAAGAAATAAATATAATACATCAGTATGTGTTTGAGGGATAGTATGCATGCACAAACTGCAAGAATAGTATTTTGTCTCCTTTAAGCATACTGTCTCTCTGGCCCAACACCAAGGGCAGACCTTTGAACCCCATCCCAAGATCAAGAGGTTTCTGGAAACGGAGATTGTGTTTTTGTGGACAACAACAACAACACACTCGCCTCAGTCTGGTGCTGTACCAAGTACCCAGACAGGCCCACCCAGCTCATTCACCCAAGTCTTGGTAAAGCAAGCCAGATCAGCTCCTTCATCCATCATGAAGGGATCAGTCAGATTAGTCCATTCATCAGCCCCTATACCAGGGGAGGTGGATCCCTGTTGGTTCTCCTGGATCTCTCAGCAGCTTTAGATACCAGAGACCATGGTATCTTCCTGGAGCAGCCCTGCAAACTGAGAGTTGGGAGCACTGTACTGTGATGGTTCTGCTATCTGCAGAGTAATTTTTGGGTCATCATCAAGCACCTACCTTGTTCCCCCACACTTTTCAAACACATATGAAACTGCTAGGTGAGAAGATCCAGTCATTTGTGGATGGCACCCAGCTCTATTTGTTTATACCATCTGAGTCAGGTGAAGCCCAAAGTCTGGCAGCCGTCAAGGGCTGGATGAGAATCAATAAACTGGAGCTGAATCCTGACAAGATGGGAGGTGGTTCCTATGTCCAGGAACAGGGTAAGCAACTGGTTCTTGTGGGATTCACACTCACTGATATGAAGCAGGCAGTGCTCCTTGATTCTACGTTGAGACTGGAAGTCCAGGAAGGCAAGGTATGAACATGCCCAGCCAGGTCTTCCACCTTGACCCCATAATTGAGGGACCCCAGGGCCCCGTGACATAAGCATGCCCCACGGTGTGCTTGTAGTGTGCGCACACGCCTTGCGGTGTGCTGGTGTCACTCGCGCATGCCCCAAGGTGTGGGCACCCCGTGACTTGAGTGCATAATGCAAGCACACCCCATGGTGTGCATGCGTGTCACCACAGAAATTTGTGGGGTCCTGGTCCCTCCATCAGAAATACTGGGGGAGCTTGTCCCCCCCAGCACCTATGCACCCCGCCACAGCTGGTTCACCACCTATGGCTGTTCCTGAACTGGGATAACATAACTACCGTTATTCATGCTCTGGTAGACTACTGACTAAATTACTGCAATGCCATCGAAGAGGGTCCAGAAGCTACAGATAGTGCAAAATGCAACAGCTCAGCAGCTGTATGGGATCCCAAAGTGGAGACAACTATTCTTTGGGAATTGCACTGGGTGCCTGTATACTATCAATACTTGTTAGGGTGCCTTTCCCAGTAGGTCCTGCTCAAGGATTAATCTTTCACCCAGCATTGTGGTCTTCATCATAATGGCTGTCTCCGCAGGTGCATCTGCTGTGAAAATTCAAACACGGCTATTCTTCAATCACATATTGTTTGGTTCTAAGACAGAGCTCAAAACTGCTGGCATTAAGTGCTAAAGCCAACAAATGGGGTATCTCTTGCAGAAATTTCAGGGTACAGTCGAGTTACACATGGTCCTGGGCGCCAGAGGGAATGTTGCAGGGTGCATGAGACTATGACAGTAGGTGTTTTCCAATTTTACTCTCCTATGGAAGTTGGAGGCGCAGCTATGATGAGAGTGGCTTTGGCCCACCTGGTACTTTCCAGGTATTCTGGACTACAAGTCCCATCAGCCCCAGCCAGTATGGCCAAGCTGGGAGTTACACCAGGTTGGCAAAAGCTGGATAAGAGGGCTCTATCCTTGTCCCCTTTTTCTCCAGCCCAAGCCATTCAGCTCTTCAGCTGGAGCTTTAATAGCCTCTATTGTCAATTGCATAATGGTACCAATTCCCAGCCCCCACCTACACACACAAACAGAGAGACATGCAGTCTTCACCATCTGCTGCACAGAGCAGCACCTGCCTTTCGGTGCACTTTCCATTGCTAACGTCACTGGGAAAATCTTCTTATATAGTAAGTGGAGCCAATATCCCAGAACAGCATACGATTAAAAATAGCCTCTTGTTGCATGTGGAACCCTACTTGCTTTATAGACTAAACAACAGAGAGGCAGATAAAGAGATTGCAGGTGGCTAGGCTGCGAACAGTTACAGCATGGAGCGCTGAAATCTACACTCCTGCTCTTGGATGGAGGAGGGATGCTGCAGATATAGGGAAGTTAAAAACTCTTTCCAGTATCATGCAACACAGCCAAAATAGACTGCTCACACATTTCCTGTTACTTCTGATAAATGCTCCCTTTTGAATACTTTCAGCAAGTTCTCTTCCCACTTCCTGGTAAAATTGTTTCCCATCGTAAGTACTCTTCCTTACACCACCATCAAATCACAGAGCTGGAAGGGACCCCAAGGGCCATCTAGTCCAACCCTCTACAAAGCAGAAACATGCAGGTAGCCTTTATGGGGATCAAACCCACAACCTTGGCCTTATCAGCACCATGATCTAGTCATCAGAGCTAACTGGAATATTTTGTTTCCTTTAATGTAACGAAGTGTGGTACAGTCTGCTAATGCTACTATAATTCCATTAGTCTTTAAGGTGCTGCAGGATTCTTTGTGTTTACTTTAACAGACTAACATGGCTGCCCCTCTGTAATTTTGGTTCTTCTGTGCCCCCACTGTTCTTTTCTGAGCAAATCCCCCTTTGAACTAATACTAAGTTATTCTGACCAGTATCCCCAGCTAGGCGTCTAATCTTGTTCAGGGGGTATATCTTTCCTGACAATGGTTCCTAGGGTGCAACAGGTTACAGACAACTCTGGTGTGGTCAAAGATGGCCTCACAATTCTCTGGGCCAAGTCCAGAATCTTGGTGCTTTTTAGAGCTTCATTCCTTAGGCTCAAAACAATGCACAATTCTATAGCCATTCAACAGAAGAGAAGGTCACCATGGACTGAATGCATTATAAACCATTTCGACGCAGGATAAATTAAACAACAAGACACCCGTATACATGCCAAGAATTTCTAGAGGAAATTTGGCATTTATCATCTGCGTGACTCATTTGAGGATGGGAATGCACAGAAGAGATGTTGTGGAACGGTTTGATATTTCCCAGGCAAAAGGATATGGAAGTGTTAACTTCCTTACCTGGGGGTAAGCCCCACTGAGCATGCAGGAGAATGAGCTGTTCCTTTTTTCCCACCCACACCCTCTTGCACACACAAACACTGCACAGAGTCTCCCTTCATCAGCAGAGCTGTTATCCCAGCCAAACGTCTCCCGGTAAAGGGATTAACCACTTCCAGGATGTTATCCCTATGGTCTCATTTCTGGGGAGGTAATTCTCGCTTCCCCAAAACGGTGTCCATTCCAAAATGGATTCCCTGCCTTCTTAACTCACTAAAACTTATTCTAATCCACAGTCTGTCAGCTATCAGACTCAGAACATATTTTTTTTTTTTTTTTTTTATTTTTTTTTTTATAATAATGTTTTTATTTGCTTTTTTCCAAGGTCAGATACATCGTCAGTTATTCAACAAAGGCAGTTTAACAGAAAGAAAAGGAAAAAGGTTATAAGCAAAAAAGAGATCTTACTTTACAAAACAATTTTTCATGATCTACTGGACTTCCCCACATCTTCCATCCCCTGCATCTTTTTCAATAAAATAAAGTTACAGCAAATTAATACCTTGTTTCCTGTGTTTTGTACTTTCCTCAATTGTATATTAGGTTTAGGGGAAATATTGTTAGTTCACAATTCCAACAGTCCTCAATATAGAAACTTTACCCTAGACTTTAGTCATTTCATCATCAGAACTTAAATTCAGCAATATCAAAAATTTGAAATCTGAAGCTTGTTGTCTAAAAACTTAACAAATTCTCAACATTCACATAACTTATAATGTTTTTGTAAATAGTCCTTAAATTTTTTCCAGTCCTCTTCCACTGCCTCTTCTCCCAGGTCTCGGATTCTGCCAGTCATTTCGGCCAGTTCCATATAGTCCATCAGCTGCGTATGCCACTCTTCCAGCGTGGGTAGCTCCTGTACCTTCCAATATTTAGCCAATAGAATTCTTGCTGCTGTAGTTGCATATAAAAAGAAAGTTCTATCCTTCTTTGTCACTCTCTGGCCCACAATGCCCAGGAGAAAGGCCTCTGGTTTCTTAGTAAAGGTATACTTAAATACCTTTTTCAACTCATTATAAACCATTTCCCAGAATGCCTTCACCTTCGGGCATGTCCACCAGAGGTGAAAGAACGTTCCTTCAGCTTCCTTACACTTCCAACACCTTTTATCAGACAAATGGTAAATCTTTGCAAGTTTGACTGGGGTCATGTACCACCTATATATCATTTTCATAATGTTTTCTTTCAAGGCACTACATGCCGTGAATTTCATATCGGTGTTCCATAACCTTTCCCAGTCTTCAAACATGATGTTGTAACCAATGTCTTGAGCCCATTTAATCATAGCTGATTTAACTAACTCATCTTGTGTATTCCATTTAAGCAGCAAGTTATACATTCTTGAGAGCACTTTCGTCTTAGGTTCAAGTAGTTCTGTCTCTAATTTTGATTTTTCCACCTGGAAACCAATCTTTTTATCTTTTTTAAACATCTCTTGAATTTGGGCATAGAGAAACCAGTCTCGCACCTTGTCCTTTATTTTTTCTAAACTCTGCAGCTTCCAATTATCTCCAACTTTTTCTATTATCTCACAATATTTAGCCCAACCACTCTCCATGTTAAGTACTTTGGTGGTCTTCGCCTCCGTTGGTGACAACCACCTCGGTGTCTTATTTTCAAATAAGTCCTTGTATCTAGTCCAGACATTAAACAAAGCTTTCCTGACAATATGGCTCTTGAACAATTTATGTACCTTTACCTTGTCGTACCACAAATATGCATGCCATCCAAAAGCATTGTTAAACCCTTCCAGATCTAGGACATCAGTGTTTTCTAGTAGAAACCAATCCTTCAGCCAGCAGAAGGATGCTGCCTCATAGTATAACCTTAAGTCCGGCAGGGCAAACCCCCCTCTTTCCAGACTCAGAACATATTTTGAACAGAAATAATGTTAAACTCTGAGCATGTTCAGAGTACATTCCTCTCACAGCTAACAGGTTCCCCCTCTCCCCACACACATGTGCACACACCACACAATCTTGGGATTGTACAGCAGCATTTCCTTAAAGACTATAATGTCTACAGTGGTTTGAGCCCCAGAACATCTCAATTCAGAAATCAAGCACTGAAACCCAGTCTCCCCACCCTTGCCACCTTCTAATCCCAGAATCTACCACTGACTCTCACAATCTTCATGGAAAGATAAAGCATGCAGAGCTCCAAGACACCCCAAAGGCTCTCTGGCAGCTTTCCCCACCAATTAGAGCACATTCTTGCCCATAAGCAACACAACTATGGGGGTGGGGGAAATGTGAGGTTTGAGTTCAGGGAGGTGAACATGCTTTCTTTGCTTTGCAGACACTGACTTATTTCTGCAGGGGGAAACTATCAGCTCTCATCTTCTGCTTGACAGTGACTGGGAACGATCACAGAGCAATCCAAAACACGCCTATTCAGATCTAAGACCCAGCGCTTGTCTTATTCCTGCCCTGCCCTCTCCTGCAGATCCCTACCCACCTCACCCCCTTTCTTGCTCGAGGGACTCACCTGCGTCCGAGGCACCTGTGGGAAGAGATTGAGCGTCGTGGGCCGCTTGGGTCTGTAGGTGTCCATGGTCACTGGCGGGGGCTCCTTCTTGATCGGCTCAGGAGCCGTCCCTTCGTCGCCTGGGGTGTCCCCAGTAGCATCAATCAGGTCTAGCTGAAGCATCTCTGCCTGGAGCCGGCTGGCCTCCCCTCCACCCACTCCCAGAACGCTACTGGTCTGCAGATTCACATGGCTCTGCCAGGATATAAAACAGGGGCGGAGGGAGGGAGAGAGGGAGGGAGAGAAAGAATGAGAGCAGTAATAAGGCTAGGAAGCGGAGGAGGGTGGGTCAGGCAGTCGCAATTCATCAGCAGCAAGCGTCTCCTTGTGAAAGGGCATCAAAGCTCCAAATCAAAGCCACCTAGAAGAGAAGCTGTCGACTTGTCACCGTATCAAAAGCTCTGACAAACCACTCCTTGCAGCAGCCCTAACAAATAATTGGGACACCATACTTCCACCCCCCTCTGTTTACTGTGTAACAGATAATTTCTGCAGGACAAAGTTGGGGAAATACAGATAAAAGTTCTCAGCTGGTAAATCTGTGCCTGGACTGCCCCACTTTGGGATGCAGGTGGAGGCTCACGTGATGGGACTGCTTCTTCATCCAAAGAACCCCTGAGTAAAGAAAACGATATCGAGGAAAGGGTTCTGACGTAGACGTCTCAGTCCTATGCTTGGTTTTCTGTATGCAGAGATTGGGTACAATCACCAAAGTCTTTTTTTCCCCTGGGCACTTGCCCCCTTTCCACCCCCTTTTTAATTTTTAAAAATAAATTTGCCAAGCTCACACAGCAGAATGTGCACAAGTTTAAAGTGCATACTGTATACAATGAGGGAGTCATTCGACCATGAACCTCCTTGCTCATGTGAAATCTTTTAAACTGAGGCTACTTGCCAGACTTCTGACTTACCGATAGCCTAGGTTGCCCAAACAAAAAGTTTTCCAAAATTTAGCTACGGATGCTCTTGCTATTCTGTCACAATTCTAGCAACTAAGCAATCCAAACTTGGGTTTGGGGTAGATTAGGAAGGGGAAAACTGTAACCATCTAGATGCTCCAATTCCCATCAAGGATGATGGGAGCTGTAAGCCAGAAACATTTGGAGGGTCATAGCTTCCCTATCCCTGGTGCAGAGGGCAAGTTCTAGAAAAACAAAAAACTGATCCTGACCTCAGCTGCCACCTACTGGAGAGTGCCTAGTAGTTCCATATTTAATCAATCAATGTACAGTCGTACCTTGGAAGTCGAACGGAATCCGTTCCAGAAGTCCATTCAACTTCCAAAAGAACGTTCACAAACCGGAACGCTCACTTCTGAGTTTGTGGCATTCAGGAGCCAAAATGTTCGAGACACAAGGCATTCGGGATCCAAGGTACGACTGTATTAATTTTCTATACTGTCCTTCATCTGGCAATCACAGGGCAGTTTGCAACATAAAAATACAAAATAAGAACACCAAGTACATAATAAAACCAATAACTCCCACTCCCACAAACATATTTAAAGGGCCACAGAATGTTAATCAGCCAAAGGCCTGGTTATAGAGAAACGCTTTCGCTTGGTGACTAACGATATGTAATGAAGATGCCAGGCGAGCCTCCCGGGGTGAGCATTCCACAAACGCAGAAAAGGCCCGTTCTCGTGTTGCCACCATCTGGAACTTTCATGGAGCAGGCACACAAATAAGGGCCTCAGATGATGAGCATTGGATCCATATCAGTTCATATGGGGAAAGGCGGTCCTTGAGGTATTGCACTCCTAAGCTGTTTAAGGCTTTATAAGCAAAAAACAACACTTTGAATTGGGCCTGGAAACTAATTGGCAGCCAGTGCAGTCGGGCCAGGATGAGGAACCTAGCTGCCAAATTCTGCACCAGCTGAAGTTTCTGAACAGTCTTCAGAGGCAGCCCAACATGTTGCAGTAATCTAATGAATATGAATAGCTTAAGGAAGTAACGCCAAGGCAATCTGGGCATGGCAATTTTTCCTAACTCTTGTTAGAACTCATAAGGAATTCAGTGGTAAGCAAAACCAAATCCCCAAAGTGTCTCCACTGAAATGCCTATGGATCATTCTGAAAATGTAAATATTATGCACTGGGTCGCTCTATGACACAGGAAATATCTTTCTCAATGCCTTTCTGTGGTAAATGAGGAATCTTTAAGTCTTTAAGGTAACAAGAGTTTTAAGTTAACAAGAAAGAAACCATTTGTACAGCTGTACAATCATTTTTTAAAAGCTCCAGAGTGTCATAAAACCAAAGAGCTGAAAGGAGACAAAGATACACTGATTTTAACTCCTTGGTACCAAACATACCCAGACTACCACCCGTACACTTCATCTCCTGACACTGTTCAGAACACATCCCACAAGTTCTTGTGGGAGAAACTCCTCCCTGCCTGTGTATAGGTGAAATTGCACATGTTAAATGTATGTAAAATGCAGGCATACTATAGACTACATAATCTCTCAAATTACAGAAGGGAAATCTGTGTGCCTTCCAGATGTTGTTGGACTCCAACTCCCATCATCCCTGGCTACTTTGCTAGCTGAGGCTGATGGAAGCTGGAGCCCAACATCCGGAGGCACACAGGTTCTCCATCCCTATTATAAATGCTTGCTTTTGTGCCATTCCCAGTTTGCCCTATGATGAGAGCTGCACTTTTCTCTCAATTGCCCGACCTTGATTTGTGATCCATTTTCCAGATTTATGTTCTTCGTAAGTATAGATTTAATAATATGCAGCTCACTGAAGCTGCACTAAGAATTGCTGCATCATGATTTCCATGGACAACAGATCATTCAGACTTTTCTTTTTCTTCTCCTCCCTGGGGTTTAATGGCACAGCAAGGCCAATGAAATACTACAACTCAAGGTTCTTCACGAACTTTTTTGTGTGTGCTTAGCCCTATCACTCTAGCTGCACCATCCTTCCACAGCATCATTTATCTTTAATCAGAATAAAATTCTGAGTATTTTTCACTGAGAAAATCTCCTTATTTTTGCCTGTGTTCCTGATACTATATTAGAATCATATCAGCGGAAAAGTTCAGTCTTTCCTCTACGTAAGTAGATCCGAGTTCCATTCTCAGTTCTTCCTCCTCTTCCAAACCCCTATTTATTCCTGATGATACAGCACACATCTTTAGAGCATTCATATGCATGAGCAGTCACCGCTTGCCTCTGGGGAGCTGGGCTGGGGATCATCAAGCTGTCTACTTTACATGGTGCACTTAAGAATGGCAGGTGCACTATGAAGTAATAGACAGAGCAGCATCAAGTTCCTGTCTGGAGAGATCCATTATCCAGAAATGTTGGAGGCCTGGAAAGGAGTGTGTGTGCCAAGAGTGGAGAACAGACTATATTCAATAATGAATCGCTTTCAAAACTGCATTGTAATTATTTTGTGGTCCTTCCCGATTAACTGGTATAAACAAAATTGAAGGTTTAAAATGTGGCACAACGATTAACACCCCAGCATTTCACTTCTTTTCACTAGCATGGCAAACTATTCAAACTTACTTTGCGCTGCAGTATGACAGAGTGGCTCCACAACCACACATTCCCGAGCCTCAACTTGTCTCATGTGGATTTTTAAGAACACACATTTATACAGAGCAAAGCACACTGTTGAAAGTAGACAAAAGCGTACTGGTGCTAGCCATCCCTTTCAGCTCTGCTACTGCAACCGCAGAAGGTCGTAAATTTCTAGTCAACCATTTGAAAACCTACCATCCCTTCATCTGCCTGACACCGTCTGTCCCAATTCTGTTAGCATATGTTTCAGACAGCCATTCTGTCCCAAGTCTCCTTCAGAACATCTGTAGTGGGCTTGAACTCTGAAAGGGTGTCAAAGCAATGTGGCTCTAGTGCAGATGTCAGTGTGTGTTGAAACTAATCCATCAGCTGTCACATTCTGGCATTCAGGCTTACTGGGCATTTTAGCAAAGAGTTTTTCTTTGGCAAGATGATCACATGTAAGAATCTTAGGCTGTGTACACCCAAAATTTTATTCTAGAATCAATGGAGACCAAGTTGTTTTCCCTACATGGTTTTCCTTACATGGACTGGCTTGTTTTCCTTACACAGTCTGCACACAAACCAGATCTATTTGTATATATTTTGCCCCTGAAAAGTGCTCATTGGAAAACTGTCATTCTGAAAATGAAGCTCAGTAAGGTGGCAATCACTATTTCCTTCTTCATTCACCTGGGGCATGTGTAGAAAGGAAAAGCATGGATGATGTAATCAGGGAGATGGTTTTAATATCAAGTAACCACAGCCCCCCTTGTTAGATAGTAGTATCTAGAATCAATCTAGATTGAAAACAGCATGTTGAGAGCAAACATGAACGATTCCAGATTGAGAAAAACATATTTGTGCTACAAGCAGGTTAGTGTGTGCGCAACCATAGGATCAGTCCTGGAAAGGAACCCAGTGGTCATCCAGTCTAACCTGCTACCAATGCAGGAACGGCACCAGGACAACATCCCTCAGAGGTGGCTTTCTGGCCTCTGCTTCAAAGCTTCTAATGAAAAGAGTCCACCAGCTTCTGTGGCAGCCTGTTCCACTGTCAGACAGCTTTAGTTAAAGAGATAGACAGATGGATGTGTCTTCCAAGCATGGACCCTGAGGGTTCTCGACCACACATGTTGGCTACATGCAACAAAACTCATACTTTGCAGAACAGCATCTATACTTTTCCTGGAGCACTTTTTTCAGGTCCTATCTCAGAGCAGCAATGTTTTGTTTTCATTCTTCCACATGCTCTCTAGCATGCAGACTTCTGATTAAAGCAGCTATGACTGCGGCTGTGTATATGTACATTTAAGCTTGGGTGCTCTTCTTGGTGAACAAATACAATATCTTAATTTTACCTTGCATGAACTTGCTCGGATGTGCTTTTCTAGCCTTCAGTTCTTGCTGAAATGTGTTGCTTTAAAGTCTTTATTTCATGAATTTCCAGGCAGGGTTTGAGGCAGCTGACACCTGTTATTTGCACTCATGGAATTGTAGAATTGTGGAGTTGGAATGGTCATCAAGTCCAACCCCCTGCAATGCAGCATTCTTACAATTTTTTTTTTTAAAAATGCAGCCCATGTCCAGTTTCTTCCTATCTGATGTCTATTTCACTCTGAAGCAGTGCAAGATGCCCTTTTCTATAAGCTACAGTACTCGTGATCAATTTACATGCAGCTTAATTTGAGTTGGAGCAAACCAGAGACTGGCCCCAGAATCATATGCAAGCACTAAGCCTTGGGCCTTGTGGCATAAATATGAACAGTACCACTGAGCATGTGTGGAGAGCTTCCTTCTCAGTATTAACCCCCTGCTATCAGAGAACAGGGCTGTCAGGCTGACCAGAATCCTTCGGCACATCTTATTTGAGAAACTATCAGCGCTTTAGAGTGAAACAGACACTTCCCATACATAACACAAGATGTTTCAAAATGCCATCTTCTACCCCATGCAATAGAAGTGCAGCAGAACTAAATTCCATCAGACAAAAATGGGTGATGCCCTGCTCCATAAAGTTACTCTTAATTGGTAGACGATGGAACAGGGCACAGGTTTTGTTACAGCAAATGATCCTTCTATATAGCTTTCCTCTCTGCAGTTGCCACCTGTTAGTCCAGAGAACATGCATTTTCTTTAAAAAGCTCTGAAGCAACAGAACTAATTGCTGTGGCTCCTGCTGAAGTGGCAACTTTGCCCATCCTCCTCACTGGCAGCAGCAGCAGCAGCAGCAAACAGGCTTTAGTCTGTATTCCAGAGAAGATATGGGAGGAGGGCAGGTATTTGGAAAGGCGGAATGGCAGGGCATGGAACTGCATTCCTTCCTGCTATGCTGGAAAAGGAATAGTCATAATAAGGCTTCTTTACTGCAACATTTGTAGTGGAAGAAGCACCAGAAGGATCTACAGCAGCTGCCCTTGTAAACAGAAATGTTAAGCAGTACCCAGTCCAGCGATACAACTGTAAGGAGGTAGAAAACCCAACATGCTCCTGAGTTTATGAGCCAGCCCCCATTATTTTCTGCAAATGGTGCTCTGATTTTGAATGACTACAGTCTGCACAATCAAAACTGGTTTCAAACAATTACCATATTTTTCTGTCTATAAGACGCCTGCATGTATAAGACGCCCCAATTTTGGGGGGGGGACTCCAATTTAAGAAAATGGGGGGAGATCCGTGTATAAGACACCACCAAATTTTGGACATTATTTTTTAGGGAAAAAACCTAGTCTTATACATGGAAAAATACGGTATGTAGAAACCTCAGCTCAGGGTATTCAATCTCTCTCTCTCTCTCTCTCTCTCTCTCTCTCTCTCTCCACCCCACCATAAGTGATGCCCCTTGGGGGAATTTTTGTCAGTTCCATGTAAACCATTAAGTCATATTTTAGCTTCTTTCAGAATTTCATGTCTTTGGCATTTTTTTTCCTGGCTGTGATCACTCTCTCTCCTTTTAGCTCCTTTCTCAGTATGTCTCTGCAAAGTGCCTGGATACACAACATATTTGTTTTGATCAGTGTCCATGTACTCTGCCCAGCTGTAACATAACTGGAGTTTATTCTTTAAAAATTACTTCTCATTTACAAAAAGAAAGAAAAGAAAAAAAATCTCTTTATTCTTCAAGCACCTTTTTGAGCTTCATCTCAAAACTATGTGACTCAGTCACAGCCAGCATGTTCCAAACGTTGAAGTTCAGAGTGGTTAATTGGAAGTCGCCCATTAAGTCCTTTCCCCCCGGAGCCTGAAATGTTCTGTATCTCATTTGTAGAGAACGCACTTCCTCTGGCGACAGAGAACCCTCTCAGCTTTTCTTTACATCTCCGCAGCTTTCTTCCCTCTAGCATGGCATACATAATAAATGCATCACACTTCTGCCTCTGTTGTCAGAAAAGCATGCAGTTTTGAAACTCCACCATTTTACAATCTCCTGTGGCTTTCACAGACAGCTCAAATTGCCGTCTGAATCTTTCCCGACTTCTTCAACATGCAACCTTCAAGGCTGGTGGGAAAGATGTGCTTTAGTCAAGGGAGAGGTGCCAGAAAGGGGTGGGAAAAGCAATTTTATTTCCTCTGTTTCCCTTACTACAGGCATGGCTAAACTTGACCCTCCAGATGTTTTTGGGACTACAACTCCCATCATCCCTAGTTAACAGGACCAGTGGTCAGGGATGATGGGAATTGTAGTCTCAAAAACATCTGGATGGCCAAGTTTGGCCATGCCTGCCTTACTACTATTAGGAGCATAGAAACAGCCTTATACGGAGTCAGACCATTGGTCCATCTAGCTCAATGCTGTCTACACTGATTGGCAGCATCTCCCCAGGATCTCAGGCAGGGGTTTCTCCTAGCTTGACCTGGAGATGCCAGAGACTGAACCTGGAATCCTCTGCATGCAAAGCAGATCTGAGCTATGGCTCTTCCCCATGGTAGGTCCCATTCATGTTCTGGCAGGTTGAATGCTCTAGTGCCAGCAAAACCAGGAAGGCTGGTTGGGATCCTGGAGCAGGAATTACTTTTGTATCCAATGGGCTATCATGCCCCACCCTTGCTGAGGTACATGATACAGTCCTGGATTATTTGGTTGTGTTTGCTTTCCATCAGCACTGCAGTGCTAGCGACATAGTACTGCTAGAGCCACTACCAAGTCACCCTGCAGCCCTTGTGGGCTCATTTAAAGTGCATTTCAGCAGATTCAGATCTAACGAGGTGCCTAACACACTGTGGTGGTACAATTCTCACATGGCCATTATATCTCCTTAAGTTTCACATGAGGAAATGTTTCCATGGGGGGAAAAACCCAATCCAAACAGAAGGTCTCATCTACAAAACCAGACTTTGGGTAGAATCACAAGTTCTTTCCAGACAACAGCTTCGATGCTCAGGTCTGTGTGATGTAAACATAGAGAAGAATTCCTCCAAGCATGTGCTGAGCTCCTTTCCTAATCACCGATTAACCATAACCACTTTGCATATATCTGGGATTAGGGAGAAAGGCTTCTATGCAAAAGGATTTGGCTGTCATTGAGGCTTGAACCTCAGCAGCTCTAGTGTTAGCAATTAGCTATGGGAATAATAATTTTATTGACTGATTGATTGATTGATTGATTGATTGGTTGGTTTCCCCATCCACTCTGGGTGGATCCCAACAGAATATTAAAAACACAATAAAATATCAAACATTCAACAATTCCCCAAACAGGAAATAAGAACCATCCCTCATGTGTTATGGGAGTGTGAGATGTGGGCATAAAAAGACATGCAAGATGCTCTGGAATAAAGGGAAGAGCTTTTAAAATGAAGCCTCATAAAAGTAAATGAACCTTCAGTACAATATAGACTGAAGGCTCTGCCAATCAAAAGTTGAGATTATTGCAGGATATCTAAGGATGATGCCGATTCCCATTGCTTAGCAAAAGTCTCCACGCAAGATGTCCTTCATTTAAGTGCCCTCAGATCTCATAAATGCTGAGGAAAGTTTCTCGAAGGCTGAGAACAGTTAATACTTCATAGATCAAGTCCAACCCCCGCTGATCTGCAGCTGGGAATGAGTCCCAGTCTAGAGCCTCACGCAAGAAGGATTGCTTAATAAGCACACAATAGCAGCGGCACCTGCATTTGCTTCAGGCCTGGGTGCTCCTCCAGGTGCAGTCAAGACACAGTGCATTGCAGTGACGTTGCCTCAGGGTGACCCAGAACCAGGATGCAGCATAAAGAGAATTGAACACTTAAATACAAACCACAGAGAGACAGGCGAACCGTTACTGCCTGCCAGCTTCCCCCAACCAGCTGCTCTTTGGGTATTTTAAAGGACAACACCGATCAGCCCCAGCCAGCACAGTGATGCACCAGATTGGGGAAGGCTGGTCTAAGGACGTCCAGAAAAGAATCATAAAAACGTCTGGTCCCCTACGATAAGAACCAAACTAGTCCTCTTCTTGTACAGGGCTTCAGGTTTACTGCATCCCTTACCTGCCTATTGGGTGGGAATGGGTGTTTCGTTAGCAGTAATTAAGGAAGCACTGATTTCCTTACCCGTGAGGCCAAACTGTCCTTGCAGTGCAGGCTGATTCCACACTCATCCGTGATTTCAGAGAGATCTTCATCCTCAAACTCCTCCAGGCTGATGTCATGGGTGAGCCTAAGTTAAGGCAAAGAGCGTGAGGTTATCCATCAAGGAAAGCTAGCCAAAAAGGAAATACAACGCACACGGTGATGCTTGGGGCAATGTTATAACCCCAGGCCTGGATCCGAAAGAGAGAAGAGGTTAATTGCCTGCCAAGCTAAATTAACAATTATATTAGATAATCCACTGAGTAGAGACTCCAAAGGAATTTTACCTTCTACTGTGCTTGTTATCTGAGAGTTTCCCTGATTCTTCTGTTCTTTGTGCTGCAGTATTTTCAACATTCCCTGCAGCCCAGAACACAGAGGCTGGTCTCGCGTGGTGGTAGCTGGTGAGAGAGTTGGGGGAGGCACTATTTTGAGCCCCTCCTTTCCCAACACTAGGGCATACAAAAGGAAATAATGTTCCCAAACATGTGCAGAAACATCAATTATGGTACTCCCTATACCAGGGGTAGGAACCTGCACACAGGCATCCAGGTCCCATCATCCCTGACCATGGACCATGCTCACTGGGGCTGACAGGAGCTGGGAGTCCAACAACATTTGGGGAGCCAGAGATTCCCCAGCCTTTCCCTATGGGAGGGGTGTGTGGAAAGGCATAAGCTATCTATCTATCTATCTATCTATCTATCTATCTATCTATCTATCTATCTATAACATACATACCTGTTGCCAACCAACCAAAATAATCCAAGTGTTTACAGTGTCCCGTAACACACTCGCCTCTAGCTCCATGAAGCTTTTTATTTTTAAATCCTCTCAGCCTCTCAAAAACCAAACCAAACAGCTACATTTCCTAAAACTGAAAGAACATATTTAAAGGCATTCTTTTTTATATAAATGTTATATGAGCATAGGAAAAAAGGGGTTTAAAGTTGTTTCAGCCCACAAGGCCAACGTTAATGGTTTAATTTGAGACGCAGCCCACTGCAACACAGAACTGGAAGCTATTTTCAGCAGCATAACTCAGACCTGAAAATGTGAAGAAATAACCTCTGGTCATGCAGAGAGGTCTCCTTGATCTTTGCCCATCCTGGCTTATAAAAGCAGGAAGAGCTAGGTGATGGGCTCCGTGGGCTGGTGAATGTTTCCCTCTGTGAGGGAGCCTTCCCAGACCCGCTGAAAGAGGTGGTTATTAAACCGCTTCTTAAAGGCCATCTTTGGACCCGACCAATATGGCCAACTATCGCCCAGTCTCAAATCTTCCATTCTTGGGCAAGGTGATCGAGTGAGTGGTTGCTGAACAACTCCAGGCACGCCTGGAGGATGCAGACCATTTGGATCCAGTACGTTTCAAAGCACAATTCAAAGTGTTGGTGCTAACCTTTAAACCCCTAAATGGCCTCCAACCCCATCGCTCAGCCCCGACACTGAGGTCCTCCTCCAAGGGTCTTCTGCTGGTTCCCTCACTGTGAGAAGTGAAGTTACAAGAAAACAGGCAGAGGGCCTTCTTGGTAGTGGTGCCCACCTTGTGGAATGCCCTCCCTTCAGATGTCAAGGAAATAAACAACTATCTGACTTTCAGAAGACATCTGAAGGCAGCTGTGTTTAGAGAAGTTTTTAAGGATTGATGCTTTTATCACGTTTTTAGATTATGTTGTAAGCGGCCCAGGAAAACCCAGCCAGATGGGCTGGGTATAATAAATAAATAAATAAATAAATAAATAAATAAATAAATCTACCCAATGTGCTTTGCTGTGTTGTTTTCTTTAGGGGCAAAAATCTCTCATTGATATAGTTCACTTAAAACCACAGGGGGGGGGGAATTCCCCCCCTCCCCACCCCCTGTCAAGAAGAAAAAAATTCTCTCAGGGGCTGCATGTTGGCAGTTATGGAAGCCAAAGTCAATGATGGGCCAGAGATGAAAGTGTTTGAGAATGGTCTCAGAGTATGGTCTGAAGGCACTTGAGGTCATCATCTCCCTGAAGTTAAGCAGGACTAGGGCTGGTCAGTGCCTGGATTGGGAGACCTCTGGGAAATCATATGTATGTTGCCTTGGGTTCCATGATGGAAGAAGAGTAGGATATAAATGTAAGAAAATATGTAAATAAAAAATAGCTAATATTGTATAAATACTGCTGTGCTTTAAATTTTTATTATGGCTACTCAGATAAGAATCCTCAAATCTATGCAGGTTGACTCAGAATAAAAGTAAACCCCATTGAGTTTAATGGGGTCGTTCTCAAATACAAAGGGTGTTTTTAATACAATCAGACCAATACTGCTACTGTTCTGAAAAACAAGTAAAAGTAATTCCTGACTTTAATGTTCAATATACATATATGTAGCAGAAATCTACCATTTTTAAAATCAGTTCCTCTGAAACCATGAAGAAAGAGGGGGAAATAATTTTAAAAACTAGTTGGGTGGAGAGGAAACAATGGGGATGGAAGAAACTCTAAGAGGGTGGAAGGAATTAGGCAGTTTCAGGTGCTGTTGGGGGCTGCAAGCATTCCCTACATTGCACACCTGTGGTTTAAACCTTTTAGGAATATTTCTGCCCCTGAAGGCAGCAAAACATACTAGGCATACTATATTTGTATGACTTTTAAAACAAACACATTTAAACATCTTTGTGAGGCTTTTCATCACTCTTGCCCCTCCTTTTTGGCTTATTTATTTTGGTACCACATCTCCATTTTTTCTGTCAATCACTGCAACATCCATTTGAGATGCAAATTTTTTCATTGCCAAATTTCACTGGCAAACAGTCCCTGAAAACGTGCTTATGTGAAAAACAGACAAGGCACAGCAAGCTGCAAAATCAGCGTCTTGCTTGCCGCCACCCAATATCCCCCTCCTCCAAAAGACCAATTTAAACAATAAAGATGAACAATAATCTATTTCATCCCAGGTGACAGCAGGGTGGACAAGAGTCCTACTTTGTAGAGGATAGTCCTCAAAGACTGCCTAGCAGAGAGGCAGAGCAGGCTCGCAGGGTACAGTCTCCCTACTCTACGCTGAGATGTTCTTCTGATTAAATTATTGCAATCATTTCTGAATTTGCATTTAACTCCTAATGCTGAAGTCTCCACTGATAAACAGTTTCGCTCAATTTCATTTTCCTTACCACTTTGCATAGATTTTAGCCAAATTAGCCAACAGACCTTATACTCACATTCCCCCATGGCTATTTATTAAACATTAATCCTGAACAGTTTGTACAGAGGTTATAACAGCTCCCTGTCGATTAATTGCTATCTCACAATTCCTAGGTAAAACCACTTCAACTGCACAAATCTAAATTTGAATCACTCCAGCAAGATAGTTCTGTAAGTAACTTAAGAGTTCTCATCCCTCATCTAACTTCTTTCCCAACTCCGAATGTTCTGACGCATTATGAAAATGGAAGATGAAGCCAGATATCTCAAAACAGCATTTTAATAGTGAAAAATTAACCTTGTTAACATAATACTGTACACTACAGCAACATCTGGCAGAACCAATGGACACCTTTCTAGCTTGCTGTCAACTCCTTTTTAGGCTGAACTTGGTCTTAAAATGTTAGGATCCTAGAACTGTCAGGATTCAACCCAAATGCTCTGTCTGGCCTGAATTATTCAAGAACATCTGCAGAATTGACCCAATTGTGTGGCGCCATATGTACGTCACGTCATAAAGAAACCATCAATATGAAAAGGAAACTAAGAAGTGGGGACAGAGCATGAGAAAAGCAGGCTTTTGACTAAAGAAGATTCAGTTTATAACTCTTCACACTTTTGTGTTAACGAGTCTATTCAGTTGCTTAATTCCCCCCCCCCCGATGAGACAGTTATTTTGTATTGTTTTGTAGCATCTTCTGTTTTATTGTACCTGTTTATATTGTTGTACACCACCTTGGTATTTTATGGAAGCTGTCCAAGCTTCCAGGTAGTTCAGACAGAAAGAGTGAGAAAACTTAACCAAGAACACTTGGCAACAACAGGACTCTCCCTTCTTTAATCCCTTGAAGTGCATTTATTTAATTAATTTCTAAACTGTCCTTCATCAGTTGTGTTCCAAAGCAGTTTACAGATATCAAAGTATATAATACACAAAAAATCAATCCAATATTTTTATAAATCAACTCTAAAACAAAACTGTATGAGCAGAAACATATACAATATCTAGCAATTTACTGCTAGCCTTTGCCCAATCAGCTTCCTCCAAATGAAAACCTCAGTTGCTCCCTAATATCCAGGGATCTACCAAGACTCAGAAAGAGCCTTTTATGTTCTCTCCCCCCCCACCCGGTGTCCTTTCCCCCTAGAAGAGGGAATGCCCTTCCCCAACACTGACAATATCCTCAAGAGAAGAGACTGCATTTAGCCTTAAGAACCAGAGTAGACACGTCAGCCTATCTGCTCCCCGTGGAGGTAAGAAAAAGGCAGTAAGGGAGACATCAAGAAAGGAAATAATGAATCATCCACAGATCATCTCAATGCATCTTATCAATATAGATTCTAATTCCTTCCTCTGAAACCCTGCCAAAGTGCTTTCTGCAGCCCCTCCAATATGCAGTCAATGGCTTTTGCTTGAGATCAATTCACAGGAGAACAGCAGGGAACATTTGGGGACATTTTGCCAAGGGCAAGTCTTTGCACAGAGAAATTTGTTGCTGGTTGAAGCGCAGCCTGCTGCACAGAGCAAGGTTCAGCAGAGAAGCCATCGCTCTCCCAGCAGCTCCCAGCTGAATCCTTAGCTTAGCTTTATTACTCACAGAGGGAGGAAACTCCCCCCTTCCTCCTCCTCTTCCCACTGGGAATTACCAGTCACCCTGGGAGGCATAGCACGTGTAAGAGGTTACCATCCAGATGGGCGGGGTATAAATAATAAATTATTAATATTATAAATTATTAGACCTTTTTGAACTGCAACTCTCTGGCACTGCAAAGGAGGCAAAAGATACCCATCAAGGAGCGCGGTGCCTTGTCTTCCGTTCTCCCCTGCATTGGCACAGTGATATTGGGACCCGGGATTTCCAGAGCTACAGAGAAAGTTGCATGCAGCTTGAGTTAGGGAAGGGATTCGTAGCAGGGCTGTAATTGAATTGCCCATCTGGATTAACAAGGGGGTGGGGCATTTGACACGAAACCTGTACGTCTTTGAGGGGCTGCACACAGGAAGGGAAGAAAGAAGAGAGGAATATTAGGAGAGGGATGGAGAGTCTATATGATGGGCTGCCAAAGCATTAATTGATTCCCTCTCCTGTTCCAGAGAGGTCACAGGGGTCAGGAAATCTCTTCTGTTAATACATGCAAATATCTGTCCCCGTCACTGGGAGGCTAACGAATGGGCAATTACCACAATAGCCCAGCAGGAGCATTTTTCCCAATTACCTATACCCACTCAGAAGAGCCCTGCAAAGCCTTTGGTTTGTCACTCCCAGCTAACAGCAGTATTGAATCTGCTCCTGTCTGACATAAAGGGACTGCCATACTTTCTCATTGAAAGTGGAACTGAAGACAGCATCAAATGTATGATAGGCTGGGGGATTTCCCCTGCAGTGAGCCCCACATATTCAGTTCTGGGGTGTGCCGAAAGAGTTTGATCCATCAGTGACAGCAAGTGGCAACTTACAGGCTCATGCTGAGGTGCTGGGAGATCTACTCCTGCCCTCCCCACACCACTTATTCACCACACTGTCTACATGATCCTGACCTCCCCTACAGCAAACGTCTCCTGCAGACGGCTTCTTAGCACCAAGAAAGAAAACTCTCTTGACAGACCAATATTTTCCTTTTGGCAACTAAGGAGTCCCATTTGGGCTCAAAGCCAGCCATGCCAGAGAGAGACTAGCAGAGCTCTACCCAAATGGTCTGGTTTCCTTGCCCTGCCCAGACTGCCTTTCAATCCCATTTCGCAGCAGATAAAAGTTTGCAACCAAGTCTGCACACAGAGGCCGCAGCTGCTATGCAGACACCTTGCTCACACAGGGCTTTTAGCAAGACAGGCTTCACTGGTTAAATAAATGGGCTGGTATAAAGCCAAGCAGCACTGCTTTTTTTAAAAAATGTAAAAATGCTGTAGAGGTGCACAAGACCGGCTCTGTTCCCCCCACCACACCCCACAGGCCCCCTCCTGCCCCCAGACGTACCATTTCTCCCACTGATCCTCAAGCCAGCTCTCCTCCTCTGTGCTCGACTGCATTTTAAGTTCAAACTTCATTTAAGAGGATCCCCGCCTCAGGGGGAAGAGGAGCAGCGGCCGCAGTTGAAGGGAGGCCTCCCCCCTTAAGGAAAAGGAGAGTTGTGTATGTGCCGTCTCCTCTGCCTGTCCCGGCTGGGGAGAATCTGCCGCTCGCGCTGCTCTCTCCTTCTCACTGCGCATTCTAAGGGAGCTCATTAAAAATAAATGGACTCAGCTGTCTGGGGTGGGTGGGGGGAAATAACCCTCTGGGCTGAGATGGTGCCAAGCCCTGCACTCTGCCTGGTCTGCTGCTTCCCTCAGCCAGGCAGGCTTCTGATCAAGTCGCATCTCTGCTCCCCTCCCCATCAGCTGCAGTCAAGGGGGAAAGTGGGGAATCGAGTTACCACATCAGTGGCACTAAGCTCTGCCAAGCCATCCTTCCCCTTGACCTTGCAATGCCTCTGCCCAACAAGGCTGCATGGGACCAGAGTCCCCAAGTGCCAGGGGACGACCCAGCCCTCTCCATTATTCAGGGAGAGGAATATTGTTACACAAGGAATCTAAAATGGCTAGCACAGGGCAGAGACAGAGCTTGCTTATACCATCAAGGTACTTACCAAAGTAAGGAACCCCAGGGCTGTTCAGCTACATCCCCTTGTTAACTCACCTGGGTGATTCACAGGCCAGTGTTTACTCTGGTGGGACAGCAAGCCTATTGTAGTCTGCAGCAAAGGGGACCTGTGGCCGCCCAATGTCACTGGACTACAACTCCCACCATCTCTGATTATTGACCATGGTGGCTGAGGCTGATAGGAGTTGGAGTCTTTCAACTTCTGGAGAGCTACAGGTTCCCCATCTCTTGTGTACCATACACTCAACTTATGCTGGGGTTATGTTCTGGGGATAGCGGCTAAAGCCCAAATAGTGTATAGCCGAAACACATTGGGTTCAATGGCGGGTGCGATTGCCCAAGTCATTCCCCCCCCCCCACCCAGAGCCCTGCCCCCTTTCCATTTATTTTCATTTTCATTTTTGTCACACACATAAAGCTGAATGTACACAAGTTAAATACGTGAAAGCTGCAGACTTACTGCATTTAATTTTAAAATGGGACCTCAGGGTCTAAACTTCTTGCTGGCTTTGGACCAGGTACTGCAATGCCACCTTTCCTCTTTTTTGGCAGGCCTGCAGTCCACTGGCACAGGTGAACCACTGTCCCTAAGCAGCTTTCTTCCTGAAGAAGTTGCCATGCAGGCACCATTTCAAATGGCCTCCATGTGGCAGTCAATTTATGTGAAGGGTCCTTTATCTTAAGTGATTCCCAGTCTTTATTATAGTGTTTACCACCATCACCCTCAAGGGCAGTGAAGCACTATTAGCCTTATTATTAGGAAGGAGGAACATGGAGCAGCTTCTAATATGGAAGGGATGCAGAGCAAAACGTGCACACTGCACACTTCCAGTTGCTCCACAGCATCTGAAAGAATATCACCATCTCTATCACCTGCTGCGAGGTGATAAACAAGCAAACTCTACATTAGGGGCTCACACATCCCCCTTGGTCTGGGCTGGGAGACTATATGTGAGAGGAGCACTAAGTCTATTTTGAATGACATGGAGAAGAGAGCGGAACAGCAGGTGCAAAGCACTTAACCCTAGAGCTCCCTGAGCAACCCTTCGCATCCAGATTGGCTCTCAGGCACACAGAGGCTGCTATGCAAGTTGCCCAGGGATCTCTGCTGGGGACAATTCCAAAACCCAGGTGGATTGAAAGCTTTTAAGAACATTTGCGGAGAGGGAGTTAGGTCAACAGCAGCAACTGCATGTTCATTAAGGGATTCTGGCTGGAGCTTAACTTAAACCACAGAAGCCAGCTGGAGCCACCCCATTAAGGAGCTGGTCCAGAAGACAGACAGTCTGCTCTTCTAAAATATTCTATAAAGGTACATGCCTGCCTCATTCACTTCACTGGGACCTCCAGCAGCACAGCACTCCAAGGATCAGGCTGTAAGGAGCATTATGCTTTTAAAACACCACCCACAGCAAAGCCTCTAGAGAGCAGCCTTCCCCAGGCTGGGGCCTTCCAGATATTTTGGACTGCAATGCCCATCACTCCCAGTCAGTGTAGCCAACAGTCAAGGATTAGGGAACTTGTAGTTCAATGGCATCTGCAGGGCAACAACTGGGGGGAGGCAATCCTAGAGGCACAGAGAGAACTCCCGAGCATCAGTCCAGGTAATTCATGCTAACGTTACACAAGGAGAACAGGCTATCATAATGTTCCTCCAGATGAGTTAGACAAAGGACTGCCAGCTCATAGAAGCATGATGCATACTGCTGTGTCCCCAAAACGCAACTCCCATGATTTTACAAGAGAGGGAGATGAGAAATTCAATTTTAATGGGCACTGCCTTCAACGTCATTGCACTTGTTGTGAATGTTAATACCATTATAATTACTTGAGCTCCACATAACCAAAATGCATTTGTTCAACATTTTATCTCTCTTTGATTTTTTTTGCCTCCACCCCCACTTCTGATGTCATTTTATTTGCTTTCACTGAACCTGGTGCATGCTGTCTTGTGCTGCTTCCTTCTTACCATTTTTGCTACATCACCTTTTTCTCTTTCCTGACCGTCTTTCATTTTCAGCCTTGCTTTTTCCCCATCGGGGCTGCCAAACTGAATTAGGTCCATGGACCATCTAGCTCAATATCCTCTCTCTGACATCAGCCCAAGCTCAGGTTGCTCAGAGGAAGATGCCAAACTCTTGAATGAGGCAGAATGGGATAGCTATCTCCATCATGCCAGTTGCAGCCAGAGCAATCGAGAAATCCCTGCGCTGTACAAAAGGTTATGCACTAAGCCTGCATTTGGGATTGACACAAACAAACACTCAGACCACCACAATCCCAAGCACCTGATTTTGATCCACAACTGAAGGTGTGCCTTGTCATTATTTCTGAACCTGGATTAGGTCAAGCAACGTAGATTCCCAAACCTAACAGTCTGGGACCAGAAGAATATCATTTGGCACCTTAGCTGTTGCCATTTCATGAAATCTGAGCTTGCTGGCCATTGGATAAAATAGTAACAGCTTCTCTCCATTGCTAAGTATGCACTATAATCAATAACTTGAAACTGCCATTATATAGGAAGGTACATTTGGGCAACAGCTAAAGCAGGGGAGACAGAAACCAACCCTGGCAGATGTTACACAGGGATGCTCCATATGGACTTGCAATGGCCCATGACTAGAGCACATTACTGAACTCCATTATGTGGTTCTACTCAAGCACATGCAGGGAGAATCCTTCTGTTAGGGACACAGTCCCCTTCCCCATGTCCCTGTGCCACTGCTATCCATGCAGTCTCAACGGCCCCATTGCTTTCACAAAGAAGCATTCATCATTGCCTGCCCTTCTCTCCTTGCTTCTGCTTCCTCAGTTTAGCTCTGTGTTCATTAACCATATTTTCTCCTTGTTATTGATTGTGACAATGCATTTGCAGAGATTGTCAGCGGCATCCTCACCAAGACTGTGTTATATGCATGCAGCTATTTATTACACTGAAGTGGGCTTTTTCCTTCCTGTGCTTGCCCAAGTGGTTGTGGGTGATGCTTAGAATTCCATGGGCTGAGTTTTATGATTATTCGGGCTAACTGCAGGCATTGAAACAGTCTTTGTCTAAAATTAATATCATCACAAGCAGATTAGCATGCTAATTCTCTCTCCATTCTGCCACAGCATTTTCTAAAGCAAATCCCTGTCCATGGTGCTCAACGGCTGAAAAACTAACAACCCCTTCCTCCGCTTCTTTAGTTCCTATGGGGATTTACACAGGCTCAGAAAAAGCTATTAGAAGTCTCCAGGGATACACAGACCCTTTCCGTAGCCGAAGACTGCATGTTGTGTGAGCAACAAGCAGCCAGGAAGGTCCCTTCCTGCAAATGCATGGGCTCCCGTGGGTTGGAAAAATCAGCTCATTACCTTCAGGCTTGTTGCTAGTGGCTCTGCATTTTAGCAGCAGCAGCAACTTCCAAGCTTCAAGTGCCTTGCTGGAAATAGGGTGAGCCTCTGATCCAAGGTGACAACATTGAATGCATGATTATTTATTGCTACTGACAAATAAACACACACACACACACACACACACACACACACATATATACACCGCCCAGCAACAAAATAATAAAATACAGTCGAAACCACGAAACCAAAATATACAATGCAGCATAAAAACTCAGCAGGAAGTATTAAAACCAAAACAGCAGGGCTCCCAACAGCACAAATGATATTGAAACAGCCCTTTAATATTTCGGAACGTATCTAAAAAACACAAATAATTTTAAATTACTGAAAGTTTAAGAAAATAAATTAAATTAAAGCTTGCAGAATAAAAAGGCACCGAGGAGACCTCAAAGCAGGAACAAAGAAAGCATCTTGGGAATAGCATTGTACAAACAGGGTGCCACTACTGAAAAGGCCCTTTCCTAGTACATAAAAACTCCTGGATCAGGCCCATGTTCCATCTAGTCCAGCATCCTGTCCTCACATGGGTCAGTCAGAACTAGCTTGTCACACCTCACTCAGCAGGCAAACTTACTGAACACCTCAACAACCTAAGTCCCCCATTTATTTGGCCAACCTCTATAATAAGCAAAGCAGACCATTTCTGTCTTCTCTGTGGTTGTAGTCCAATGTGCTTCTAACCCACAGGATCTGTACTGTACCCTGCACCTACAGCCTTGAATTTCTGCTATTACATATATATCCATGAATTTTACCTGCTCTGCTTTAAAACATATTATTTGCTGCAACACACGATGCATAGCACATATTTCAGAATCTGGTTTAAGTTGTTAGAAATCTTGCTTTTCTGATTGCTCTACTGAATCTGATGGACAGCTTATAGCCATTCATAGTTGTTTTAGTTTCTCCTTGATCTGTTCCACCTTTTTACTATTAGCCATTTTGATGTATTTAAAAGTAGTTCACACATTCCTCACTGAAGAAGGTGCTTGATCAGCGTATCTTCCCAAGTTAAGAGTATGAGAGAACAGAGGCTGTACAAGCATGTTGACCGCTCAATATCTCATTAGTAAATGACTTCATCACTCAATGATTCGCAGGTGAATGGCCTCTGATGAAAAGTGTTTTAACTGAGGTGATGCCAGTTGATATAGGAGCTCTGAGTTTTGGCATTAGATCTGTAACGGCTCGTTCACATGTGCACATTATCACTTGATATTTTGCTCCTATTTTTGTTTCAGGAGTTCTGAATTCAAATCCTTTCAGGAATAGAAGCTTATGAGACTTCCTATGTAAGTGTGCTCAATGAACACACATTGTCCCAAAAAGCTGGCATTTTAATTTTAGTTTCATTTCAGACTATGGTCTGATACAAATTGCTCCAATGCTTGTGGTTCTCATGACACAACTCCTCAGGGATGCAAAAGCTCACCCTTTAAGATTTTGAGGTCTATTCCTGCAAGCAAGAGAAATCTTGAGTTTTAGCTTCTTGCTTGTATTTGTGAACTGGATAAAAATGCTTTCATAAACCAGGTAGACACACAATATGCAGGCAGGTCCCTCCAGTCAAGTCTCTTTTCTGAGAAAGTTCTCCTTAGCACTGAACTATCCAATTCAATGCCCCATCTCCAGCTGCCACCTTGTCCACCAAAGGAGGATGACAAATTCAGATGCTTAAAAACAATATTTATGCTGTACTGGTTTCATTGCATTAAACCTTCCAGAATTCCTGACCTCTGTTTATTTGCCTAGCTGCAGGGGTGTTAATTGCACCGAGATGTATATAGTTCCCTTTCTCCTTCCTGCATATCTATATTAGCAGGATACATATTGCAGGGGAGGGATGAGAGGAGAGAAAGGTTTTACTGGCTCTCTTCCAGAAATGAAAGTGGAAGCATTGCAAGAATAGAGACATTCTGCAAAGATAGATTTGGAATATTGTTAATGTGACTGTGCCCCAAACTAGGGGCAAGACTGAAAAAAAGATTTTGAATCATGTATAGTGCAGTACATGAACTGTTCTGGGATTTGTTAGATGTCCTACATTCCTATTTGGATTCAGAATCATGGTATTTCCAAGATTTCTCAAGATAACTGTAAAAGAATAAGGAATGGCTGCCTAGACATTAATGCCCAACTACAGGAAAGAGACAGGTTCCCAAGCCACCTGATCCTCTCTTGTTTTCTGGACCTTTCCAGTTCATTTCCGGTGTTGCATATATCAACTCAGGGCACGGACCATAGCTCAGCGAGAGAGGATGTGCTCTGCGTGCAGAGGGTACCAGATTCAATCCCAGACATCTTCAGTTAAAAGGGTCATTTAGCTAACAGATGTCAGGAAATATATCTAATGAGACCCGAAAGTTACTGCAAGTCAGAGTAGTAAAAATGGGTTAGGTGGACAAATAATCTCACGTAGCAGGAGGCAACTTCCTAGAGAGCCAGTGTGGTGTAGTGGTTAGAGAGCGGTGGTCTCGTAATCTGGGGAACCGGGTTCGCGTCTCTGCTCCTCCACATGTAGCTGCTGGGTGACCTTGGGCCAGTCACACTTCTTTGAAGTCTCCCAGCCCCACTCACCTCACAGAGTGTTTGTTGTGGGGGAGGAAGGGAAAGGTGAATGTTAGCCGCTTTGAGACTCCTTAAAGGGAGTGAAAGGCGGGATATCAAATCCAAACTCTTCTTCTTCTCTTCTATGTGACAGGTAGTATCAGAGAACGGCACCCACCAGGAGACGCTGTTTTAATCCAGGACAGCCAGTCGAATTTCAAAACTCTGTTTAAATATATGTAATGAGACAAGAACTATGCAAGCTGGCGAAAGTTCTAGCCTGCATTGTGTGATGCCATGCAGGCCTACTGTATTGTCATATTTTATGTTTTAAAATAATATTTGTCTGAACTTGTGACAGCAGTCAACTGCAGAGATTAATTGCAAAGGAAATGAGGCATGGTTGTGTCTCTTATCATGTTCCAAGTCACACATGCTCTATTGCTTATCTGGAGATAAGTTATTTTGAGCAGCACTAAGATAAGACACGGCCAAAGATTCAACTTGTGCCAAGGACTAACACTTTTTCCAGGGAAGCCTGCCTGGGGCCTGCTTTTACCGTTTTTCGGCACAAAGCAAAGACTTTTCTTTCTCATTTCAGGATTCTTTACAACCTAAGGAAGGCTGGTTGAGCTGGTGCATGTTCCAAGGGCTATGATAACCATGATTGAGATGCAGGAAGCCATAGCTGTGGGACCCCTTGTAGTCAAGAGTACAAATGCTGAACAATGGTTTGTAGACTGAAAGGAATTGACTCCCCACTCAGTGGGCTCTGGGTGAAGTCCCCACAGAAAAGGAGGTGCATGCGTTTGATGAAGGACTGTTTTATTTTTCAGCCAGTCATCAAATCATTATGGGCCAAGAAGTCTTCAAAGGTCAGTAGAGAAATGCAGTACCCCATGAACCAAAAAGCAGCAAGGAGGAAAATTCACCTTCAAGAAAGGCAAACTCCATCCTGTACCCAAACAACTTTTTGTTCTCCAAGTCCTAGTCAGATCAGACTTGCACCATTGCACATGTGTCACCTCTGCTTAGATGCCACTTAACATCAAAGCACAGTGGCTCAGGCTTCACCTTGTGATGGGAGCACGGAGTGAACTGAAACTAGGTCATTGTAAAAAGGGCTGACAGCATTTTCTGCTTGCTTTACAGCCTAGAACAACAGAAACCCTGAGAAAAGGGCAGCCTCTTTTGCTCACAGATGCTGAAGTGCAGCTCAGTATATAAGGATAGTTGGCTAATGGGGCTGAATCCCTCAGTGGCACAATTTTGAGATATTTCAGATTTGCACGTCTTTCAAAAAATGGAAAACATTTAAGCAGCATGCTAACCCTGTTGCAACAAACCCAAGGGCAGTGTTTCTCAAACCTGGGTCTCCAGCTGCTGTTGAACTACAACTCCCATCATCCCTAGCTAGCAGGACCAGTGGTCAGGGATGATGGGAGTTGTAGTCCAACAACAGCTGGAGACCCAAGTTTGAGAAACACTGTAGAAGTCTTGGGGCACCCGAGAGATTAAATAATTCGCAGCATGAGCTTTTGTAGGCAAACCTGCCTCATCAGATGTATGTTCTGGCCAGCACTGGCGGAGGAAGGCGTTTGCGGTGTGCACCGGGTGTCAGCCGTGAGGGCAAGTGACATCGTCGTGCCACACACATACCCATGCTCACTGTGCAGGCGGTGCCCCCGGATGCTCGCTGTGCGGGCAGCGGACCACTAGGGAAGATGCTGCCGCAGGCGGCTAGCGGCACCCCTCCAGACGCTACGGGTGCCGGGGCAGGTAGCTCCGTCTCTGCTGGTCAGCAACCGCCTGTGCCACAATAACATTGTTAAGTCTTTAGAGTGTCACAAGGCAATCAATTGCTTTTGTTTAAGGAGCAATCTTTGAATGCCCTCTCACAGTCTGCAAAGTTTCTCTTAATCCTCAGATCTGAGGATTCCCATATTTCGGCGAATGGAACTTATTTCTATTTGACCTAGATCTTAGAGCAGGGGTCAGCAACCTTTTTCAGCCGTAGGGCAGTCCACCGTCCCTCAGACCATGTGGGGGGCTGGACTATATTTTTTTTTGGGGGGGGGAAATGAACGAATTCCTATGCCCCACAAATAACCCAGAGATGCATTTAAAATAAAAGGACACATTCTACTCATGTAAAAATACGCTGATTCTCGGACGATCTACAGGCCGGAATGAGAAGGCGATTGAGCCGCATCCGGCCCACGGGCCTTAGGTTGCCTACACCTGTCTTAGAGAGTCTCCTGAATTCTTCCTGTTAACTGTTGAGTCCCGGTTCTAGCAAAATCTATTATTATCTGGATCATTAAGTCTGAATGGAGCTCTACATTGACAGACCTGGGCCTGATAGTCATTCTTCCATTTTTAGATGCTGCTGTTTACATTAACACACAAGCAGCCCAGGAGACAAATGCTGTATCTAGGACAACAATTCATAGCCAGACTATCATGGGACCAGGATGATCTCTACTACTAGTCTTGAGTTAGCCAGTTCTGTTAACTGAACCACTTCTCCAGTATTTGTATTTTCTGGGCCAGCTATAATTGCTTGGCTAGTAGGTTTTTAAAAACATAATTCAGCCACACTGAAATAATTTTCAACAAATCCAGCAAACAATTTTAGAGCTAGAAAACAACTTATTGATGTTTATGACAAAGCCTAAAAACTTGAAGGCATTTAGAAAACGCTGATAGATTGAAACAGATTGTTTTTACCTTACACAGTTGTTCAAAGGAACACCTACAGAGCTGCAAGCATCCATATGAAGCCAGACCTTAAAAATGAGACTTTGGAGCAGGGGTGGGGAATGGTAGCCCGAGGGCATGGGTAGGCAAACTAAGGCCTGGGGGCCGGAGCTGGCTCAATTGCCTTCTAAATCTGGCCCGCGGATGGTCCTGGAATCCGCATGTTTTTACATGAGTAGAATGTGTGCTTTTATTTAAAATGCATCTCAGGGTTATTTGTGGGGCATAGGAATTCATTCATTATTATTTTTTTTCAAAATAGTCTGGCCCCCCACAAGGTCTGAGGGACAGTGAACTGGCCCCTTACTGAAAAAGTTTGCTGGCCCCTGCCCCAGCTGGCCCTTGGGGGACTCCCAAAAGAACACAAAAACAGCCTGCTGGATCATCTGCCTATCTAGTCCAGCATCCTATTCATAACAGCAGTCAACCAGGTACCTATGGAAAGCAAAGGTTTCCAGCCACTGGTATGTAACTGGTACTTTACTTTCTCAATGTTCCTTATAAGGATCTTGTAGAAATGAAGCCATTCTTTGAATATTATTTTTAAGAGCACGAGAACAGAATGCCCACTGGGAATGATGGACCTTGGGCTAGCTAATTAGGGAGCAATTGTTAAGTATGGGAAGCCAGCATATATTATGCTGTCTTAAATTAAACTGGCATAAAGTATGCCAGATCCAACCTCCGTTCAGGAGGACTTCTGCTGTTGGCTGAGCTGGACAAAGCCTGGCAGACAAAATGCCAGCCTGTAAAATTGGGTGACAC
This sequence comes from Podarcis melisellensis, assembly GCF_964234715.1. Classification (NCBI taxonomy): domain Eukaryota; kingdom Metazoa; phylum Chordata; class Lepidosauria; order Squamata; family Lacertidae; genus Podarcis; species Podarcis melisellensis. Next base: position 50,655,251 of record NC_138528.1, read on the forward strand.
CACCTTTCTGTTAGCTTAACTTACACCATGTTTCCAGGTCACATGACTATGCTGAACTGGCTTAGGATCCAAGCTAAGTCCCCCTGCTGGGTCCCAAGTGAGTCAGGATGTGACATTGGCCAGCTGAGTCAGTGCTGGGTACTTTCACTGGTGTAGCGAAGTTGAGCCGGATCTCTGCTGGATCCTAACACCACACATCCTGGTAGATCTAGCCTTAGTATTGTGCCTTTTCTCATAATTAAAGACATACAGTAGAACCTTGGTTCTCAAACGTCTTGGTACTCAAACAACTTGGAACCCAACAATGTAAACCCGGAAGTAAGTGTTCCGGTTTGTGAACTTTTTTCAGAATCCGAACATACTCCGCTTTGAGTATTACGCTTCCGATTTGAGTGTTACACTTCCATTTTGAGTGCCACACTTCTGTTTTGGGTGTTATGCTGAGGTCTGTCTGTTTTTGCTATTTATTTTGTGGTTTTGTTTTTGCGGCTTTTTTGTTATGTTTTTTTCACTGTGTAGAACCCAGTTCAGCTACTGATTTATTGACTGTGTGACTGCAAGTACATTGTTTATTGCTTTCATTTTATGGATCAATGGTCTTGTTAGATAGTAAAATTCATGTTAAATTGCTGTTTTACGGGTTGTTTTTAAAAGTCTGGAACAAATTAATCCATTTTGCATTACTTTCCGTGGGAAAGCACCAGGCCTGACAAAGAGTGCCTTGGTTGTGGAATGCTTTTGTTTTGGAACGCATTAAGTTTGAGAACCAAGGTACCACTCACTGTATATTATATAAGCAGAGAACTAGTATCTTTCTACCTGACACCACAAAGTACATGTGAATCTCAGCTGTACTGTGAGAATGCTGTTAATGTAAGACCAAATTTGTTGTTAATGTAAGAGCAAAGAAAAACTGGAGAACATATTCTAGCCAATGATGGTTTTACAACTGCATTAGCAGTAGATTTAAAGAATGCCAAATTTAAGTCTCAAGTGTGAGAATCACCCTGTCCATTCTCTGGCAAGCTTTCCTAATCACGGTGGCTGATGACTAGGCAAACCAGAACACAAAGGACATAAAGCTATATATGAGAATATCAGACTTATATGATGTTTATTATCTTGGTCCATTCCAGAAGTAGAAAATACCTAATGATATTAATAAGCATCAAGTTGAAAATAAATAATTTCAACATTCACCACTGATCTTTGGAACTCACCGTATCATGATAGATGAATGGCCAAGACATTCAGATGTCTTTCCTCAAAAGCAATATTCCTTTTTCAGGAAAGCTGCACTTTCCCCTGGCACTCAAATACCAATATTTTGACACTGGGAAAATACACTTCCTTATCATAATTTAAATTAGAAAAGAAATTACTAAGCAGGGATGTGCTAGAAGGATATAAAATTTCACAGTGTGGAGGAGGGATTTTTTAAAAAAACTCCTTTACTGATAATACTAGAACCCTGTCTCACCCAATTAAATTCATTAGTTGTACGCTCCAGACAGAAAAGTACTGCTTCATGCAACGGAGGCCTAACTTATGGAATTCACTGCTGCAGGATGCCAGGTTGGCTACCGGCTTAGATGGCGTTATAATTAAATTAGGACACATTTACAAAGAACAAATCAATAGCTAAGTGGAATCTGCAGGTGTGAGTGCCATTGCTTACAAAGCCAAAAAAGCACTATCTATACACAGGAGGGAGAAAACGGCAGACCTGGGGAAACCAGGGGTTTGCAGAAGTACAAAAAATCTCTTTTAAAATGAACTCTAAGAAGAAAACCCAAAACAGTTGAATGAGAACTGAGTGTGCTCAGCAGCGACAAAATGCTGAATGACTGGGGGGGGGATATAATGGATGGGAGCACCCCATGATGCAATATTTTGTTACAGACCCAACCTGCTTAGGAGAGCAAACAGGTATGAACTTCAGGACTGGCCCAAGACATTTTGGCATGTGATGCGGGTCACAAAATGGCACCTCCTCCACCATAGGAGGATGGAAGGGGCCCTCTCTGAATCACCCAGGTGGGTGCAGAACCCAAGAGACCCTGAAGACAGCCCACACTATTTCCTATCAAGGGGTCCGAGAAGACAAGAAGCGCCTCCTATTTGTCAAGAGGCTGCTGTAGAGGTGGCACTGGGAGGCAGAACTGTCCAGGAGGTGGCAGATCCAGCCTCCAAGGATCATGCAGCAGCAGCAGCGAGCAACACATTCATTGGAGGCAACTGCCTCACCTTGCCTCAAGTGTGGGCTGGCCCTGATGAGCCTTCTGTGAGAGTACAACTCATAACAACATAAGAGACTTGATACATCAAATCAAAGACCCATCTAGTCCAACATCTTTTTCAACAATGAGAAGACCAAAGTTTAACTATGCACATTGCCTCACCCAAATCCTCCAATGTTCAGCTTCATTGAATGACTCACGTTCTAGCATTATGAGGTAGGAAATAAAAATTCTCTGCCGCTTTCTATACACCATGCATAATTTTATACACCTCTATCATTTTTTCCTAAAGGAGTAAAGGAAAACATAATCTTCCCTCATAGGGGAATTGCTCCAGCCTCTTGATCATTTGGTTGTCCTTTTCTGAGCTTTTTCTAGCAGGTTACATATTTTTATTACAATATCAACAGTTTTACATTTGAGTTCTTCAAAAACCCTCAGGCGGATGTCATCTGGACCTGGTGATTTATTTATTCTTTCTAAATTTGTCAATGAGGTCTCAAACTTCATCTCTTATCCCCAGTTCCCCAGAATCACCTCCTGAGAAAGTTATTTCAGGCGCAATAACCTGCCCTGCATCTTCAGCTGTGTTAATGGATTCAAAGAATTAATTCAGCTTGAAATGTTCTTTTATTCTTATAGCACACCTGTGACTACGTCATTCAAAGGTCCAACCGCATCCCTGTCCAGTTTCCTGTTTCTAATTTTGTTATTGTTGGTCTTTATATTTTCTACAATGTGCCCCTGGAATTTATTCATTCATATATAATATATAACCTGTTTGCCTGCTTGCATTTCTTTTGCCAAAGTTCATTGGTCAAGCTCATTACTGCCTCCAACAACTGAAAGCCTCTCCTGATTCACATGACGGAGTTGGGTGTCAATCACATACTGATGACTCTATAGTCCAGATCCCTGGAAGGCTTCTCCCAGTGGCTTCATATGGAGCCCTGCAGATCCCTACAGCCCCAAAGCAAAGGGGCCAAGCAGAAGCCTCCTAATGCTACTCTCTGGTTGCAATTCTGCAAGTAGCACTGGAACAGCCATAAAATGGTGCCCGCAGCTTCTAAACTGCAGAACCCCTCCAGGATGATACTGTAGTAGTCAATGATATTGAAAGCTGCTGAAAGATCAAGGAAGATCATTAGGGCTGCATTCCTGATTCACATTTTGCAACAGGGCTGCAAAATGACTTATGTTTTCCCAATGTAAGTCATCAATCAGGGTGGTCCAAGTGATTTCAGTGCCAAAGCCAGGCTAGAAGCTTGATTGAAGTAGGTCTAGAAAATCATTTTCCTTTAGGCACATTTGAAGCTGGCCAGCCACCACCATCACTTTCATCACCTTGCCAAAGAAGGGGACATCAGTGACAGGGTAGTAGTTGTCCAAAACCTCTAGGTCCTGGGAGGGCGTCTTAAGGGCCAGGTCACCTCCTTCAGGGCAGCGAGCATTACACCCCCTCAGAGCAAGGTATTAATAGCCTGCTGGACCCATCTTATAAGACATGACAAACAAGGCTCAAGAGGGCATGTGGTTGGCCAGACCTCTGCAAGTCCTGTCCGCACCCTCATGCTGCAACAACTGAGACTGATCCCAGCCAACCCATCTCCAAAGTGCTCTGGGTGCTTCAGAATGACCTGCAGCAGCTGTGCCCTCAAGTTCAGAACAGATGCAAGCAGCTTTGCCTTCAAAGTGCTTTGCAAATCTTTTCACAGCAGGTTTCCGAGGGATCTGCCATTTTTCTCACTACTGGGCAGTGCTGAGCTACACAGTTAAGCACTTTGTGAAGTTCCATTGATTTTAACTATGGAAATTATAGCACACGCTGAACTGTCCCACAGAAGTCAATGGAGCTTCAAGGTGCTTAAATATGCTTGGATCATCTTTTTTAAAAATCTGGACTTTGCTGAATACAGGAACACTCGGGTAGCCTTTAAAAATAGAGGGAATTAAGAGGTGGGGTTACCTCAAGAGCTGTAATGCTATTTAATTCATTTATAAACGAGCAGAGGACAGAGTGAGCATCAAGGCAGTCACGTTTGCAGATAAACACAAAATTATTTGGGATGATGCAAATCCAAGCAGACTTCAAGTAGCCCCAAATAAATCTCTCCAAACTGGATGACTGGGCAGTAAGATGGCAAGTAAGATGCAGTGTGAGGAAGTACAAAGTGATGCACACTGTGGTAAAAGCAATGAGGGGATTTGAACAGATTATGCCTTTCCAAGAGGAGATGGGGCCATTCATGCTGAATAACTCATAGAAAAATAATATTCAGCAGTACTTTTAAAAAAAGACAAACTGACAGTTCAGGCTAATTCAGAAAATGATGGATAATTCAAAGGTCAGTAGCACAAAATCTTTTTTTAAAAAATCAGTGTGGCTACTACTTAAGACCTGGAGCTTCTTCACCTATGGGGAAAGGCTAAAATTAATTTAAGCTTTTTAACTGTCACACACACACCTTGTGGGGTGGGCAAGGCATGAGTGACCTTTATAAAGTTCTGAGAGGTGTGCAGAAAGGGATATACAGTATATGGGTTTTTTTCTTTCCCTTTCATGTAATACCAGAACTCAGGATAACACAATGGAATTGATCCGTTTCACAACAGATATAAATAAGGACTTCGTCAATCCAGAAATATATGACTGGCTACTGTTAGAGTTATGGCACCAGACTAGATGGACCTTTGGCTTCATCCAAGCAGGGCTGCTGTTTAGTTCTTGATGAAAGGTCTGAGGCTCAGCTCGGTGAAGACATTATGGCAATTTGTGACCTTTCCCTCCTTATTTTGTTTCTCTAAATTGTGTTCAAGATGGTCTCTTTTCTATACAGATCTAGATGCCTCCCCCTCTATATTTTTTAAGTGACACACACGGACTGGCTACTGTGTGGGGCAGTGGATGTTGCTCTGCAAGTACTGGATCTGAACTAGAATGCAAAAGCATCCTTTTTTTTTCATTTGGAAAGCTATATGTAAGTCAAAGTTTATGACCACTTGTAAAAAGCTGTCCTTAAAAGCTGTCTTTGGAAACCTCAAAGTAATAAATAAGAAATATGAAATCCCTATGCTGTTACATACTTCATCCACTAGCATCATTACTGCCAGATGCACGATTTTAATTTGAAGGAAGCTTGCTTACCTCTTGCTGTTTACAGTAAGAGAGGGGGTGGTTTATACATGAAGAATCCTGCCCCAAGGACAACATTATAATTTTTCTGGCGCCTTCTAGCTCTAACATTTTAATAAAACAGACACACAAAAGTTATGCACAAAACAGGATGTGTAAGTAACACAGAAAACCTGACCTTTACAGTGTCCAAAACATCTCGTAAAACAGTTACATCAGAGTTCATTTCCCTCCATTATGAGCCCCTGATCAAACATTTTCTCGCAAGCAGTTCATATCAAAAGACACTATGAAATCTTGCAACATGAAGAATTTATCACAGATTTTGGCTTCCCTTCCAGGTCAGAAAGCATTTCACTCTGCAATGCATACCAGTCAGGAAATGGATCTAATTATTAGAAACCAGCTGATGTAATTATTAGAAACCAGCTCATAACAGCAATGAAACCCAGCCCCACAAATCCTTAAAAAAACCAAAAACCAATATGAAGCCAGATACAAACAACTGTATTAACAAATATGGAGGAACTGACCAATTACCTAGCTGCACCAAACACCTTCAAGATTGCAGGGCTGTAGATGCCAAGGAGGCATCATAACCAGTCTATGTTATCATAGACAGGTGGTTCAAGGTTTCCCCAACTGCCTTTTCAGTTGTTGCTCAAACCTTATAGGCATGGTATTTCACCTCACATTTCAAACCCAAAATGGTCTCGCTGATACCTAAACCCTCTCATCAACCAGCTACAAATCTTCCCCAAACCTTCTGCGATGGGTGGTTCTGATACAGTGGGAGAATGGCAGTTTTGTAGGTGTCCATATTTAAGACAACATTTTTCTCTAAGGAGATTTGCGTAGGAAGTATTGATCTTTCAGAAGTAGGGAAGCTTTATGTGGAACAGCGTGAGGGAAATTTGTGCAAATGGAAGGTCGGGAACAGCGTGAGAAGCTTTAGTTGGGGTTGTGTGTATATTGTGGGGAGTGCGTGTGTGTCATGCTGTGGGAAGGAGACAGCGCCAGAGGGAGATGGTGCAATCTGTAGCTTACCGAGGTAGGAATCTGTGCAGATCCCATTATCAATCATATTCAGGGAAGTGGAAAGAGGAAGCCAGCAGGCTTTTCCCTAGCAGGAAAAAACACCTTGTCCTCCTTTCTGCGTGAGCGGCTGGTGTTCCAAAGGCAGCTTGCCTCCCTTTCCCCCTTCCAAGAGTCATGCGCTAGCCATAGGCAGCTACCCCACCTGTTCCAGAAGAAGGAACAGCGGGAGAGAGACACGCTATTGGCACCCACCTGCTGGCCCATGACTTGCCATGTCACAGTCTTGAGGAGCAAGAAATAAAGCCCCCCCCCCCAAAAAAAAATCTGTCCGCTGCCTCTTTATGGATGGGCACGAAGTGGGGTAGATGGAAGAGGATCTCCCATTTTGTCTATTATCTTCCTCACCTACTCAACACCCCCCCCCACACACACACATACACCCAATTCACCGTCTGTGCTGGGGATAGGAAGGATCTGTTTACCCAGATCCCTAGGATGTAATAGCTGGCGGATACAACTGAGGGTGACGAGAGCCTCGCTCTTTAGCAACCACCCCACAGAGAAGGGGAGGGAAAAGGGCCATCGGGGCCGGGGGGGGCGTGTTGAGGGGCCCTTGAACTGAAACGCAGGCGGTGGGCAAGGGGTGGCAGGGTAGGGTAGGGTAGAGCAGTGCCAATTGCCCCCCAACCTCCCCTGGCGGCGAAGCATCTCCCGTTGCAAAGGGCGGTCAAGATGGGGACTGGGGGAGCTCCGGTACCTGAAATTGGGGGGCGAGGCGAGGTGCAGCCCCAAGAACGGGGAGGATCCGGTCGGGGACGTGGCTCCTTTCTCTCTCTCCGCCATTCTCCCTCTCCATGCAGGCGGGAGGCGAGGGGGAGGGGGATGCCGAGGCTGGCAGGCAGGCAGGCAGGCAGGCAGGCACGGCGGAGGGAGGGCTCAGCGGGGCAACCAGACAGCGATTATTTACCGGCGAGGAGGGCGACGGCGGCGGGTGGGTGGCGGGGAAGGGGGTGAGCGAGGTGCGGAAGCATCAGCAGAAGGAAGCCGGTGGGGGTGGAAGCGCGTGAGCGCGAAGAGGCGCTGCCGCTGATGCTCCTCCGAGCCCAAGCAGGTTCCCACCTCTGTGGCGGCGGCAGCTGCAAGGCAGATGTCGTCGCCACCCCACCCCACGGCTGGATGCAGCAGGCCGGCCAAGCCCACCCACCACCACCCGCTTCCCGCCTCCTCTTGCCAGGGGGAGCTGCAGCAGCAGGTGAAGCGGGCCGCCCCCACCAGAGACAGGCGGGCGGCCTGCGCGGCGGCAGAGCCAAAAGGCGCCTGAGGAAAAGCAAGCGGCGCAAAGGCGGGCCTCGGGCCTCTGGGGTGGGGTTTGCAGGGAGGGGAAGCCGGAGGAGGAGCTCGCCGGGAGTGGCTGGGAAGCAGGTGGGAGCGGGAGAGGAGTCGCCCGAGCCAAGGAGGCGGCTGCGCGCTGCGCGTAGAAGAAGCCGGGCCTGGGAGCTCTACCTGAAGCTGCTCTAGATCTTTGCGTGCATATTCGTGTACGCGTGCTTTATGTGTGCAGAGAGAATCCCCCCTTGACTGCGTGGCGTTTTCTTTGTAGTAAAGGGCGGCCTGTAAGTTTCGCTCGGAAATCCCGTAAATACAGCGCCACCGGCGCACGTACATTCATTCTACGTTCATTGCAGAGACCAGTCTCTGCCCCCACAGAGCTTACAGTCACAGTCTAAATTCGGACAGGGCAGGAGGGCGACAGACGTGCGGAAACGCGAACAACCAGGCAAGAATGTGAGGAAATCGACTGGCATTTAGGTCTCATTTGAGGAGGCAGGCAGCCCTTCCAGACGATCTTATTGTGCTCCCATGACCATTGGTGCTCGTGACAGTATGGGTTGGGTGGTTATACACGATCGCAATTTCAATACTATTTACACCTGCAATGCAAAAAGGTTTGGGGCAGACATGCTGCTTCGCTTCCCATCACTGCACATCCCATAACTTCCTGCTGCCTTCGCGTAACTTTCAATGCCACAAATGTTTTGCTGTGTGTTGTTATTTTTTTGTCCCACTTTTGTTGACATTTAGCCCCTTCCAGGTGGTAATAATGCGGTAACATTGGGGAAGCAGCATGGAACAGCTAATAACGTAGAATGGGATGTAGATGGTCCTGTATAAATCTACCTCTAATGTGCTATTATTGTATCCACACAAAAATTACAGAATACACCTGCAGCAAAAGCCCATCAGTCTGGAGGTGCCCACAGTAATTAGGTCACAGTTTTCACTGAAAAGGAGCATGTATTTGTTGCAATGAAGAGCATTTAGAAATGTCAGTGAATCAAAAATGCAGTGGATCAAAAAGGGTCCCCTTTAGAGCTCATATAACTTCCATTTTAAAACAGCTGCACTGGTTGTCATTTCATTTCCAGGTTCAATTCAAGGTGTTCATGTTAGTGTTTGAAGCCCCAAATGACTTAGGCCCCAAATAGTTGGAAGACTGCTGAACATGGCTGTCTTTCTTAAGATCTGCAGAGGTAGTACACTCGGAAGTATGGTGGGTCCAGGAGAGGGCTGTGGCAGCCCCTCATTTGTGGAACTCCCTCCAAACAGGTGCATTTAGCAACTTAATTGTACAGCTTTCACTATATGCTGGCAATGTTGGACAGTTAAGGTGTTTTTTGTGGGACCTCTTTCATTGAATTTATATTGTTAGGGAGTTTGGACAGGGAGTAAGCTATAGGCCAAGACTGTTCTAATCCCTGGGTCCATCAAGTGTTAAAATATAAGCAAGGATTCAAATTCATGGTGAGGCAATAACCTAGACCAGAGCTTTCAAAACTTTTCATGTTGGTGACACACTTTTTAGACAGGCATCATTTCGCGACACAGTAATTGTGTTTTACTAGCAAACTGGAGGTTAAACGTACTCCTTTCCAGCCCTGGGAGGAGCATGGGCAGCATTGACACAACACACCTACGCATTGCAGCCGACACACTAATGTGTTGCAACACAGTTTGGAAAGCTCTGGCCTAGACCATTAAATGGAGTGGTTTTGTGCTAGATGGCAAATGAGGGGCCCCCTCCCTCAAGCAGCTGGTAGTTAGATATCCAAAGGCAAGAGTTGAAAGTTATGTGACCTGGAAGCTAGACATTGGAAGAAAAGCTGCAATCTGGGAACCAGAGAGTGAGAGTCGTGATTGATTTCTGTTTGAATTCAATGCTGGGATAAACAATGAATTTTTGGAGTGTTAATGCTGTGAATCTCTCCGTTGTAAATTCAGGTTGTATATATGTGTAAATAAACCATATATCATAAATACACCAGTATCTGCTGCACTTCATTGTGAAAGAAATACGAACCCTGGGCATGTGCCTGGAACTCCTAGAATCTCACAACGCTTGCCTCTGGCAAGCAATTATTATTATTATTACAGTGGTACCTCAGGTTACATACACTTCAGGTTACATACGCTTCAGGATACAGACTCCACTAACCCAGAAATAGTACCTCGGGTTAAGAACTTTGCTTCAGGATGATATCTATCTATCTATCTATCTATCTATCTATCTATCTATCTATCTATCTATCCCCTTTTCCCTGGCAGGACCTCAGGGCAACTTACAGATAAAAGAACCACTAAAAACATAGGGAAAATCATTTAAAAACCAATTAAACATTGAATCGAAACTATATGTATATATAGAATCTATTAAAGCCATGCTAATAATGACGAAACAGAACAGCACAGCACCAGCTCTTCCACTAAAAGCAGTCAGTTCCCAAAAGACTTGGAACAAGTAAGTCTTCACTTGCCAAAAGAAGGAATATGAGAACTCCAGTCCAGCTTCTCTAGGGATTTCTATAGTCTGGGAGCAGCCACCAAGAAGGCCCTCTCCCATAGCACTACCGAGTGTACCGGTGAGGGTGGTAGGACCGAAGTCAATCCCTTCAGATATCTAGCAAGAGCAACCTGTCCTCTCCAGGCAACCTCGTGGGCAGAGAGGAAAAAGGAGAAGGGTGACCCAACCCACCAATGACTTTTGTCCACTAGTAAGCAACACCCCACCCTTTACTCCTGATGGAATGTGGTCCTTGACAGCACAGATATTGTCCTACCACTGCCAGTTTATATAATAACAAGTGTAGGTTGTGAAGTATTTTGCATCCCCATACTTGCTTCATACTCACTGTAAGTTGGCCAATAGTTCTAGCTGTGAAGGGCTCTTTGGCAATTTTAATAGCTGCCCAGAAGGGAGAAAACAAGCAAGTTTATCTTCTTCAATGAATATAAGGTTCAGTATAATTCCCCCCATCTGCCTGCTTTCTCCTCTAAATACTCATTCTGTTATTTTATCTAAGCCATTTACACACCACTTAAATATTAATATTTCTAAGTAGTGTACATTAAAACAATTGACAGAGAATGGGGGGGGGGATCATAAAACTGACCACTCCTTTGAAATGCCTGCTAGAACAGCAAAGTCATGGCCGTGTGCCTGAAGTTCATCAAGGAAGGGACTTGCCTAATTTCAGCTGAAACTTCCACAGCCATTCTGATTTTCTGCTCTACATGCAGAAAATATATACAGCATTTATTTGATTTCAGCTAGTGTTTTTGCTTTCCCTTTAGCATTGATTTATCGATATCCTCTGCTCAACTTATCTTACAGATGATTAAAAAGTACCCTGGTCTTCTTCTGTAAGAACTATTTATCCAAAGAGTTTCTCAAGCCTGTTTATTTGAACCCTGATGGATTTTTGAAAGAACAGGCTAAACCCTTAAAAACAACCCATCCAAAACCCCTTTCATCTTCCACACAGCAGCTGTGTTGCATATAACTAATCAATTTGATACTTCAGAATGACCTAGAAGAGATAGTAGTTGTGCAAGTTCAGTAGCATTGTCTTATTTGCAATACTGGGTGCCTATTCATTTGCACTCCATTCCAGAATGATTAAATATCACTGCTGATATAACTGTAACCCCATGGTAAGGGACTAATTAGCAGCAGCAAGTGTTATTGTTTTCTTTCTACCCACGGCTGCGCAGCCAGTTAACACTGCGGCACAATTTTTTGATGCTCACAGGTTGCTACTTGTTGCTTCTGTATCCCCAGCACAAGTACGTCATCCTTTGAAAATACAATTTGCAGTCTCCAAGGGAAGTGACAAAAATCCAATGTCTTGGATAGAACTGAATAGCTCCCAGAATTTCTTATAAGGATTAATATTAACAGCAGTCAGTATGCAGGCTGTGGGCAACTAAGGAGGTGATCTGCATGTTTGAATGAATTTAAGGGGCATTCATTATTTCCATGTTTGAATTTCAACCTCTTTCAGGATAGCGGGGAGAATATTATTAGAGCATGCAACAAAATCCATAAATAACATGGAGAAGAAATTGATTTTTCAACTTAAAGTATGGTCTGCTTAAATAATTTGTGATTACTGTTGAGAAATCTGAAAACAGTAAATATTGGAGAAGAGAACTGGGCTGAGACTACAGGGCCTGGACAGGAACTGAACTGTATATAGTACAACATAGAGCTCTTTTTGATTCAGTTTAATTAAGAACCAACCTCTGCAGATTTTCAATCTTCTTGCACTACAGGAGCTGCACAAGTGTAAATGAAAGCTGATTCTTGTACCTCAGGGCTACAGCACACGTCCATTTTGTAGTAGTTTACTCAAACCACCACAATCCTTCTCTGTTTGTCCCTGAATCCAATTCCTGTGTGTTATATTTTAGGTTGTAAACACCTTGGGCAGATTTGTTCACTTGTATTTGGTAAAGCACCGTTGGCACTTTTAATAACTGATCTATGTTACTAGCATGGTTTTTCTGTTATTGACCTTTGCCTCATGGAAGGCAAACCGCTTTTGTCTTAAGCCTTCCAAAACTATTTTTCCTGCATTTTTATTTAAAAGCAAAATGCATCAGGAATGTTCCTGGGCACGTTTTGCCACCAATATTTAAACCATAGGTCCCTCCAGTTGTTTTTGGGACTCCCATCAGCCCCAGTCAGCATGGCCAATTGTCAGGAATGATGGAAGTTGTGCTTCAACAACATCTGGAGAGCAACACATTAGCCACTCCTGGTAAAGGGGAAGAACAGAAGCACTATATGTTGTTCCAGAATTGTGCACTCCATTTCCAGACATCAAATACAAGGCAACCAGTCCTGGGTTTGCTGGATTTATTAACAATTCAAATTAACCAAGACAAGAAATTCGGGGATAAAGACATTTATAAAACAAGTTAATAGTTACAACACAACTGTAAAAGCAGGAATACATTTTAAGGAACTGAAGTCACAGTTTGAATTTGAAATTAAGAAAGTGCATTTCTTTCCTCTGAAGTAGGAAATAGGGCTCACTCCTTCATCACTACTTTCAGTTCCACTAAGCATTCTGGAGACAGAACACCAGATAATATGGATTATACTTGTCTTTCTGCTAGGGAGGAGCCAGAAATGATGGCTTAGGAAGTCAGGAATCCAACAAGAGGCCTGAATAAGTAATCTAGTTTGTTTGTGAAGTGTGTCCAAGAGTTTCAATGAACAAGTGTAGTGGTTAAGCTTTCAGAGAAGTGTTACTGAAAATGGTTTTCACATGCTCCCCAATTAGAATGATGGTTTCCCCATGTCTTCCAAGGTGTCATCAAGGCTGTCCTTCACTGTCTCAACATTCAAAAAGGCTAGGTCACCCATTTTGACAGAGGTAATGTTGTAAAAAGAGAGTTAACCATTAGGGCATTATATAGCTTCATATACTGCTGAGAATCCATCTGTGATAAGCTTCTTAGACTCTAACTTCTAACACAATTGAAGTGCTTCACACAGGAAAAAATATTACTCGGAACAGCTCATGTTAATATATGAGACCTGCTATATAAAACAATCTCCTCTCAAGATCACAAACTCAGTATTTCCCACTGATCTGAGACTGGACTGGGGGGTGGGGCAGAATAAACCCTGCCAAGGTTACACTGAAAACAAATCAAGAAAGCATGATCAATAATCTGAAGGCGCTATTATGTTATCTGGCTAGAATTCCAAGTACTCCAGGACTTGAGGAGTACTTCAACAAAAGAGAGGCAAATGCACTGCAACCTACAGCCGGGGGGAAAGGGACCAACTACATTGGAAGAAGATTGCTAGGAAAATCCACACAGAAGAGGTCTTTTCCGTCTTACTCCCAGTGCCACATTAACTCCACATAAGTCACAATAGACATGATTCAATCCATTCCATGAACTGATTGCAGTAAAAGGAGAGACTGAATGAGTTTTCAGCAATGTCAGAAAACTCATTCAAAACTGGCACGGCTTCTGAGGTACTCAAAAAAGCAAGTTCACACAAGCAGGACTGTTATAGTATTTTTTAAAAAATGCTATAGTGATCTGATTTTGCTGAGAAACTCAGCTTTCTGAACTGTGTAAATTATGCAAATGAAGTACATTTGGTCTTTTATTTTGCCTAATTTACTCCACTTCTGCTAATTGTGGAGAGAGGCAAGAAGCTATACCTTCTGACCACAGGAAATCTCACTCAGCAGTTCATCAAGCTTCTGAGAGGTCAGCAGGAACAATATGCACACGCTCCAAGCATGTCTTTGCAACCACAAGGACTAGAAACTTGCTTTTGTAAAAACTGAAATCAGCATTTTTAATGGAAGCAAAGTTCTGTGGCCAGTATTATATTCTGCACTCTTGCAGAACTGTATTCCAGTCTAAGATACCTCTTTTCAGCATCAATGAATAGAAACATGAACACTATGTGTTGGAGAGCCATAGTGGATTTTCACACCTAACTGAATAGTTATTGCCATTCTGGCCATCCATCTTACTTACTATTGCTGTCCTAAGTCAAACTGGTCACTGCTGTTACTGCACTGTTCTCTTTTGTATCAATACATGCCACCGTTTTGGCAGTCTACGTATTTTTGTTGGTGTGCACACCAGGGTGCACGGTGTTACTCTAGTTTGAATAGCAGAGACAGTAATTGGAGTGTTTAATAGATGCAGCTCCTGGAACTATGATAAGCACCATTAAATATTTTGCATGGTTCACCTCGGTAACCTGCTAGTAAGTGATGAGTGAACACTAAGGGATGCTCTAAATTGAGCAACAAATGGATCCCACCTGAAGTAACAGGTATACATTGAGGAATGAGCAAGTCTTATTCAATGTCGTTTCTTTGCAGACTCCAACTGTATCTCAGGAAAGCCAGAGATTTGTTCTCCAGGGCTTTTGGTTATTGATGAAGCTTGCTCACTGCATCCTGCACAGGAGTTTAAGAGGCCTGGTGTGGAATCTGTGTTACACATTAACACACTTGATGGGTAAAGTTGTTGGTCAATGTTCTGATCCTTCTGGCAAAAATCCTTCTCTGCTACTGAAGTACCTATTCCAGAACCTGACTTTTGCCTTGTCAGTTTCTCATTCAGGCTGTAAAGAAATAAAAGAGCCCACAGGTTAGTTTTCTCCCTCGGAAACAAGGCTATTTGCAGATATACAATCTAAACAGAGCAAGACTGCTGGCAAAGAAAGAGGTTTGTGAGAAATGTTTTAGGGCATAGCTTAAACTATTGCAAGAAGAACAAAGTACAGGTATTGGAGGGCAGTGAGCTGCAGTCTGAGAGTATTGGCAGACTAGAGATGAAAAAGGAAATAGAGGACAGACGAGCTAGATAAGGATACAAATGGTGCAGAGATTGAAAATCAATAGTAGTAATAAACTGGATCCAATAAGAAGAAAGAAGTCAATGAAGGAAGTGTAATGAGGAATGGGGGCAAAACAAGGTAGAGAGAGAAAAACTACCACCACTAAATGAACAGCAAAGTTAAAAAAATAGCAGGTGAAAAATGGATGCCAATAAGAGTAAGTCATGTATTTGCAATAGAGATAAAAATGCAAAGTTGTAGCCATTTTTAAAGACTGGAAACATCAAGTTTTTATAGCAGGTCAAATAAAAGAGAGGCCAGGAGAGTTGCAAGGATTTCAAGGTTCTGTACCCAGGGAAAAATGAAGAACAAAAGCATTCCCAAGAGGCAGAGAAAAGGAAAAAAGGGTACAGACAGAAAAAGACAACAGACAAGTAGCTCATTTTTAGGAGAAGGTAGCAGAAAGCTATCTAGTGAAATGACAATATGGAGCTAGACCAGAAGCAGCAGCATAGAGGTTTTGGGCAGAGAAGGGTTAATTAGGATAAGATAAATGGAAGGTGACCTAAGACAGATCACCAAGGAACTGCAGTGGTGGGTACTACAGCAATACTCTTAAGCAGCACTGCATCTGGTAGCTATGAGAAATTAAAATGGGAGGCTAAATTCAGCTGCCTGGTGCTGTTTGGAGTGCTAGGCCAGAAAAAACCACCTTGTCTTAAAGAAAGGTTGAGGGCAGGCATCAATGGTAGGCCCTGCTGGGGTCATGGGTCCTCAGCAGCTAGCTGTGGATGCCAGGTGCTAGGTGCTGATGCCTGTCCTGAACCAACAGGTGTAGTGATGGCTGAATAGTAGTCATGGAGCAAAAATGTAGGTAACTTAAAGGGCTCAAGTTTCACGTATATGCTAGCTACTCACATGTACAATTTCTTGTCGTAGGTTCTTTGGAATTTGCGCGGGCATCACCTTGGCCCGTTTGTACAGCTCTCCATTGTGTTCTTCTACAACATTAAGCTTCCGTTTTGGAGATGTCTGGCCATAGTGTGACTGCCTTGGCACTACAAAATGTTAAAGAAGAATTACTAGGACACTTCTCTCAAGAAACTCAAATATTATAGACTATCAAACTATTTGCAACACTGGATGGAAAATACAGGCAGCAGCTGAGAGGGGAAATTGCTAAAGACCCTTTCTTATATTGCAAAGACTCCCTTCATGATTTCAGTTCATATTTTGGCACTGAAGCAAGTACTGATATTTTCACCTTCAGACCAGAGTAGGGATCAGAAGATTCTTGTCAGTTGTTCATTCCAGCTTTTCTTTCAAGCCATCTCATGCTTAGGCAGGCTTCAGGTACAGAATAGACTATGTTTGCTGATTCACTTCAGTCTTACAAAAATTCTAGGAGAGACACATCAACTCTTAAACAAAACTCCTAAACTAGACTCCACCACCTACATTCCTTGTGG
The DNA here is from genome assembly GCF_964234715.1 of Podarcis melisellensis. Lineage (NCBI taxonomy): Eukaryota > Metazoa > Chordata > Lepidosauria > Squamata > Lacertidae > Podarcis > Podarcis melisellensis. The sequence goes on from NC_138528.1 coordinate 50,671,796, forward strand.
AACTAATCTTACAGTTATTTATGATTTCCCAAGTTCCTATTAAAAGGTTCATAAAATATGCAAATAATGCCTACTCACTTGTGCAGCTACCTTGGCTTGCAGAAGGGTCTGTGACGGGGGCGCTGAGGTCTTCCATGCTGGAAGGGACAGAGGCCAATAAACCTGCACAAAGTTAATGGTTCCATTAAAGAACAGGCAACTTTTCATTATTTACTGATTTATACTAGTACAGTACTCCAAAACTGCCAACTTCTGTAAAAGGCATCATGGTGACATACAATATAAGCATTAAAACATCATGAAATACAAAACAACTAACCAACACAGAATCAAATTAATTGTCTAGAAATGTTTTCAGCAGGTGGAGAAATATTAAGATTATGGACGCTTGTCTGATTGCAAAGGCAACAGGGTTCTAAGATACTGAGGGAAGAAGAAAGACTACTATAAAGTGTCAGGGAATCTACATGTGCTGCAATGTTGATTCCTGAATGTAACTTCTTTTAACATGTCTGTATATACATCTGAAGGCGCAGCACAATGTCAGGGGGCCAACTCTAAGCCATTCCCAGGGAATGGTCCTACAGGCAGGAGCAGAATCACTAGACTCCACTGCCACTAATTCCCATCCCACATATTAATCCAATGAAACATGAGATGAAGATTTCCTATTTTGGAAATTAACAGTTAATCACAATAGAAGCCACTTAAACATTAAGTTGCCAAAGGCATCCAATTCATAACATTCCAGTTTAATTTTCAGCTACAAGACCATCTGTTTACAGCTAGAGGGCAGTTTTATTTAAATGTAATAGTAATAATAGGAAGCCTGTCAAGCTGGCAGAATATTTGATGAGGAGAGTAACCAAGATCCCAGCACTGGTATATTATAATACTTGCTGCACAATTCTGATCATATACTTAGCCTTACGTTTTATATGGTTCCTTCGTAACAGCTCCAGATAGTTTATTTGTGCTTCACAGGGGCTGGTCCGCTTACAAAATATGTTCTACCTGTAAACAGGTATGTTTAATAATATTCAGAGGGGCCTTCTTTGCTGCAGTAGATATCTACAGATACCTTTACAGCTGTGAGCTGTAAAAGTGACCAACTAATGATATCCTTTGTTTTCCTGGAAGGATCTTTTATTCTGTATCTTAGGCATTTTATTTATTGTCATGCAAGTTGGTTTATATTGTTCTGTTTTATGTTTTCTCTTACAGCTATATTGTGATGAGCAGTGGTCACAGCATAAAGTCAGAATCTTAATTCTTCATTGCTTATGCCTCTCTATTCCAATGTGTGCTACATATAATGGGTCCCCAAGTGTCTTTGTGTTTGGTTTCAGTTCTGAAGAAGTTCTGTCTCCTGCTTTTTCAAACATTACACACTACTTACAGAGCGATTCATGGTCTGCTAGAAGCACAAACCCTAACACCTAGTAGAAGCCATTTCTTCCTTGTAAAGGCTGGATGACATTTGATCAGCTTAGATGGTTTAGTAAAACCCAATGTATTATGTAGTACTCAGTACTTACAAAGGCCTCTGTAGCGTGAGAGCTGCTGGTAGATCTGTTTCATGCGCTCTATGTTCATTCGGCTGGCCTCTGCATGGTTCACCATGGGTTTGGGATAGTCTACCCCAATGATACATTTTGCTGCCTTCTGCACCGACTCAGGAGCATTCCATGGCTCATAGATGTAGCGCGAGGGAAAACCTTTCAACTTGGGAAGATATCGCCTGCAACATAAATTGAGTGAGACCTTCACTTAGTACTATAAACAATCAACTGCCCCAATCACAAAAGGAGGCAGGTCTGCATCTTACTTTCAGCATTGTCCTCACTCTTCAGCCAAAAAGGCTCCGAGAGCAACTTACATAAGATCAATAAAAACAAGATAATCACTAAAAGACAGCACACCAAAAGGGGATGAGGAGGGAAGAGGAAAACCATCAAGCTAAAAACAAAAATGTAATAGTTCTGCATTGCAGGGGGTTGGATAGATGACCCTTGGGATCCCTTCCAACTCTACAATTCTATGATTCTAATGACCAGCCACAATGGAAACACCAGTGGTATCCAGTCTCTCAGAAGAGCTAGTGGAATGATTGTGTTTCCATCTCTCCCTCGGCTGCAGCTTGACTGAACTGACAAGCTCCAGCGACATAACGGGACACTTTGCTCACCTGATGAAGTCACCACTGGGATCTGTTCGACGTCCAAAACCAACAGGGCAGTAGCAGTGGAAGAACTGTTGGAAAAAAGCACTGCACGAAAGCCACATCCAGCTGCCTGAATTCACGCTGAAATCTGCATCTAGCAGCAGCTCATCAAACACCTGGAATAAAGAGGGGTGAACTCAGTGAGGAAAGTCCTTCAGTAAAGTCTCAGTGACAGGGGGCAGGGATGATGTGAAGCCAACTATCACCTACAACATCACTGATCATTTTGTAATATTCAGTGAACCCAGACCATGGGAGAATGAAAAAAATAAAAGAAACTAGACAGCAAGATACAGTTTGTGGAAGCTTGCCTGCTCAGACAGGAAAAGCACATTTTTTTTTCTATTTGAAGTTACCACTGCTATGTTCTCCATGCACAATGGCAACAAAAAACAAAGCTATGCTACTGTCAGGTAGTCCAGTTGAATTTGATTTCTGGGATATTGTCACTTAAGTTTCCAGTATTTGCTCTTATGGAACAGGATTACTACCATGTTAATATAGTAGTGGCTGGGGCAACCCAGTCAGATGGGTGGGGTGATAATAATGCTGCATTTCAGGGACTTTCCGACAGATCCCAAGAATTGAATGTGCTTATCATATATTACATTTCAAGAGGTTCCTTAGAATGGGAGGATCATTTCAGTGAGCTATGGTAGTGCTGTGCTGCCTGTAGAGCTGTTTCACAGCTCTTTACTGCCAACATATACTTTCTGTCTCTTTTCTTCGTTACTCACCCTTACGCCTGACTCCCAGCTGATCCAAAGGTCTCCTCTGGTCAGAAAGCAGGCTACAGCATGCCGGGCCAGGTGATGAATCCAACCCTCCTGTCTCAATTGCGTCATGATAGCATCAATCCAGGGGAAGCCTGTCTTGCCTTCTGCCCACTTTGCCAAGGCTTCAGGATTCCTGTCCCATGGGATCTGAATACAAATTGGGTTCCCCTCCATACGGTCAAATTGGGGATTGTTTGTGGCAGCTGTATAAAAAAATTCTCTCCAGAGTAACTGGCCATATAACGACAATGGTGGAGTGCTATTCCGCTTCACCTAGAGATGACAGGAAGAAAGAGACATATACCAATAAGATAGTATCAGAGTTTTTTGACATACCAATAGATTCTGCACTCTAATTAGGGTTATAGCTTCAGTAAACTTCTACTACGAGATCAAGGTAGTAAGCTTTTAAAACACCTGTTCCCAAGCATACCTTTACTAAAAATAATTACCTAAGGTCAGAATATTTGCTTTAAACTTTGCTTGTATACAAAATCCACAGAAAGGCCTTAAAAGGGCAAAATTAAAGCAGCCAGTGTGAGGGAACCATCTACTGAAAATATGTTCAGAAAAATGTAACTCAAGCAATGTGTTATTCCTTTGTAATCAGTTCCAGCTATAAAACAGCAGAGAGGTTTTCTTAGTGATGACATCCGAGCTGTGGAGTACTCTTATAAGAAGAGCCTGTTGGACCTGGCCAATAGCTATCTAATCCAGCAACCTCTTCCTCCAAATGCTGTAACCTTTCCTCACAGGGGAGTTGCTCCATCACCTTATCATTTTGATTGTGGTTTTCTCTCTACAGAAGGATTCAGGTGGCACGCACTTGATTGCCCTTTTGCCACCAAGCAAACACCTTTTTAGATGCAATTATAATCTCCTGTTGTTTTTATAATTTTGTCTGTTCCTTTGTAAGATGCCCTTGGAATATGCATGTAAGGCAGTATAAACAAACTTAAAATATTCCAATATTCCCTGGGAAGTGCAGACACCTAGGAGGTTGAAATGCAAATTAATACATTTCAATGACTACGTCAAGATGTTGGAAATGATTACAGATATAAGGTCTACTAGAGACATGAAGAGAATTAACATCTCACTAAATGCTCAGATTCATTTTGATTCCCGGACTTAAGATATCTTGTTGAAGGAAGATTCTTTCTGATTCTTACCTTTCTGTATAGTTCCCAGAGCCGGTAGTAGAATAAGCGGCAAGACAAGCACCCAAACCGAAGGTAGGGGCTGAGCCCTGTGGGACTGGCCAACAGTGAATTGGCGTTCATCCTTGGCCTCTCGTAATTCGCAACCCATGCCTTGAAGGATTCAGGTAAAGGGAGAAAAGAAAACAGTCATGGACCTTAAAACAACCTTCTGTGAAATTCTATAAACAAGTGTTATTTGATGCTACTAACAATCTACCAGTTGCAGGGACCTTCAAATTGTTTTTTTCTTTGCATGGGGAGAACAGGGAGGCACATCTTGTCATGACTTGCCAGTGTTATGTGTACCACACTTTATTTTCCTAACTTTCAAACTCTGACTGTTACTAGTTAAGGGAATTCACCACTAAGAGTGTCCATTAAGGCTGGCTTTCTTCCAGTACAATTAATCACTACCAAAGAAAGCAAGGGATATAGGTCAATATACCAGACACCACACCAGTGTGTCAGAAACTGAAGTATATAATAGGCTAATATTAAAAAAGGAAAATGTAGGTGGACTGTACACAAACTTGACTTTATTTCAATCACAGTTCATTGGTGCACACCAGACAACAATACTGGGATATAAAATGTGTATGCATTTACAAGAGTAAGAAAAGAACATGTAAGATCTAGATTAAGGCAAGAAAGTATGAAATGATTTGGTATTTCATTATTAGTTTCAGCAGGGTGAAAGCATTAGAAACTAAGACACTGGTAATAGCACAGCAAAGGGTACCCTTCCTTCCCTGATGCATTATTTTGCAATACAGATTATAAGGTTACCTTTCTTTCCAGGTGCTTATCCAGACGAGTTAATGCTTCAGTCTCTCCTCCTTGCCAAACAGCTGGAGCAAGACCCTCAGTGGGGAAGCCTGAAAGAGAATGGAAGAGGGTGTTAATATAGAACTCAGTCAACAGATATGGCTTTAATTCAATCTTGTGCAGTGTATTAACGAAATGTGTTCTGCACTATACAGCATGAAATGACCACTGACAACCAGCAGAGGGCACCTTTGAATAAAGGTTTTAATAAGGTACACACCCCTGCAGCATATGCTATAAAACCTAGGAAAACATAAGTACATATTTTTCTGCAAAACTATTGATTATAACCCTTGAAAACCAACCCTCAAACTGAAATGGAGGGGGGTGGGAAGAGAGAGAGTGTGTAGAAAATTCAATAAAACAACAGCCATGTAGCTTGGAGCACTTCCAGAGAGCTGATATAATGGAGGAGTCGTTTCCACTTGCTCATTTCTAAAGTTAAACAACCTGCTTAGCAACAAAATTTTCAGTCCAATCTAGTGTGTTAAAGATTAACAATCTGATTTTTGCCTGCTCATAAAGAAATGACTGACATAGTTGGGTTAGGAGCAATATTAGGGGACTAGTATGGAACCAAGGTACAAACCAAGGTACAGAAGAAATACTATGTTCTATTTTCCGACACACAATTTTCAATATATAAATTATTTCAATTACCAGCCTGTAATTAGTGATTTCTTACAATGACCCAACACAAGGTATAGTACCCATACAAGGTATAGTACCACAGCTAATCCACTGATTTTCCCAAGGTGCACTGATAATCTCAAATTTGTTTCTAAAGACAGAACCAGAACAGGCCAGGCAAGAAGAGTACTACAGTCCATCTATTCCAAGCCCATTGAAAGCTGGTGTAGCTGTCCTGCAGTTCTGCAACGTACCAAGCTCCTCCAGGGATGGAACGCCATAAGTTTCGTCATGATTTTCTTGGATCTCAGTCCTGCATATCTCCATCTGTTGATTTGTAACTGTGGCAACTGGCTTCTTGGGCAGGTCCATGCGACTTATGATGGCCTGGAAACGCTTGTACGTCAGCGGAGGTTTATGCCCATTCAATTCAATTATCCTGCAGATTGGAGAAAGAAGTAGTTTTAAAAGTTTTGCTGCCATAAGTTGTGTAGGGAAGTAGCATTTCCCTCAATACATTTAGGATCAGTCACTCTTTCAGATATTTTGTGGGAGGGCTAAAACTCACAAAACAGACACTGCAATCCTATTCTCTCACATTTCCAGCTTTAGCCACTAACAAGTAGCTAATGCCACAGAAGACAGGATTGGGATGACCTTAAGAGATTGGAGAACTGGGCCAAAACTAACAAAATGAATTTCAATAGGGGCAAATGTAAGGTTCTACACTTAGGCAGGCAGAACTAGCTGCACAAATATAAGATGGGGAACATGTGAAAAGGATCTAGGGGTCTTAGTAGACCATAAGCTTAACATGAGTCAACAGTGTGACGCAGCAGCAAAAAAAAACTAATGCTATTCTAGGCTGCAGCAATAGAAGTCTAGTGTCCAGGGTCTAGGGAAGTAATAATATCACTTCATTTGATCTTGGTCAGGCCACTCCCGGAGTACTGTGTCCACTTCTGGGCACCAGAATCTAAGAAGGGTACTGACAAGTTGGAATGTGTGCAGAGGGGGGCGACCAAGAAGCTGAAGGGTCTGGAAACCAAGCTTTATTGGGAACGGTTGAGGAAGCTGGGTATGTTTAGCCAGGATAAGAGAAGACTGAGAGGAGATATGAGAGCCATCTTCCCATATCTAAAGGATAGTCACATTGAAGAGGGAGTAAGCTTGTTTTCTCCTGCTCTGGAAGATAGAACACAAGCCAATGGGTTCAAGTTACAAGAAAGAAGATTGCGACTAAACATTCAGAAGAACTTTCTGACAGTAATAGCTGTTTGACAGCGGAACGAACTCCGGAGATTGGGGCTCTCCTTCACTGGAGGTTTTTAAGCAGAGGTTGGATGGCAATCTATCATGATTGCTTTAGTTGAGAATCCTGCATTGCAGAGAGTTGGACTAGATGACCCTTGGGGTACTTTGTAACTCTATAATTCTATGATTCTAAGTATTCCTCAGTACTCTTCTTCATGACATCTATGGCCTGGAAGCCCCACCCCACTACAAGAGCAATGTACCAGACCAAAATAAATACATTAATAATAATCTATAAAATCATACTATTCCTAAATTAACAGTTGGCAGACTAGAATTATCCTTCTGGGCAGGTCTGGTGGAATACAAAATGCCTTAACAGGTGCCAAAATCCCAGAAGAGTCAGCAGCAGCTCAATACCCAACCATGGGGCTGCTACACTAAAAACCCTGCTCCATGTCACCAGAAAACAGACCTTGGGAATGTGCAACCCTACAAGCAGCAGTCCCCTGATGACTGCACCAGTATTCAAGGGGTAAGGAGACTTCTCAGGTATCTTGGTCAAAGATTTAAAAAAGAAAACTAAATCATTGAATCTGTTCCAGTAACATATTGGCAGGCAGTGCAGATCCCAGTGCACAGGTGCTATTGTATTGCCAATAGGTCACTCCAGTTAACAGGCTAGGTGTCTCTGCACCAACTGCAACTTCTGGACCAAGCCAGAATGCAGACCCAGACAGTAATCAAGGCTTGAGGTTACCAACACAAGACTGACTTTGGTCAAGTTATTCTGCCCCTAGAACAGTTGCATTTATTTAACAAGGCAAAGTTGGTCACTGAGGACACCTGGGTTTCAAGTGATGATGATGGATCCAGGAATATCCCCTGACTATGAACCTGCTTCTTCAAAGTGAGCACAATCCTGCCAGGTAATTGACCTATCTCCCAGACACTGAAATCACTTGCATATGGTATGTATGTCTTATTAGGATTCAGCTTCAGCTTACTGGCCCCATTCAGTCCACTTGCATGTCCAGACACGAATCCAGGCCTTGCACAGCCATTCCTAGTTCAGCTGTTTAAGAGAGTCAGAGTCAAGTGTCATCAGCATACTGGTGACACTTTTCTAGTTCCAACTGAGGCTGAGAAACACAAACTTGTGGTTTGGTTGTTGTCAAGAACTTATTTTTTGTGAGTTTCGTGCTTAGGTAGTTTCAATCACAGCTGCAAAACTGCCTTAAAAAGAAATTTACTGATGTGGTTAAGAATGCTTAACCACATCACTGTGCAGAGATCTCCACCACTAAAATAATTATTTCATATGTGGTTTAGGAGTCCACACTGTTTATGCTCTCAGTGTCAGTCATGCCACCAATGTAACTTAAAGATGAACCCAAAATGCCTCTGCAGGGTGTGAAATGCAGATGAAGATGCTTTAAGTTTCCCAGAAAAACAGAATGGTTTCCTGAAAGTCATACAACACACAGAACATGCTGTTCAGACAGTCTCTGATCCAGGCACCCACCAATGATTCAGGCTATGCTTGAACACAGAAGCGATCTGCATTCATTTAGTTGCTTTATACTGTACAATTCTAAAAGGGAACCCTCTGTATAAAAGAAATTAACACCTAGCTAAGAAGATCCTGAAGCAACAGATCTTTTCTCTGGTGAAACAAAGCCTCCAGAACAGAAATAACTAAAGACTCTCAAAAGCCAGAATGCGAAGAGTTAAAGAGGCAGTGAGAGAGCCAAGTTGCTAGCTTATAAAAAGCCAAAGCAGCTTCCTGCTCAGCTTGTGTACTAGGAGTTACAAGAGCAGCAGCCACGTCCTCCCAGTCAACAACTTACGCAAAAGGGTTGGGCTTTCAGTCTAATGTTTCAGCATAAGCCATGTGCCTGCCTTTCCCCTGGCATCTGCACGTGTAAAGGGGAGGAGCTCCACGCCATCCAGGCTTTTACAGAGCTACACTCACATGCATGGCTCCGTGACCTAGCTTCCCAACAATGCACAACAGCCGCAAAACGGAAGGCAGATCCTTGCCTTACGATATCTCTACCTATTGAATCCAAGCAACAAACTAATCCCCTCTTACGTATTGAAGCAAAAGGAACTGTGCAAATGAAACTGTGTGAACTAGAAAGCCAAGAGTGAAGAGTAAGTGTGTGGGCTCCAAAAATTGACTGGGTCAGTGCAAGAGGATCAAATACTGAGTCAGCATAGTCCAGCTGTCAGGAGGAACACAGAAGATCAACCCCCCCTGGCTCAGCCATGCTCAATAGCAGAACTTGGGCATAACTCTCCAGCTCAAGTTCCCCCAGCTTAACTATAGAGATGTGAATGTCTTATTTTTACATGTTGTGTGAGGAGGAATGAGTCAAGAACAGCAAATAAGTTTTAAATTGAAATAGAGCTCTAAAATTAAATATGCTCTTTAGAGAAGAAATAGTTAGGAAAATTTGACCTTTTTAGCATTAAAAGACAGAAAGTGAGGGCCATACAACAACATATGATTTCCCCCTTTCCGAAACGGTCAAACTCTGTAGTTCATATAAATGTTCTTCTTCCTCCACCATTAGCTTTCTGCCCTTATAAGCAATTATTTCCCCATCAATAGAAATTCTGCATTTAAATAGTGGGGGAAATTATATTTTTACGCTCTTTTATAAGCATTTTAAGCAGCTTCTCAGCAACAGATGAAATAAGCTCACTCATCCTCATTAATTACAGGAAGTTCCCTGATTGTCTCTGAATGTTTAGTAACGACTAGACGTTACAATTCTGAGTAATACACCAGGTTGCAGAATTTGCTGAGGGCATCTCAGTCAGCCCTATACTTCAGACCCTTCAGTCTACCAAGAATAAAATGTCTAGATTCTAAAGGAAAGAGGCTCTTCCTAACAGCAGTAAACTAGGAAGCAGTTTAAATACTTTAAAAATGTAAACATCCTGTGATTGCGGAATTATTTTGGCTACTTTCTCCACAAACAATTCAAGCTACAAAACAGTTCAAGCCACTGTCCAATTCATACACAGCATAGGCATATAGCATACTTATATTTAAAGTCTAATAACAATACTGCAAACACACACATATCCAAACTAAAATTTAATTCCTAAAAAACTGAACTGAAATTACCTAACACTGAGTTGATGTAAAATGTTTACTGCCTGAAACACAACACTGAACTAATGCTGGATGGGAGGGGAAAATACCAAGTGTTGGGGGAGGGGCATAACAATAACCATAGTTTTTCAGCATTGGAAAGAATCTTGGTGAGCTTTGGTCTTAACATGTCCCTTCCAACACTAGCACTCTGGTGTGGTTGCAAGGAAATGCAAGCCCAAGGCTTGCCTAGTCCCATTTCCTTTATAATAAAAGCCAGCTTATCATTATATCCAAACCCAGCCACTCTGAATGAAATAACATAAAACCAGGGAAACTAGCACATTTGCTAATATGGTAATTAGCTACTGCCCCAGCTTTTCAGATTTTTCTAATACCAGGCAGTCCATCAGCCACAAGACTGTGGGGAGGGGAGTGCTCTGACTATATAGATCCCAAGTAGCTGTATGCCTAGTATGCTTCTAAGCTGGGGGAGGGGTTGTGAAGGAGGAGAGAGCAAATGTGGCTTCCTGAGAAACACATGCGGCTTCCTTTTAAAATACAGTGACTAGAGATGGACCTCCAACATAGCCTCTAAAAGACACCTAATGTCAAGGCACCAATATGGTAGAGCTCTGTTGCTGTTTTGCACTTAAAAATACAGTAGATAAGTACAGGCACGACACAAAGGAGAATATAAAATTTCTAAAGAATTTTAAAAATTAAAATGCTCAGAAATGGTAGCAGTTTACAGGCAGGGCCAGAAAAAAGCATTTTCTGCAACATGTACAAAACCTTTAAATAAAACCAGCCCTATAAGAGGTCTTGTAAATGGACTTCCACTCATGCAACAGGGCTTTCCCCACTCCTCTCCCTATCCCCAATTGGGGAGCTAGAACAACCTCCACAATAGCATATGAGAGAAAGGGGGGGGGGGAGTGTCCCTTTTGGTAAGCTGCAATGTTTGCACGGCTGGAACAGTTGGAAGAACAGGGCATGGAATTCCACATGTAGATTGTGCATAATGATTAATGGGCAAGCACTGCATAAAATTCCATATGCAGAATGAACAGCTTCCCCTCTCAAGAATTACAAAGCTGGACAGACTCTGAAAGACATTGACAAAACAGAACCTGACTGGGTAAAGGGCATGTCAGGATTTAAGTAACCATCATAATAAGACAGGATGTGCCACACCAAAGATACTTCTGTTTTAATTTAAATTTGCAATTACTAACTTAACATTTAAACACTTAAACAATACAATGCAGCTTAACACCTATATACAAACCTGTACAACTGTGACCACAATATTTATGTTAAGTGCTGTTGCCTTGCCACGAGAATACAGGTGTGTGAGAGAATGAATCATGTTTCGTTTAAGAACAAACAGAGAGCAATAGTGAATGAAGGACTGAACAGTCTCATACAACCAGTTTCACAGTCTCTTTGTCCTATTGTCCCTGTGACAGAATGCATACATATCCCATGCATCTTCTCCCAGTCTCCTTCAGCTCCTTCCTTAGGGAAGAATTCAAAGTTGTGCTATGGCAATCATTCCATCACTGAAAGCATTTCAGCTTGCCAGGTGGAACAATCCCCTCCATGTACTGTTCTATGGGTTCTTCTGGAAACCCCACCACCACCAATTGTGGGGAGGCAAGGGGAGGAAAGCCCTGTTGTGCTAGCATAAGCCCTCGCTTCTGCTAGTGGGACTTGTTAGCTGAATCTGTTCCCTAATGTTTTGTCTTCAGTAGATTGCAAACCTGCAGCAATAATGATCTTATTCCATAGCACTTTGCAGTAGTAGCAATATAATTAGCTCATAATTTATAAACTCTGGATCAGCTGCTTCTTTTCCCAATTCCCACACCGAAAGATGGAATTCAGTATGAAACTTGAGATCTTTTAATCCTATAGTAGTACCACAATAGGATGAATTGAAACTCTGATCAGTTAAGAAACCCTAAATATTCTCTCCCACCTTGTGTTTTATTTTTCCTCAGATATCATAATACCTTAGCATCTCCTTAAGCAGATCTATATCTTACCTGTCCAGATCATAAAGGGTATGCGAGTTCTCCATTATCACTGATACTCCAGCTTCTTTAGCCAGTTTCACTATAGCTGCATCTCTCTCTTTTCCAAAGGGCTCAGAGTCATATTCAAAGGTAAGACGTGTCACTCCCCATTCCTGCAAGAAACCACACAATATTACCCCACTACAAATATGAAATGCCACTCTTAGCTCACCATAGAAGTCTGAGAACTAACACTTTAAAGGTAGGCTGAAATCCAAAGACAGAATTAGGGAAAGGATCCCATTTTAAACAATAAGCATTAACGCATACAAACAAAAGATAATCCACTAACAATAGCTGTTCTCACAATGCATTAAAAAACTTTGCTTTTTAAGAGTAGTTTCTTAGTGTCTCAGGTCACTTCCCTTGCTATCCTCACTGAATATCAAAAATAGGAACTCTTTGGTTTGCTGCTGACATTTTGGTGTGTGAGTGTGTGTTTGTGCGCCTCTCTGTATATGTATATATAAATGTCAGGACACACAATATTGTTTAATTACAATCATAGTAACGAGAAACTTGATTAAATTGACCTTTTTTCTTGCCAGTTCAAATCGTTATTTAAATAATTCCAGTCTGCCTCTGTGTATCCCAAACAGCACTATAAGCCACCTGTTCTAGGATAACTAGACACCTGAACCAGAACACTCCCTTTATGGGATAATGAAACACTGCAACATGGTTGCAGCTCCCAGTTGCATGTTCATGTTAACAATATGTATTATGTATCAAATTGTGAAACCACAGTACAGTCGTACCTTGGCTCCCGAACACCTTGAGACTCAAACGTTTTGGCTCCTGAATGCCGCAAACCCGGAAGTGAGTGTTCTTTGGAAGCTGAACGTCCGACGTGGCTTCTGCGGCTTCAGCTTGAGTGCAGGAAGCTCCTGCAGCCAATCAGAAGCCGCGCCTTGGTTGTCGAATGTTTTCGGAAGTTGAATGGACTTCTGGAACGGATTCCGTTCGATAACCAAGGTACAACTGTGCTTGCATATTGAACGCCATCTATGACCAATCTAGTAACACAATATAGGACCTTACATCAACCATAGAAAACACCACAAGGGAAAGCCTATGCTTCACATGCAGAAGATTCCACCAGTGAAAAGGAGAACAGGTTTCAGGCCAACAAAAACTAGTCAGAGGATATAAGGACAGCTTCACAGAATCTAACAAGAAATTGAGGATCTCATGTTTTAAAATTTTCATATACCAAATTTTGGGAGAGTGCTGGGGTGCCAGTCACAAAATGGCTTCCATGGAAAGTGTGGCATAACACAAAATTTGAGAGATAACCACCCCTGACAACCTTATGCTTACCATAGGAAGTCAGCTATGTACTGATTGTGGAAATCACACAATGCTGATTATATATACACACAGATACACGTTGGTGGTGTTGCTGTCTAACAACAACAGGGAGTACCCCTCAGTACCAGGAAAAATATGCAAGGTAGCCACATCACACTCCCTTTCATTTCACATGCCCCATGCCTTTCTTTCTAGGAGAGCCAGAGACTGACTTATTTTTAAAATGAAAACTCAGAGCCTGAGGAACCTGCCAGGGGGACCAATGAAAGTGTTTGCACGTGCTGGGTTGGCAACCCCCATTCTATTCAGCCAAATTAAAGTCACCATCATTTTGAAAAAAAATTGCCTACAAGGTATGTAAAATTTTACATCTAATTACAGTGGCCACACTACAATTTAGAGATAAAAGAAGGATCAAGAGGCTACAAGAGCCCCCATTCTGATACTGTAGGTCCCCAGCTGGACGGATTAAGTTCTTGAGAAGCTTGTGTTGCATCTAATGCTCTGCATGTGTAGTTACGCTAGTGTAACAAGACTTCTGTTCCCTTTCTTCCCTCCTTTTAAGGGAAAGTGTGAGCTGGAGTGAAGCACCCAGCAAACATCCCAGAACAGACAAAAGTACAAGAATTTCTACCCAGAGTGTGGTGCAGCCCCTTCAGTCTATTCATAAGACCAGTTTTTTAAACATGAAAGTTGAATGTTACTAGATAGATCATGAATAAATCGTAAGCTGAATGGTCAATGCACTGGAAAGGACAATATAAAGAATTCAAGCATCTTTAGAACCTTAGCTACAGCTTTTTGCAGCATCTTGCTCGTCAAAAACATGGCCTATTTTCTCTGACAAAATGTGTTAGATGTAATTGGTTGCCACAGCAAGCATCCTAAAAATATGACAAAGGGAAGTGTGTATGATGCAGAAAACTCTGCTTCACACAAATCAAGATCTAGGTACAATCAAGATAAAAGCATAAGGTGGAAACTTTGGCAAACAGGTGCACAGACTATTTGGAATTGAGTCCAACACGTATTTGCTTTACACAACCATTTGAGATAAAAGTTATCATGTAAATCCTCAACTTGAAAAAAGCAAGGTTTCTCTATTCTTCACGCAAAATTCTGCATGATCTTTCCCATTCATCATGCTATGCCGCTATATACATATACAACTTAAGAACAGAATGGTACACTACACTGAATTTCAGCATGACCAGTAGATAGAAGATGGATACTTTCTGCTCCACATAAAATTTACAACCACAGAAATGGCATAAGCCCTCAAAAAAGTTACTTCAGTTCCTTGAATAAGCCCTTAAGGATAAGATGTTAAGATATCAATGAACTAGGTTAAGCAGCCACAATCAGGGTAGAAATAGTTGTAGTTTTGATGCAGATTCCCAACTAACAATTTGAAAAGTACTGAGAAAGCAAAAGATGCAGATGTTGTGCCGTTCCCCCACCCTGTCTAGTTTCTTATGTGGCAAAACTAGAACCCTGCTTGCTAAAATAGGCAGCAGAGATGTGATCAGTGGAGGAATGGAAGGCACAGCAGCTGCATGCTCTCCCATCACTTCCAAACATTTATACATCATCCAGGGGCCAAAGTGGCCCTCCAGGCCCTTCTATCTGGCCCCCAAGGCTCTCCCCAGGGCACACCCCTCATAAGCCCTGATTTCAATCCTCCTTAAATGTTTTTGTCTGGCTACAATCAATGTAAATATCAATGTTAGTCAGAAGCAGCTGAGTGAGGCATGGGATTTTAGGGTGGTATTCAACTTTTTGAGATAGCTCCTGGATTAACAGTAGTGCAAGCAGATTCCCTCCCCCCCCACCCCAGCTTTGCTCTGGAGAGTTGGTGGTACCCCCAGAACAGATTTAGGGAGTGTGTAGGAGAACATTCTGTCACACAAGGAGAAATCCATGTGTCAACATAACACTCACCTTAGTGCTCCATTTAATACAAACCTAATTTACAGGAAAATTCACTTTCCTTTAAAATAGGCTTCCTCAAACTTGGCCCTCCAGATGTTTTGAGAATACAATTCCCATCATCCCTGACCACTGGTCCTGCTAGCTAGGGATCATGGGAGTTGTAGGCCAAAAACATCTGGAGGGCCGAGTTTGAGTAAGCCTGCTTTAAAAGCTTTTTACACAGAGAAATTTTCTTACCTTAAAGAGTCTTGGGAAAACATCAGTAGGCTGCCCTCTTACTACAAACAAGCGTGAGTTGAGTTTTCGTAAACTGTTATCCAAATCTTCCAGGGACTGGAGTAAAAACCTATGGAGAAGAAGAAATAAGATGGCATCAGCAGCTGTTGGGTCAAGTAGTTAAGGGTCCTCAAACTCCAAAGCAAAGAATTCAGCTCCTTATCTATCAGTGCTTGGCAGTCCTTTGCCAACACTTACATTTTATATTTTCTTCTCCTTAAGAAGAAAAAAATGTATGGCAGAAATACCAATCAGAAATACCAGGTTGTGGAATCAGAAGTTTATGTTTATGCTAGAGAATAATTCAATTGCATGAGCTCTTCCATCACCCTTGATGAACTCTTCCTCTACATTTTTGCCTTTGAGCCAGGATACTAGGTTGGAATCAAGCTAGGCAAAGCTACCTTTGGGCACCCTCTGAAGGATATATAAGGATTGTAGAGGTGTGTGAAGAGAAAAGAGACATTTAATTGCACTAGAGTAAATCCTCTCACATAACACTAGATTCTGCACAAATATGTGCACAAATCATACTTTTCATACAAATCATACTTTTCATTTCCATTCATTTAATTTTCTTAGTTGATTTGTCTTCCAAATAAATTCTTCTTTCCCATTGCTACATCTAAGAAATGATCCATGTGACAATTTGCTATCAATCCTTTCATACCCAAATCAGGAATGTACACACACACACACACGCACGCACGAACTGCCACTTTTGCATACATCTATCACTGTAGAGGTGAATTTTTCCACTTAAAAACAAAACAGAGAATATAAACAGTTTAATTTTTGACATTTTACATTACAAAATGTAGAAATGCAAGACTCGTTGCTAGAATGCATGTTCTAACTCTATACACAAGCATTGAATTTCAGAATCACATCACATATCTTCCTTGTTTGCATTTGAGTGGAAAAGTCAAACTACCACTATTAATTTAGGCTTTTCTCCGTAAAACAATCAGATCATAGAAGAAAACAATGGTGTGTACATGCACATAGGGCTAAAAGACATAGAAGAATTTCAGCAGACTTTAATCCTAGGTAAACACATGCAATTAAAAGGTTGAAAGATGCACCTCTTAGCTTAAAATAAAATTGTAAAACATTTAAATAAAGTAGAAGGCAGCAGCCCAGGTGGTAGCTGGTCTTGTAAATGCTAGAATACATAACATTATGCCAAAAGCAAGATCTTGGGAAGGTGTTTTAACTGTATATTATGCTTAATTGATTTTCTGCCTCACAGACGTGCAGAAGCAAGGTCAGGCAGATCCACGATTGCTGCTTGAAGCATTGATAAAGCTATTAACATTAACCCAGGCCTATAAAAATCTTAACCAAAATATTATTTTCTATCAACCTACATTCCAATGGCTATTAGAGTAGTAAAATGTCCCCAAACCAATACCAGTCTTAAGGACCTTGTTGTGATCAACTGGGTGTGCACTTTGAGGATAAAAATAAACTGCAGATTATCTTGGCAAGAGCTAGATTTTGTGGGGCTGCCTCTAAAAATGACAGTGCTAGTTAGGACAGAGTGTCTCCTCACAGGGCATCGTGTTTGTAGGCGGGTTATTGGTTTGATTTTGTTTTATTGTGTATTTTACGTTCTTATTTTGTATTTTTTGTGTGAACTGCCCTATGATCTTTGGATGAAAGGCAGTATACACATTCAATAAATAAAAAATAATCATGGTGTTGACAAGCTGCTTGCAGGGCTACACCAGACCATACGTCTTCTTGTTCCCTGTCCCAAGCTAGCATGACTGCATCTGAACCACGAGTAAGAATTAACTGTGTAACCAGTTGTTGCATACACATTGGAAAAGGTGGTGGTATGGCCACTCCTTGAAGCTGATGTTTTGGATCAACTACAAATATTCTCCATTCTGGAAAGTAGAGATGGTTATGGCAAGGCAACTGCAGGCATTCTTGGATGAAATCTACACCTATTCCAATCTGGGCTCAGACCTGGCCATGGGACAAAGCTGCCCTTGGTTGCATTCAAGGATGGCCAGTGTTGACAGTGGGACAAGGGGATTACAACCTTACTCCTGCTTATTGTCAACCATGGTATCCCCTTGGCCTGGCTTAATGGGATAGGAATTGGGGGAACTGTGTTGCAGTGGCTCCAGTCTTTCCTATGTGGCACAATTCAGTGAGTAGCATTGGGAGAGTGCTTTCTGACCCTCTGGCAGTTATGCTATGGGGGTGCCGCAGGGCATTATTTTATCCCCAATGTTGGGAACAGACACCAGGAAATTTGGGGCATTAGTATGCTGATTACACACTATTTCGTTGTAACATGTGAATCAGAAGAGGCCATGAGGGCTCTGGATAACACAATGCCTGGATAGAGTGGTGAGAGGAATGAAGGAAATTAACTGAGCTTGAATCCTGACAAGACTAGGACACGGTGAGTGAATGGTTCCTGCATCCAAGAAATTGGTCAGTTTACATCCACCTGAAGGAGCAAGTATGCATTTTGGGATGGCTTATGAATCCAGCTTTGTCATTGGAGGTGGCCCCAGTAACTAGGAGCACCTTTTATCAGCTTCGACTCATACATAAGCCACAGTCCTTCCTGGATAAAGACAGTTTTACTACAATAGTCCAGGCACTGGCTTCCCCTCTGGTTCGTCCAAAACCTGCAGTTAGCACAAAATGCTGAACCAAATTGCTAACAGGAGTGAGACCTGCACTAGCTTCCCATTTGTTACTGGGCCAAATTCAAGGTGTTAGGTTGTAAAGTCGTCAAAAACTTGGGATCAGTTTACTTGAAGGATCACCTTGCCCAATCGCTTGACCATTTTAATCTACGGAACTAGTGCTTTTATAAGTACCACATAATACTCATTTTGCCATTTGAGGAATCTATCCTTTAGTGTGAAGAACCTGCTCTCTGGAACTTTTAATATTAGGAAGGCCCATTCATTGCACCTTTCTTAATGGCTGCTAAAGTTCTGCTCACGCAATCAAATGAAAACATGTATTTTTATTACATACATTTATTGTGACTTGATTTTAGCTATATTTTATTATGTATACTTGTTTTTAAGTTTATGGGTATTTTCCTATGACTATTTTATATTATTTAATCTTCTTAGAGAGTTTTAAAATTTATTTTGCAGCACAGTGTATACTGTATTTTTCGCTCCATAGGACGCACCCGACCATAGGACGCACCTTGTTTTAGAGGGGGAGAACAAGAAAAAAAAAATCTCCCACTCTCTGCTCAGCGCCCTTTCAGCGAGGCGGCAGGAGAAACGGAGCCCCTTCCATTTCTCCTCCCGCTTCGCTGAAGGGGCGCTGCGCAGCTCTCTCTCTCTCTGCTGAAGTCGGGAGAGTCTTCCTCTCCCAGCTTTAGCAAAAGGAACCTGAAGCCTTTGGAGCGCAGCGGGAACTTGCACTGCACTCCAAAGGCTTCAGGTTCCTTTCGCTGTTAGTTAAAAAATAAATCTGGAGGAAAAACCGTGCCAGGGTGTAATTTTTACCTTCAAAAACTATGTAAAAAACTCTGGAAGACAGTTAAGCCTCTTACTATATTAATGATGTACATGTAAAAGAGTATGTCCAAAATGTTAGCTATGTATCTGTTGCAAGTGATATTCTTCTGCCCCAAGTGAACTTTCTTAAAGCAGCCAAATTACATCTCAAGTCTCACAAGGTATTTCTCTGACTTAAACATAGAATAATCCTGAGCCAAACTAAGCATGCCATAACAGGGCTTTCCCAGCTTCTTCACCTAGTATTCTGTATGTTGAAACTACATTAAGTATACACTGCAGGTATTTCCAAACTAGTAGAACAAGAATGTCTTATTAGACAAGGTGCAGCCTATCCTAAAATGACAGCATCATTCCAGCAGCTATGCCAGCTGCCAACAACAGATTTACTCCCTTTTACAGCTGCTCCAGCAATCTCATTTTTTCCATATTTTTGTAGAGGGTGAACATATTCACAGCTAAGTGGTGGTTTTCAAAGTGTATTATTCTGTTAGAAGTACAGAGGGGGACACAAACGTAACATAGGAATTACTCACAAAACTACTCTCAAATTACAAACAGCCTAAATTATTTTACATGGGTATGGCCTACTGAACTTACAGCACGTATGGAGAGAATTAGTTTATGCTCCATTTATTCCAGAGAAGTATTTTGTGTATTGCGACCCTAACAAGCTCCCTGTTTTCAAGATTAAAAGAAATTTAAACAAAGCCATGCAACATAGCAGCTAGTACAGTGAAAAGGCATTTTTAGATGATAATATTTGCTTTCCCTTAAAAGCACAAGCAAAATAAAAGTATCAAGGGTGGGATTCATTGTTGTACTATTACAAACTTCCCACCCCTGCAAGCATTTCAGCCTGCCAAATAAAACAACCTCCCCTTTCCCCTGTTCTGGGTGTTCTCTTTACCCTCTGATCCAATTTTGGAGGATGCTGGGGGGGGGGTGCCCTGGAGCTCAAGGGGAAGTCCTTGCACAAGACAGGGTTTCTGTTAAAGGGTATCATTAGGCAAATCCCACCCCTAGTTTCAACTTGTTTTGTTGCTGTCATATGTTATAAAAAGATTAATAGCCTCCATGGTTGCTTAAATATTGCTCCAAACGTCTTTTGATGTATTTAGGCAGTCAGAAAGGATGCCAGATATGATTCAGTTGTGGGTAGGAGAGACATCCTTGTCCTTAGGGTAGTGGCAATCGAAGGGGCAAGTAAGGTGCTTCCCTTAGTTGGTTTCCATAATTGTGGGGGGAGGGGGGGCGGGCTTCTCTTTAGGCAGCATCAGTGAAATAGTATTCATTCAATAACAGCCTTATACTGTATTTAGGCACTAGCCTAGTAGCTACAGGCAACTAGAAATTCCATGCAGATGAGTGGTTTGAATTCCATGCAGGTGAGTGGGCTGGCAGAGGACAAGAGTGCTTTGTCCTTCATCCATGTCCTGGACAAAAACAAAGCATGCTGCTGGACAAGGAAAGCCCTCTTCCCCAGCCCCAACACAGCAATGCAGCTCCCTGCTGCCAATCCCACAAAATGGCTAGTAATTTTTTTTAACCTGCAAGTAACTTTTGTGAGCTTATTTTCAAGCATGCTCCAATAACCTGACTACAGTCTTTGGGCAGTGAGGCCATACGTGGCCTTCCTTAACAGACACAAGGCATATTACCTTTGGAAATAAACAGAATACAATGGTACCTTGGGTTAAGTTCTGGAGGTCCGTTCTTAACCTGAAACTGTTCTTAACCTGAAGCACCAGTTTAGCTAATGGGGCCTCCTACTGCCACTGCGCTGCCACCATAAATCTCTGTTCTCATCCTGAAGCAAAGTTCTTAACCCGAGGTACTATTTCTGGGTTAGCGGAGTCTGTAACCTGAAGTGTATGTAACCCGAGGTACCACTGTACTCTATGGCAAAAGAACAGAATCTTTGGATGCTCCAATTTACTTGTTGAAATCCAGAAAAGAACATGATGCAATAAATCCAAAGTGTAAACACCAGAAAATCCTATTGGATACTGTACTTGTGATGTCATCTTTACAACAACACTCCCCGCCCCCATGGTTAAGTTCAAAGGCAACTAGGGGGTTGCAGCACTCGTCTTGCTTTCAGGCTGAGGGAGCCGAAGTTTGTCAACAGACAGCTCTCCGGGTCATGTGGCCAGCATGATTAACCCGCTTCTGTTGCAACATCTACTCGCACTGGCGTGCTTTCGAATTGCTAGGCTGGTAGGAGCAGGGACAGAGCAACGGGATTCGAACCGCCGACCTTCCTACTGGCAGGCCCAATCTAAACCACTGAGCCACCCACGTCTCCCCCCCCCCAACACACACACGTAACAGACGCATGAAAACAGATGCAGCGCTGACACTCCTTTTGTTTCATAAGCTGGTTTCCCCTCATTTTCTGCTCCTTCTTCCCTTCCTCCGATTTTTCTGACGTCTTTCACGCGCCCGCCTGCAGCGACACACTCCGCGCGCAAGGCTTCGCCCAGGAATCGCTGCGAGCCTCCTACGCGGCTCCTAACACCAGCAGGCCGGAGCCGAACCCGCAGCCGAAGAGAGCTGCGTCTGGAAGTCCCAAGCTCAAGCCTCGTCCCCACTGGGCTTAAACCCCCCCCCCCCACACGGCGCCCCCTATCGATTCTCTGCGCCCTGCCGCGCAGTTCTCGCGCCGCTCAAGTTATCAATTACTCCCACGGGCTCCACGTCAGTAAGGCGACCGAGTTAACCTGCAGGGGGGCCTTGTAGTCCAGCTAAGTCTGGGGCGTTTTACAGTGGTACCTCAGGTTACATACGCTTCAGGTTACAGACTCCGCTGACCCAGAAATAGTGCTTCAGGTTAAGAACTTTGCTTCAGGATGAGAACAGAAATCGTGCTCCGGCGGCGCGGCGGCAGTGGGAGGCCCCATTAGCTAAAGTGGTGCTTCAGGTTAAGAACAGTTTCAGGCTGAGTACGGACCTCCGGAACGAATTAAGTACTTAACCTGAGGTACCACTCTATTTTAGGCCACTGACGGACGGAGCTTCACCTTTTCTTGAGCCCGCTCTCCTGTTTCTCAAAACTTTGCACCCCCCATGGCACGTCTGCCAACACCCTCCGCGTCGGGCACGGGGGTGAGAGGCAGCCTCCCCCTCCCCTCCTACGTCCTCGCGCCCCAGCTCGCGCCAATTCTCCATCCCCAACTCCCCCGCCCCGCGCGCCCACTCGCGATGCCTCCCCCGCCCCTCACTCGCTCACCGCCAGCGGTTGATGCCCACAGCCGAGGAGGCCGCGAACCAGGGGTCCAAGATGTAGATGCAGCGCACGGGGCCACCCTCCCGGATGGCCGCCTGCAGCGCGGGGTTGTCGTGGAGCCGCAAGCCGCGGCGGAACCAGTGCACGGAGCAGCGGCCGGTGGTGCGGGCGTCGCGGCCGCCCGAGGTCCGAGAGCCCGGGCCCATTGGGAAAGCAGTCGCCATTCCGTCAAGCAACGCAGCCGCCAGAAGAAGCACAACCGCCGCCCGGGTCTGTCAGGCGCTCTGTGCCCCGCCCGGCTCCCAACCGCCACACTTGGCGCGGCCCCTCCCGCCCGGAGCTCGCGCGCAGAAGCTCCGCCCCGCGAAGCCCATTGGTCGCCCGTGCTACATAACATGGCCAGGCCCCCCCTACACGTTCCAGGGATGCGGCGCGGCACGTTTCTGCGGCGTGTAGCTGCCGGGGGCGGAGGCCGCGCCGCACAAGGGAGAACCTTACCAAAGGGCAGGCGGGGCAGGCAGGTGGGGCAGCCCCTCCAAGATCCCGAACCCTACGTGCCTTTCGAGCTGAAGCGCTGGTTGAAACATAACTGTCAACTTTCAGATTTGAAAATAAAGGATCAGCAGCCTCACCTGTGCCGGGGACAGTCTACTCTACGGGATATCTAACAATCCGGGATAGCAGCGGGAAACGGCGCTGGAATAAGGGAATTTCCCGCAAAAAAGGGAAGGTTGACAGCTATAGGTTGAAAATCGGGCCGGTTATGTGTGTGGAAACGTGCCCCGGACACAGAATTAATATCCATCCTACGGGATAGTTCAGTCGGTAGAGCATAAGACGCTTAATCTCAGGGTCGTGGATTCGAGCCCCCTGTTAGCCATTGCAGGGGGTTGGACTAGATGACCCCTGGGGTACCTTCCAACTCTAAAGTTATATGATTCAACAACAGACCGGCGTGTTTTTCGCAAATGAGGCAACCCACAAAAGTGCCTCGCTGATTCATTTCTCCCTTCAGTTCCTTTCTGTTTTGAGGTGTGTTTAAAGCAGGCACGCCTAACGCTGTCTGCATGTGTACAGTCTAAAACTGGGGAAAGGCACACAAGCAAAGCAGTCTAACTGCTGTTTGTCTCCGGCATCTGGTCTTCAAAGGCACACTGTTGACACATGGAGGTTATGTTCCCAGCTATTAGCATTGGCTCGTTGCCTGCAGCAGGTCTGTCCGTGCATTTATGCAAACTTTAAACGCTGGTTATAAGGTCATCATAACATCCTGTAGCACTCCTGTGATCAGTGCAGCACCTTATGTGGACAGGGAAGGGTGCAGAGCTGGGGGCGGGGGGAGAACAGTATCTAGGAAAGGCATAAGAAAATAGTTATATCCGAGATCTATGCATAATTCTTTGAAAGTTAATGAAACAAATATATATTTTTTTACTTCCAGATAAACTTGCTTATAATTAGATTGGAATATTAAGGGCGTTTTTCACATTAACAGCAAGGCTGTCTTCCTGTCGTATACACTTTTGGGGGAGTTGATCCCAGTGAAATTTACTTCAAACTAAATATTAATGGTGAATACAAAAATATAAAAATACCCTCCTTTTGGTCTGACATGTGTTTGTTGTGATTGCCATCCTAAATCTACTTCACTGGGAATAAGTCTCGTTTAAATCAACACATCTTATTTCTTGAATATACATGTGTAGGCTGACACTGTTAGGTTGCAATTTTAAGCCTTTAAACTTTGTAGTGTCTTTCAAAAGAGTTTGGCTTTCGTCTTCCCCAGTAGCTTAATGTGCTTAATTAAGGCAAGTGGAGCCATTTACTTTATGTTGGGTTGCTGACTGACCAGAGGGAAAAAAAGCAAAAACAAATTGCTTGGCTTGCTCTTGTGACTTCAACAGGAACTCTGTGTGCAGAATCAGCTGGTGAAGTTTTTCACAGCATGGAGAGAAACATTATTGTCTATTGATATCTGTCCATCCAGCTGCTTTTAAAAACAGTAAAAGCAGTGACAGTCTAAAAAGTTAGGAAAACTAGTTTAGTGAACACCTGGATGATTTGGCACATGTGTGAGTTATGTGTGCTTGTCCATGCAGGAACTAATCCAAGGAAGATCCTGCCTCAGGATTGGAGGCTGGACCCAGTGGCTTTCAGTGATTTGCCAGCAGAGTTATAGGTTACCTAAGCCTTTGGTTTGGTAACCTGTAATCTGTTCCTATGGTGATACGGGCTCATTTAAAACAGGGAGTAGCACCTTCTCCTTCCAGCAAAACAAGGAGTCATTGCAAAGGAGTTCTATTCAAGGCAGTGTCTGAGCTATGGGAACTAAAGGGATTCCCTTCCTAATGTAGGGTGGGACCTTTAACTGCTGCACAACAAGCTGTAGTGAGGTAATCACCCGCCAGATTGTCCCATCCTTCTTAAAGGTGCAGGATCTCTTCCAGCTCCCACTCCAAAAATTGCCAGCCTTATTCCTGATGTCAAGGAACACAACATCATGCATGAGATACATCCAGGTGATATACATAGCTGCACCAAGAGCCATTTTGCTACTAGAAGCAAAGGACAGGCTGTCACCCACTCTCCATTCACAGAAGTCCACCAGCAGCTGAGCCTCACTTGAACACTAACCCACTGACACAGACTAGCTTAGGGGGCACAGGGCTCTGTCCTTTAATACCTTGCTGCCACTTGCTCATCAGTCTGCTGGGCGGCTCCTAGTTCCCTCTCTGACAAATGGTGCAACACAGCAGCAGTGGCACCTACACCCATCCCATGCGCAGAGCAGCAAACGTAATGTGCACGGTGCCTGCCAGAGTATGTGAGCTGGGCTGGTTGCCACTCTGCCTGCTCACTTGGTCAAGAGCCTTTTTCAACGACACCATCATATTTAGAGAAGGCAGCCCAGGCGAGCAACACAAGCGAGCATTGCCATGATCAGACTTAGGAGGATGGGAATGATTAATGGAGGGTTGTGAAGGAATTCCAGAGAACGGTTGGAAGGCGGCCACCTCATCTGCTGCCACATGGTGGGTTTGATCAGGATTAAGTCTTGGATCAACACTGCTTGCACTTCCAACTGTACCCTTCTTGCTGTCTTCCTTTCTTGGCTCCACATTTCTTCGTGCTCTCAGTGGCTCTGTGGGTTTACATACAGTAGAAACTTTATTATTCACCATAAATGAGTGTTTGCTCAGCGGAGGCCTCCTATAAATGCTGTCTTCTGGCAAGGCCAAGAGCAATAGCGATAGCAATAGCAATACTGTAATAGCATGTCCTCTTCCTGCAATCATCCTCTTTTAACAGCTTCGACTTGAGCTTTGCCAGTAACAAAAGGGCACATTTCCATTGCCTGCAAGATGTCCAAGACAGTGACAATCCCACCCTTGGGTTAAAAACACTAATGAGAACCCCTTCCCAATGCATATTACGTGCTGGAAAAGGGCCAGGATTCAACCCTGTGCAAAAGGAACATCCAATAAATCAGGGAAGCAGAGGGGCACAGAGGGAAGTATCTGTTCTGCTACTCAGTGGGTCCCTCCTAGGCCAGGGAGCCTTAGGCATGGGGAACAAAAGTGCTCCTCTTGGCACTCAAAACACCCCCCAGATAACACCCTGAGTGTTTTTACCCTACTGGGATGTTTCCTTAAAGTCTGAACATGCCTCTTGCTTGCCTGGATAGAGGCTAGAGGTGTGTGTCTACTGTTCCAAGATAAAATTTGCATTCATTACTTCATCCGCTTTTGCCTCTGGTATGTAGTTTTGCCACTGCACTCTGGTATGTAGGTTTGCCACTACACTCTTTTAGAAAGTAGAACAAATACATAATACTGTAGGGAAGAGCTGAATCTGCAGCATGTAGAATTTTTTTTTTAAGGTGATTTTGGTGTTACTGTTAAAAATATTAAAGGTGCTTTTTCCTTGTATGAATGTCTGCCATGATATTGTAAATTCTCCCTACACTCAAAAAGGAACTTATATTAAGTTTTGGCAATATGCAAATATAAGCAAGTTGATTTAAGTAAATAACTAATAAATAATGGCTATATGCTTATTTAATGATAGGCTTGAAAGTGGGGTGGGATAGTATAAAGGCACATCTTGTGTAAAGATTTGATCTGTATTAATTCCTTCTGTGGAAAAATGCTGTCTCAAGTGATGCTGGCCCACTTGTGAACAGTGTTTGCCAATTTATGACAATTCTCTTGAACGTTGTTTCTAAGACCTACAAGAAAGATTTAGGAACATAAGAAGAGTCTGTTGGATCAGGCCACGTGGCCCAACTGGTGCAGCATCCTGTTCTCCCAGATGCCTGTAGGTAACCAACATCTTCCAACATCTCACTTCCCTGGATGTCCACTTCAAGAATCCCTACTGTCATTTGATTAGAAGTTTAAAATGTCGTGAGCTTTTCTGAGCTATGATTTTAGGGAGTTGGACTCATGTGACTCTTCCAGAAGAGTCACATGGCAGTGGCCTTGCTCTGACTCAGGTGTGGCACTGGTCTATCAACATACGGCTCTGAAGTTCTTGTGCATGGCTTCCACTGGCAGGACTCAATGCCCTAGTAGGTACACATGTTAAACGGGGATCACCAACATTTGGAATTTTGAGGAAGTCCAATGGGGGGGGGCATGACATGGCACAAAATGACTGCTACATTCAAAAGAGCAGGAAAAAAGACAGGGGCCAACCACCCACCAAAAACAAGTGCAGCCATTTCCTCTCCTCCAATTACTTCAGCCACCACCACACTTGGGCACGGAGAGAAGTTCTTTGCATCAATTCTCTGGCATCCAATGAAATATGGGCATGTTTAAAGGATGTGTGTTCAGTATAGGAGAGGCAGTGCTAGTTCAAACAGGAGCTGAACAGGAAGAGCAAACAGTCTCTCCTGCACTGCAGATTTTTGGCAAGATATTTACACAGGAGAAACTGGTGCCAGCAGCAAGGGGTCACTTTCACGATCCTTGAGATAACATATGCTAGCACCAGTAGGCTAGGAGTGAGTTAAGGCTTTAAAAAGAAAAATAGCCTAGGGTTTAGTTTACATGAAATCTTCTGCTTGGAGCCATCCGTGGCCTCCTTTCACTATTTATCCCATTCACCTTACCATTGTCCAGGAAGCAGTCAAGCCACTCAAAATAGTAATAATGGTGAACCATACTTTTATTAAATAAATGTAACAATCAAAGTTCCACAGTGGAAGATTCGTTTCCCAATACAAAATCATAGAAGATTGGGGGGGGGGCACAGACATGAGAAAAAGGCAACAAGGCAAATGTGTGAAACATTCCAATGAGACGTGGGCTCTTGGAGCCCATGGGAGGGTCACTCAGTAAAGGAGTGCATACGTATCATTAAATCCTATCTCTCTGAAGAGCAGTGGGCATGCTGCCATTTTAGTTTCTTCAGAGCCCATTAAATGCAGGTCAGGCTGGCCACTGACATACTTTCTTTGATCAGTGATCCTGGGGAGAAGAGTTGGGCCTAGCACGACCGCTACTCAGTTAAGAGCTGGAATTTCTCAAGGAATTGTGGGAAGGCCAGACCACCACTTTTCAAAAGTCCTCAGGCCCAACTCGCTTTCTCGTGAGTCAGCCCTGAGACCCAATGACACTCCACTTAGAAATGAACTTGATAAACAAATGGTGCTGTTCGAAATCCTCCACAACCCTCACTAAACCCAAATGCATATCCTTTGGTGTCTCTGGGGGTATTTCCACTCACCATAGGAAGGTGGTGCCCTCGTATTTCTTGGTACAGATTTGCCCCATGGGGGCAAAAGGGGTTAATGACCAAGAGGTTAGTCCTTCAGCAAGCACACCAGATTGCATTGTGCGGGAAGACAATGTAGAGATGCACCTTCACAGAAAGCCCACTCCCCTTGGGGCAAACATAGGCAGAATCCCTCTACTCTTATTTCTTTCAAGTCTTCTTCTATTGGTCCTTTAACAGAACACACACACCTTCCTTTTAGCAAGGGATAAGCAAGGCGCACAAAGTCAAGTAGCTAGTAGTGATAGCAACCATTTTTTCAGGAGTGACTTGACTGACCACAAGTCCCTTATCTGAGCTCCCCAGCCCCACCACCAACCCTTGTCACCTCCGTGATAGAAAACCAATTGTGAAAATCCCCCCCTTGACCATGATTACCACAGCAAACTGTATCTGTGGAGGAATCTGGCCCGCCCGCCAATTTCCACCTCCCACATATTTGCAGCCACAGGATTTCCCGGCCTTGCGGACTCCAAGCCCTGGCTCTCTCCTCAGCCAAGCTCCACTGCATCTATGCACGCAGGCTGCAAGTGCAGACAGTGAAGGTCCAGCCTGGGGCGAGTTTAGACACCAGTCTCATTTTTCTCGTTTGCTTTGGGAATAGGTTCCTCCTGCACCTTCTTCATCTCCAGCCCTTTCACCCAGGTGTAAGCAAAGGAGCCCCCGAGAACCATCATGTTACTAGTCCACCATAGGAAGCTCTTGGTTTCTTCGTAATAGCCGACTGCTAGCACGGTCTGAGCACATGCTTTCGCGGTCCCGGAGACGTTGTGAGTGAGCGGGCTGGTAAATTTGATCTGAAGTCCTGTCACATAGCCGATAGCGAAGCCAAACACCCCGCTCAGAGTCATCATGCCCCAGAAGTTGAGGCTCCCCAATTTATCAAAGTAGTAGAGTGTATGGAACTCACCAGAGAACAACATGAGCGGCAGGAACAAGATACAGGCATTGATGTTGTTATAGAACGTCAGGCGCCAGATGCTGCTATCCACAGCAGGCAGCACTTTTTTAGTGTAGATCGCATTGAGCGAGACGCAGAGGCTGGCCAGGATTCCAAAAACTATGCCCGCCCAGGACAATGTGCCTTCAGCTCCTTCCTGGTCTATACCGAGCCAGAAGCCGCCTGCGAAGCAAAGAAGACTGGTGACATACAGTACTGGCCAGGCAAGAAAAGCACAAGAAGAGCCTCAGAATTAGCAACTTAATCCTTAAGATGCGAGACTTTGACAACTCAGGAGGGGAGAGCAGTTTCTACTCCCTTAGTGTTGTTTATCTTTGGAGATTTGTGGACGCACATCAAGACTGTCCTGATTCTTCTGGGGATCGTTGAAAAGGAGAATTGGGAACTCCTGCAGAGCACTGATTACAAGGAAATGTGTTTTTGTTTCTAAAACTTTAATGGAAAGTCCAAAATTCCAACACAATATTGCATTTGAGTAAGCATTTTGCTGCTGAATATCTTTAGGGCTGGCTCAATCAGCTGCCCTCCCTTACTGAGATTCTGATTCTTATTGGGTTCTGACTCTTGATTTTTAATTCTCTGTTTTCTGAACTCTTCAGTTTTATTTGGGAGAGGCAATTGTGTTTTGTTTTTATTTTGTTTCTAGGAAATGTTATTGAGTGTTGTTGTGTTTTTATGTAAGCCACTTAGATATTTTTATTATATTAAGACGTATAATATTTTTGAACAAATAAATAACTTTGTAGTGGGAAGAGGAGATGGACTTGTGGGGCAAGAAATGGTAATTGTAGAGAAATACTAAGCTCCGAAAGTTGCTCAAGCTTCTAGCTTTGACAGCAGCATCTTTTCTCAGTATTCCCTCACTCAGCTCAAGTCAACTTCTTCCACAGATGGTGACTATATGTTGCTAAGTTTTTCTGCATAAATATAAGAGCTTAAAACTTTTATGTGGAAAAATAAAAGTTTATGTGCAAGCCACTGGATTTTTCTCCCATGTGAAACGTAAGCATGTATCTTCCATGTGCTATCATAAGTACTGTATGATCACCCCCATCACTAATGGAGATTAGAAATTTACATGCTAGTACTACCTACCAGTTTAGAATAGGCAAGCATCTCTCAGCTTGTAACAGACCTAAACATCAAGTGTTCCCTTTAATCCTTATAAGTAGTACTGTGAGTGAAACCAATGGTACCATCCATCATACCCATGGCACTTATACCTGTGAGGTACTTAATGTCACATTGTCCAACAGCAGTTTGCATTGAACAAAAGGGCCTATCCTTTTTAGGCACAGTAACAAATCAGATAAAGAACAAAGCACTAAGGGACCCATGAGTGATCATGGAATGCAATAGGGACGAACAGGAGTTCATTCGGAAACTTCACAGTCTTAACAAAGGCCATGGTTCCTTTGCACGCCATGAAGAATTGAAGATTCCTTTAAGAAGTACAGAATATTTCCTTCTGGTCAACTTTCAGCAGACTTTTCTGCCTTACCTTCCCCAGTTCTAAGATAGCACCTGACAAATTAGATTGTCACTTATGAAAGCTTTTTTAAAAAAAAAAAGCTCCAAAAAAGTTAGTCCTAAAGGTATTAAACAAATTTCTCTCTGTGTGTGTTATAGAGGACAAGAATATAACTTTCACATTTTATACAAGCTACAGATCCGTGAGGCTAACAGTCTAATTCAGCAGGGGAACAGCCTTTCAGCTGTTACCAATAGGGCCGGCTCTATCATTAGGTAGAGTGAAGCAGCTGCTTCAGGCAACAGTTGCTTGGGGGAAAGTAATGGCAGCAATTCCAGTTATTTCTCCTGAGCCATTCTCCTCTGCTGGAGGGCAGCTGTGCACACCACACCACCTGCTCTGCAGCCCCACACTAGACTGCTGCTGAGGAGTGGTGGAGAATGCTATCCCAGTATTGAAACGAGAGTCAACTACCAGTCCATTAAACTTCTGCATGTGGTCTGACTGAGAAGGGAAGGGGGGGGGCATATTGTCTTTCAGGCAGCAATATGCTATTGATAAACAACTGAAAGTTAGAAACCATACTGCAAATCATCCATAGACTCTTCTGTCCATCCTTACCCTAAGGCTGCAATTCTAGGCCTGTGTTCTTGGATTAAATCCCAGTGGGATTCAAGGGGGCTTCTAAGTGAGAGTGCATAGGCTCAAAAGGCACTGGACACAGTTATTTGTAGAGAAGCAAAGGCTTGGGGGGCGGGGAGGGAATGGGAGAAGTTAGGAACACGAACCATTTTTTTCCCTGGTTGTTTGGGGAAAAATGGGGGAAACCCTGGGGTTTCTTCCACTTTGGGGGTGGGGAGGAAACCAGTTCCCCCCACTCCCAAATTGTTCCATTTCCCCCACTTCTCCATTTGCAAATTCTACCTTACTAGAACATACCACCCCAAGGTGCTTCTCTGCCATACCATTAGACCCTACTCACCTATGATGACCCCGCAGGCCAGCAGGGCGTACAGAGAAGTGGTCTGCTTCAGGAGCAGGTAGGAGAGCAGCACATTGAAGACGGTGGTGAGGGAGCGCCCCACGTTGTAGAAGGCCACGTCGACGAACTTGAGGCACAGGTTGTTGAAGGTGATCATGCCGATGAAGACCACGGAGAGGGGCAGGACGCTGCGGGACACCTTGAGGTCCATGCGGATGGAGGGGAAATCCACGACGCCGGCCGGGCAGCAGGAGGCCACGAGGCTCAGGACCTTGCAGATGAGGACGGTGACAAGGCACTGGTAGAAGGTGACGAAGAGCGGCGCTTCGAAGCGCAGCGAAGGGCTGCCCAACAGGTACTTGTTGAGGAAGACCATGGTGATGGAGATGAACCAGTAGAGGGAGACCACCGTGGCGATGCGCAGCGCCCGGATTACGAACGGAGGCTGTTTGCCGCCGCCGCCACCGTCCTCCCCTTCCAGCTGCTGCTGCTGGAGCAGCGGGTCCGAGGATCCGCTGAGGGCCATCTTGAGGATCGCCGAGCGCTTCAGCTGCACCCTGTTCATGGCGGAAAAGAAGCGGGGGAAGAAGCTCAAGGGAGGAACGAGGAGGAGGTGCCCGCGGCCACTCGCGCCCCGACGGCCCCGCAGCCAGCAAAGGGCAGCGCCGGCAGGTTCATGGACGAGATCCCCGCGCTGAGAGCAGGAAGCCGCGGGGCAATCTCGGGGATCGCTGAAAGGATCTGGCGGCGCCGGCGAGAAAAGGCAAGGCACGCAGCCGTCTTAAGCGTACTTCACTTGCAAAGAGGACCCATTGCAATCGATCAATGGGACACGCCTCCAAGAAACGTGTTTGGCTCGGGGAACGGGAGCCAGGTCTGCGCAGGGCTCCGGCCTTCCTAGGTAAAGGTTGCTCTCACCCCCGGAGCCGGGAAGGGGACGCCCGTTCGCTCACTTCCTCTCTGCCGGAGCCCACCAGTCCCCGAGCTCGGCTCCGCCTGCGAGGGGCCGGCCCCGGCTTAAAGGAGCCGAGTGCTCCGGATTTGCCGAGGCAGCTGACGTGTCGCGATGGCGCCTGTCGCAAGATCGGGAAACATCCGAGCGACGCCGGTGGCACCTTCCGCGCGGGCCAATGTCCCTTTGATACGCCTTCCCGATCCCGCTTCCCCCGCTCGTGGGCCCGATTCCAAGCACGGGGAGAGAAAGCTCGGGCCAGCGGGCGAGCAGCTCTTTGCAACCTCGCCGCTACTCGCCTGCCCAAGGCTGCCTCGACTCGGTGCCTCCCGGTCGACAGCGGTTAGGACCCCCTTCGGACGGTGCTACGGCCAAGGCTCCCGCATGGCAAACGGACAGAGGAGGGAGTTTGAGAAGAGCCGCAGCTCTTGGACCAGTTGCCTTGAGGGCAGAAGGGCACTCAGTGGCATCTCCCGGTGGAGAACCGGTGGCCCACCCAATGTTGCTGAACTATAATTCCCAGTAGCCCCAGCCACCATGGCCAGTGTTCAGGGATCATGCAAGGTGGTGAAGGACACAGGTTATGGTCTGGGTATCTTCCTACCACAGCCTCCATGCCTATTTGCTCCTCTTGACCCTCTCATTTCCCTCTTCTCTCTGTCTTCCTGGGCGGTGCTGCAGCTAGG
This sequence comes from Podarcis melisellensis, assembly GCF_964234715.1. Taxonomy (NCBI): domain Eukaryota; kingdom Metazoa; phylum Chordata; class Lepidosauria; order Squamata; family Lacertidae; genus Podarcis; species Podarcis melisellensis. The sequence continues at coordinate 50,704,987 of NC_138528.1, forward strand.
ACGTTCCACTTCTGCTGTCTAGAGTGATGCAACCATGAGAATTGCACCCAAGGGCCCGTTTCCAACAACATACAATTGTAGAATTGGAAGTGACCCTGAGGGTCGTCTAGCTCAACCCCTTGCAATGTAGGAATCACAGCTGATTGCTACTCCTTGCAACTAGCACTTGCTTCCCTGTTTTGTTAGGTGGGTAAGTGGCACCTCTGCCACCTCCCTCTGACAAGGAGGGGAGACTCTGTGTATGGGGGGGGGGGAAGGGCACAGCAGCTATTAAACACTCACTCCCCAGACAGCCCTTCACTCACCTCTCACTTAAGCAGCAAGCAGCTCTTCTGCCTTCTTGCAACAACAACCTGTACTTCCTGGATTGGATGTTTGCTTGCTTCCTTATCTACCTTTTGGTACCACCCATCAATGAAACATGCTCATGTGGCACCAACAATATTTTGGCTATGCAGGCAGGAAAACCAGCAGCTACAGCCTTTTCCATCACTGCAACCCCACCTGGGAAGGGTCCACATGCTGAATTTCTCTAGCAGCCTTCAAAGACAGCGTGAGCTCTGCTAGAAATTATGTTTTGTAACCTTGCTTCTCCCCTCTCTCTTTCAGCTGCTATTGTTTAATTCAACTTATTTTCATTTAGTACAGTTATATCCCACCTTTCATCCCTTTACCCCCTCCCAATAAAATACCAAAGTTAATGGACATTGCCATTCAAATGGTGTGCATGCTCTGTGATGTGATCAATCATGCAGGGAGGGGCTTACCTGCCCCCCCATATTTTATTCAAGTTGGCACCCCTGCAAACCAGTGTAACAGTCAACCAACATCTCAGCCTCCAGCATACTACAACCTGGTACCTCAAACATTTCGGGTTACAAACTCCGCTAACCCGGAAGTAGTGTTGCTGTTGTTGTTGTTTAGTCCTTTAGTTGTGTCCGACTCTTTGTGACCCCATGGACCAGAGCACACTAGGCACTCCTGTCTTCCACGGCCTCCCACAGTTTGGTCAAACTCATGCTGGTAGCTTTGAGAACACAGTCCAACCATCTCATCCTCTGTCTTCCCCTTCTCCTTGTGCCCTCAATCTTTCCCAACATCAGGGTCTTTTCCAGGGAGTCTTCTCTTCTCATGAGGTGGCCAAAGTATTGGCGCCCCAGCTTCAGGATCTGTCCTTCCAGTGAGCACTCAGGGCTGATTTCCTTAAGAATGGAGAGGTTTGATCTTCTTGCAGTCCATGGGACTCTCAAGAGTCTCCTCCAGCACCATAATTCAAAAGCATCAATTCTTCGGCGATCAACCTTCTTTATGGTCCAGCTCTCACTTCCGTACATCACTACTGGGAAAACCATAGCTTTAACTATACGGACCTTTGTTGGCAAGTTGATGTCTCTGCTTTTTAAGATGTTGTCTAGGTTTGTCATTGCTTTTCTCCCAAGAAGCAGGCGTCTTTTAATTTTGTGACTGCTGTCACCATCTGCAGTGATCATGGAGCCCAAGAAAGTAAAATCTCACTGCCTCCATTTCTTCCCCTTCTATTTGCCAGGAGGAGATGGGACCAGTGGCCATGATCTTAGTTTTTTTTATGTTGAGCTTCAGACCATATTTTGCACTCTTCTCTTTCAGCCTCATTAAAAGGTTCCTTAATTCCTCCTCACTTTCTGCCATCAAGGTCATCTGCATATCTGAGGTTGTTGATATTTCTTCTGGCAATCTTAATTCTGGCTTGGAATTCATCCAGCCCAGCCTTTCGCATGATGAATTCTGCATATAAGTTAAATAAGCAGGGAGACAATATACAGCCTTGTCGTACTCCTTTCCCAATTTTGAACCAATCAGTTGTTCCATATCCAGTTCTAACTGTAGCTTCTTGTCCCACATAGAGATTTCTCAGGAGACAGATGAGGTGATCAGGCACTCCCATTTCTTTAAGAACGTGCCATAGTTTGCTGTGGTCAACACAGTCAAAGGCTTTTGCATAGTCAATGAAGCAGAAGTAGATGTCTTTCTGGAACTCTCTGGCTTTTTCCATAATCCAGCACATGTCTGCAATTTGGTCTCTGGTTCCTCTGCCCCTTCGAAATCCAGCTTGCACTTCTGGGAGTTCTTAGTCCACATACTGCTTAAGCCTGTCTTTTAGAATTTTAAGCATAACCTTGCTAGCGTGTGAAATGAGTGCAATTGTGCGGTAGTTGGAGCATTCTTTGGCACTGCCCTTCTTTGGGATTGGGATGTAAACTGATCTTCTCCAATCCTCCGGCCACTGTTGAGTTTTCCAAACTTGCGGGCATAATGAGTGTAACACCATAACAGCATCATCTTTTAAAATTTTAAATAGTTCAGCTGGAATATCATCACTTCCACTGGCCTTGTTATTAGCAGTGCTTTCTAAGGCCCATTTGACTTCACTCTCCAGGATATCTGGCTCAAGGTCAGCAACCACACTACCTGGGGTGTATGAGCCATCTATATCTTTCTGGTATAATTCCTCTGTGTATTCTTGCCACCTCTTCTTGATGTCTTCTGCTTCTGTTAGGTCCTTACCACTTTTGTCCTTTATTATGGTAATAACTTTGCCCCAGGATGAAAACAGAAATCACGTGGCAGTGGCACGGCAGCAGTGGGAGGCCCCATTAGCTAAAGTGGTACCTCAGGTTAAGAACGGTTTTGGGTTAAGAACAGACCTCCGGAATGAATTAAGTTCATAACCAGAGATACCACTGTATAGCAATGTTGCCACAATTCTGTGTTCACATTCATAGTCCCCATTTTCAACCCTTAAGCAGGATAGATTGTACATGACAGTAAGTGAGCAAACTGGCAAGTGAGCAAGCAGTGGCAAACCGGAAGCTTACTACTTACTTCCTTATTACTTGGCAAGTCCATTCAGATTACTAGTTGGATACATGCACACCATGGCTGCATCTTCCTAGCCACCAAAGCTAATGGCTGCTAATGGTTCAGTGCTTTCATTCATTTATTTATCCATCTAATCCCTTGCATGCTTTTAAATACATTATTGACTTTTACAATATATTCTGATCGTGTCTTTCATGGACTAGTTGAACCTTTGGTTATCTATATCCTTAAGATATACTGCACTACCATCATGGGTTCATGGGTTTCAGATGGGCTATTAACTTCAGAATTCTAATAAATATCTGACATTGACAAAGGCATTTTAGAGCTGGCTGCAGTTGTGGTGCTTGCCACATGCTGCCCCCTGCTGGTGGAAAGCACACACACATTTATTTATTATGTTTTGTTTCTCCTGTCGAAAGTTAGCCTAAGGCTACAATTCTAAGCACACCTGTTTGGGTACAAATCTCGCTAAATTCACTGGGAGTTTCTTCTCAGTATATTTATTTATTTATTTAATTTATATACTGCCCTTCATCTGACGATATCAGGGTGGTTCACAAGATAAAAATACAGGATAAAAGCACAAATAAATAGTTAGAACCAAAACAATAACCTCGCCTCCCACAAGCACCTTTAAATGGCCATAGAACATTAGTCAGCCAAAGGCCTGGTTGAAGAGGACCGGGTCTCCCTGGTTCCAACCAAGCATATCACAGGGAAGATGGAGACACGTAGAAGGGCCCCGGAATATTTTATTTAGTTAAAGTATTTATTGACTGCCTTTCTGAGTGCAGCTCTCAAGGTGGCTTACATGATCAAAATCCAGAAACACAGTAGTAATGCAAAAACTTTTAAAAATATGAACTCAATAGCCAGGCAGTCTCAACAGGGCGAAGGCAGTCCTAAATTATTTAGGGCTTTTATAGGTCACCGCCAGCACTTTGAAGTGTGCTAAGAAATAAATGGGAAGGCAGTGCAGCTATTTCAGTAAGAGAACCATATGCTCCCCATATGCAACCCCTTAAAAATCTGACCAACACATTTTGGGCCAACCTGGGTACTTGTCAAAGGCAGGCCTGTGTAGAATGCATTGCAATACTCCAGAAATGATGTGACTCTGGCTTGGTACATGTCACCATGGCCAGGTATGAGTTCTCCAGGAATGGTACGGTTGGCGAACTGGTCTCCATTGAACAAAGGCACTCTTGGTTGCAGTCAACACCTGGGCATTTAGTGTCAAGGTTGAATCCAGATGAACTCCCAAGTATGCACTGGTTAATCCTCACAGAAGGCAGCGATAGCTACCAACTTGGATGCCTTTAAAAGATCAGTTCATGGAGAATTAGGCTGACGCTCTACTGACATTGAGCATCTTTGTCTTGTCTGGATTGTACTTCATTTTGTTTGCCCACATCCAGTCGATTGCCATCTCCAGGCATCAGTTCAGGACCTTAAAAAAGATGGAAAGGAGAGCGAGCTGGGGATCATCTGCCTGTGGATGACACCAAAGTCCAAATCCCTAATGACCTTCCCCAGCAAGGGACACACATTGACACAGTTCGGCTAACTGAAACATTTCCCCGTCTCCTTCTATCTCTTCAGTGCATCTATGTCCTACGCAGAAAAGGATGTAAGTGCCAGTGTGAAGAAGAAGAAGAGGAGTTTGGATTTGATATCCCGCTTTATCACTACCCGAATGAGTCTCAAAGTGGCTAACATTCCCCTTTCCCTTCCTCCCCCACAACAAACACTCTGTGAGGTGAGTGGGGCTGAGAGACTCCAAAGAAGTGTGACTGGCCCAAGGTCACCCAGCAGCTGCATGTGGAGGAGCGGAGACGCGAACCCGGTTCCCCAGATTACGAGACTACCGCTCTTAACCACTACACCACACTGAAGATTTGAGGATGGAGGGAGAGGAGGTGGGGGAAAGTTTCAGAAGAGTGGCAGCCTGGTTCTGCATGCACTCACTTGGAGGTAACGCCACTGCATTCCTTATTCCAAGAAAAATGAGCACAGGATTGCAGCTTGAGTCAAGGAAAGTAGGATCACGAGTGCAGCATAGTGTAAACTGAGCTCTTATTTGAAGGGCTGGAATTTCTGATATACTGTTGTCTTACGAATGCATGCTAGCCCTTCTGCCTTATGCCACGGGTCCACCTCGCTCGGGGTGGGATGAGGGATCTTTTTTGGCCCCAGGGCGACATTCCCTCATGGGCCACAATCCAGAGGCCAGGGCCAGATGCAAAAAGTGGATGGAGCAATAGATGTGACTCATGCAGCAGGCTGCATTCCAGACGTGTCACCCTCCCACACACATTTCTCTACTCAGACAAACAAGAGGCATGATCACAGTTCAGTGACACATTCCACATTAGCAAAAAACCAGCTAAGCAAGGATGTAGATCTGGACCAGAGAGGGGTGTGGCCTGAGAAGAGTCCCAAAGGCTGGACAGAGGCTCTGGGACCTGGGGTTCCCCACCTTGCCTAACCCAGCATTCTGCCTCCAGCTGTGGAAAGCCAGATTCCTCTGGGAAGCTCGCAAGTAGGGTAGGATGTAAAGATAGGAGGCCACTCCCTATTTGTTTATTTTCCCCTCCACATCGAATCTCTGAGTTTGGAGGTTCCACTTATCTATGGTTCCTGATGGCTATTGAAGCACTTCTTCATATATTTGTCTAAACTTTTTAAAAAAGAAAAACAGCAGCAGCAAATCAACAATATCACCACATCTGGTAGTAATGAATTCCACAGATTATTATTTTTTATTATGAACACATGTCCCTTCTACTTATCTAGATCCTGTTCTACTCAAAATATACCTCTGTTTGCTTACAAATAGCATCCCCCCCAAGATATATAATAAGCAGAGATAGCAAGGACCTCTCTTGTAATTTATAGCATGGATGGCAAAACCTGTAGCCCTCCAGATGTGGTGAGACTCTCATCAGCCCCAGGCAGCACGGCCAACGGTCAGGGATGATGGGGCAGAGACATTTGGAGGGCTTCATGTTCTTTATATCCAATTTAGCTTGCAGTTCAAATCCCTTGCCTCCGGGACCTTGATGACTGGCAGCAGAGCTCATGGCAGCAAAGGAAGTGGGACAGATTGGGTGTGATCTCTTGCACAGTGCATTCATTTGTTTTATTTTATATATTTTATGTATCATCTTTTCTTCTAAGGAGGTGATGATAATTCTCCCTTTTGCTTCTTATCCTTTTTAGTCTCCTTTTATTTTTCTTTCAGAATCAGGCAACACACACACACACGGACAGTTTGCTGTTCACTATGATAACTATAAAAATATCATTTTTTAAATGGAAGTTTCTATTATGCCACATATTGATATCTCTTGTGAGGAAGTCACAGTGTTTGACATGTCTGAACAGCACACAACAGTTAGATGGACTTGAGAGTAAATTAACAGCATAATTTACTATGGAGCACGGTGGTTAGTGAATATAGCACAAGAGGTCATCCTGACATGGAACAGTTTCCTTCTCAATTACAGAGGTCACAAGATGGTAATTGATGCTGGAGGAGACATAACTCCTGGCACCACATGGTGCAGTTCCAGCAACTTCGTGTTCTGCATGTGGCATTGCGAATCAATAAGGGCCTTGTCTATTCAGTGGCGCTGCAGGTATAAGCTGTAGAGATCATTCCCAGCAACACCAAATAGTCTGCTCAAAAATATACAGGACCTATAAGTCTGCTGTTTATACGTATAACCAGGTGACAAGCTCACCAAGAGGCAGAGTTTTTCACCTGAGCTGCACTCCGTCCAGGCACATACCTGGTTAAACAATGTAAGTAAAAGGGCTTTAACTTTGTGTGATTGGTGCTGCTGTATCTCTACTAGGGGCATGAAAGTGCTATCTGATAATGATATTACTACCCACATATAAGGGTATGTGGTGACATAGAGGGCAGCCGTCCTGTAGGAAGTGGTTTGTAGAAAGATATAAATTGCTGGAGGAGCATGGATTTTGCTCAGCTTCTTTTGTCACCAAAGTAGCAGGTTTCATAGGCAAGAGGAACGTGTAAGGCTCGTCATATGTCTTGCAGTAATGCAGCCTTTCCTAACCTGAAGCCCTGCAGATGCTTTGGACTACAACTCCCATCAGTCCCAACCAGCATGGCTGATGGGAGTTGTAGTCTAAATCATATTTAGGGTACCAGGCTGGGAAATGGTCTACTAGTAGTAACCTTATTTAGACACGAAAGCAAATAGAATTGCAAAAGCCAAAACCCCCAAACAGACTGAAGAATGCTTATAGGGAATCAGGCCTGGAGATTTTGACTTACTTCAGTGCACACATCCAGGATTTTGCAACCATCTTGCACCAACCCTTTTATTATAACAGAACAATTCCATACACCACAGTAGGCAGAGTATCATGGATTAATCCAGGCAGAGCCATCTAGTCTCTTAACCAAAGATCACCCATTTACATGAAATCAGCAGGGCAGGCAAGCATAGCAGGAACGGTGACTTTTAGCAGCACAAAAGAAAACAATGCATATGTAATGTGTTATGCTGTTCCAGACTGGTGTCACCATCTGTAAGAACAAAGCAGCACAGCTTGCAAATATATGTTATAAAACAATATGCATTCCATAATGCCAAGCAGCTCCATCTTTGGCTCAGATCTGTTCTTGCTACTGAGATGGAAACTCTTTTGTAGCTTTGAAGGCCCACATCCCTGCCTCATACACATGCCGGTTTCTGAACTGTATGTTGTTGTTGTTTAAATGCCAGTAGTGTCACCCCACTTTACTCCTTCTGTGTACCTATCCAGAATGAGGCCACCCTCCAGAATGGTCTTTTACAGTGGCTGTATTCAGCAACAAGTGTATACACATTCCACGTGTACAGTATTATTAGCGGTTTTGTTCTGGGACATCTTCTCCTCTTGCTTCAGAAATGCTCTCCTATACTGCTGCATTATTGACTCTTCTCAGTGCTCAGTAGCATTGTGTCCTTCCCTGGCACCCACTGTGTGTGCGGGCTCACATGCACCAGGCGGGACCAGCCCAACCCACGCCGCTGGTAGTGCCAGGCAGGTGGGCACAGAGGGTTCATGGGGCCATGCTGTGATGTCACTTGCCCACCTAACAAGCTGGAACATGTGCAGAGGAGGGCAACCAAGATGATCAAGGATCTGGAAACCAAGCCTTATGGGGAATGTTTGAGGGCGTTGGGTATGTTTAGCCTGAATAAGAGGAGACTGAGGGGAGACAGGGTAGCCATCTTCCAATATCTAAAGAGCAGTGTCACGTGGAAGATGGAGCAAGCTTGTTTCCTCCTGCTCCGGAGGGGAGGGCCCAAAGAACTTCCTGTTTGACAGTGGAACTGACTCCCTTGGAAAGTGGTGGACTCTCCTTCATTGAAGGGTTTTAAGCAGGGGTTGGATGGCCATCTGCTGTTGATGCTTTGGTTGAGATTTCTGCATTGCAGGAGGTTGGACTAGATGACCCTTAGGTTCTTTTCCAACTCTACAATTCTATGATTCTAAGACCTAGACAGGGAAAATAATTTACATAATTTACATAAAAATGCATTTTGGGGCTTGCTGGTCTAGTCTACTTCTTATTGGACCTACAGGTCCATGAAACATTTCTCCACCCCACCTTTAATGTTTGGGACCTGCTTATACCTCACCCTCTTAACCACTGTAGTCTCTCATTCCAACAGTATGCTGGTAAAAAAATGTTACGTAAATTTCACAAACAGATCCTCTGAAACAAATGCTTAGGATGGGTGTTGGCATGAATCTGTTTGCATTTTAACAGTGCATTCTAGCCTTCTCTCTTTCATAGAAATACCATGTTCCTTACAATAGCATTCTAGTTGGATATAGCTTTCACATCTTTCATTTAATTCCCTTCATTGTCCTTTCCCTTCATTAGCATAATGTAAGTGCAGCGGTTAGAGAATGCAAAGTCCCATTGTATCTTAATCTTCTCTGTTCCCCCCACCCCAACAGCTTTTTTCCTGCACAATTCTCTGCTACAGTCTTGCCAAGATTTCTTTCAGACAAGTGGCCAGGTAAGTGGGATGGATGTTTACCATGTTCAGTTTTGTATGCTTACGGTGCCTTAACCAGGTATATAAAGTGCCTTGCACTTTGGCAGAGGCAAGCTATCCATAAATCAAAGTAAACATGAGAAGGTACACAAGCATGGGAATTTAAAACATGCAAGAAACTCTGGTTTTATGTTTCAAACTAGGTGATGATGACACATGTCCCTGTCTCACTGGGTACCACAACTCTGCCTGGCATACTATACTCTGTCCATTTTATAACATTTATTTCCTTTTCTTCAGCAAGCTTAAGGTCAGGTACTATAAGTAAACTGTTTTGTTACAAATGTAGATTTTTTTGGGGGGGGAGTGGGGAATCTATGACGCAGCATCTACTAGTGGGTTATTTCACCATTCTCTAGCTGGAACGCTAGCCCACATTTACGATATCTGTGCATTTATACTGCCAAAAAGATAGGGTTGCGTACACATTATAACTTTAAAGCCCATTCAAAGCTCATTCTTTCCTTCAAAGGATTGTAGGCACTGTAATTTACCCCCTGCAGAGTTGGAATTCCAAGAAGACCTTAAGCTGCAGTGCCCAGTATTCTCTGAGGGAAAGAATGTGCTTTGAATGTGCTTTAAAGATACACTGCACACTCAGACTGTATCTATACTGCAGCAGTGTAGTATAGGTCAGTTGATCCCACTTTCCCGCACTGACCACTTGAAAATTGCTGTGGGTCTTGGTAGACCACTTAATTGATTTTAATGCTGGTTATAGCAGTTGTACTGCACTGAGCTAGATGCAGTATGGTTTTTAATTGTATTTCGTACGGATTTCTTTTATTTCTTATTCAAATCGTAGTACAATAAAATACAGTATAAGAAATAAAAGAACCAATTGACACACAATTAAAAATAAAGATGACTATTTAATACAGTGGATGTACAGCTTTCCGTTTTCAACTGCAAATCCACAGACATGCCATAAACCACCTGACTGAAGTTTGTGGACCAGTTTGGGAACTCCTAGTATAGGTGAACTTTGCTGGGCACACACTGGCTACTGTACCCTGAATTTTGCATGGATCCATGCAACTTGCATTCTTGGCCCAGTGTCTCTCCACATTTACTTTGGTGTAGAAATGAGCAGGACTGAGCTGTGCATCAGCAAAATGGTCTGTGTCAATTGCCCCTAAAAATGTGGAATGGAACTCAAACATCTTTCTTGCACAGTATTGTTTGCTTTATTTTAATTTGTTACAGAAGCTAGCAAGAAACTTTAAAAAGAAGTTTAGGGTGCCAGCCAAACCCCAGTTTGCAATACTTGTGCATCCATGAGCAATTTATCAAAAGTGTTGGAGGACATTCATTTCATAGTGCATTTTGTCCAATATTTATGAGCAATTGCGATAAATAGCCCTGATACGAACAACTGAGTGCCTAATGCAGGCTGAAATGCAAGGCAGAACAATGAAAACATTGTTGAAGCCTGCTGAGAATGCCTATCTTTATCTACATATCTAAAATGTTTCCCTATTGAATAGCATACTTTCCCATTACCTCTACATTCTATATCAATAAAAGAACTAGATGTGTGTAGATGCTATGTTAGATATTGTGGCTAAGCTTCTTAGTGAGGGCATCACCTTCCTGCAGGACCTTGTTGTTGGTACAGCTGGGATTTGTGTATTAATAATGATAATAATAATTTTATTATTTACACCCCGCCCATCTGGCTGGGTTTCCCCTGCCACTCTGGACAGCTTACAGCATATCTAAAAAACATAATAAAAACATCAACCTCCCAATAAAGGGCTGCCTTAAGATGCCTTATAAAAGTTGTGTAATTCTTTGTCCCCTTGACATCTGAAGGGAGGGCCTTCCACAGGGAGGGTGCCACTCTCGAGAAGTCCCTGGTGCAGACCTACACAAGCTGTAGCCATCAAGCTGAAGAAATCGCATTAGCCCTATAACGTTGCGGACAGGGTACCTGACATTAGTCCCAGGAAGGCAGCTGTTGTCAAACTTTTACAAGAGCTCTAGGGAGGAATTGCTCCTCTAAGTAAGAACAGGAGCATGAAAAAAACACATAACCACAATGTAACAAAAGTAGAATCATAGAATCATAGAATTGTAGAGTTGGAAGGGACCCTGAGGGAGTCAACTAAATCTCAACTAAAGCACCCTGAGCCATGGTCATCCAACCATACATTGGATAGAAGGCCTTGACTGCTGCCTTTCAGAATCAGTTTGCCACATATACAATGACAGCAGCCTTCTCTTCTCCATTCACCAAGCCAACTCCATTTTTGCCTTCAAACCCAGCTCTTCATGAAAGCATTTCTGAAGCCACATGGCTGTACCTCCATTGCTGTCTTTTCCCTATGCCTTCCTCAGCACCCATTTGACAATCTCTAGCATCTCCCTCCACTCCTGTCTAATATACAGTGTATAAAACAGGATTTCCCAACCTTTTGGGGTCAGTGGGCACATTTGGAGTTTTGAGAAAGGGCCATTGACAAGGGTCACAGAATGGCTACCAAAACACAGGTTGCTGTTGTTTAGTCATTTAGTCGTGTCCGACTCTTCGTGACCCCATGGACCAGAGCACACCAGGCACTCCTGTCTTCCACTGCCTCCCACAGTTTGGTCAGACTCATGTTTGTAGCTTCGAGAACACTGTCCAACCATCTCGTCCTCTGTCGTCCCCTTCTCCTTGTGCCCTCCATCTTTCCCAACATCAGGGTCTTTTCCAGGGAGTCTTCTCTTCTCATGAGGTGGCCAAAGTATTGGCACCTCAGCTTCAGGATCTGTCTTTCCAGTGAGCACTCAGGGCTGATTTCCTTAAGAATGGATAGGGTTGATCTTCTTGCAAACCATGAGACTCTCAAGAGTCTCCTCCAGCACCATAATTCAAAAGCATCAATTCTTTGGCGATCAGCCTTCTTTATGGTCCAGCTCCCACTTCCAGACATCACTACTGGGAAAAACACAGGTAGCACCACTAAAAGGTGTGGGCCTACTGCTCATCAGTCTCCCATCAGTGGGGGAAAAGGCACCTATTTCAGCCACCACTATGCTTACTCACAAAAAGATGCTTTTTTCTGAATGGAAATGAGGCTGGGCTTCAGTCCTGGCATCCAGCAAAACTTGGGCATGTCTGACAGAGCATTTTCAACATAAGAGGCCAAGCAGGACCTCAGCAGGGAAGTGCAAACTGTCTCATGTGCACCATGGATTTTTCAGGATATAGTTATTTATTGAATTTGTATACCACCCTTCCTCCAGAAGGAGCCCATGGTGGCGACTGAGACCTTTCATGGGTGCCATAAGAGGTACTGGTGGGAACAATGGCACCCACAGGTGTCACTTTGGTGACCACTGAATAAGCCTTTTAGATTTCACTTTTAGGTTCTACCAGCTAGGACCAATAACATGTAGAATACTGACTGGAATGATGATATTCATTATACACGTCTTGCAATAAAAGTGCTATATACAACCGACATTCAGTCCTGTGTGGTGATTTCTGGAGAACAAAACATGCTGCTATAGTGAGATAGCGACACTGGAGGGCACCAAAGTGCCTGCTATCGGAAAACTACATAGCAGGTGTACAAGCGGAAGCTTCTCATTGATCCAATGACCATTTCATACATTTATGCAGCAACAAACCTCAGTTTGTAACCAAAAGAACTCTCAAAACGGAACCATAGCCAGTTCTGTCTCCTTGATGAATGGTTTTACATTTTTAAGGTATACACCTAGATCATCATACGAATATAAACACCCCCCCAAAAAAACTGTTAGAGGCAGGGAATCAGCTCAAACCTTTCAGAAGTGTAATGAAGAATGAAGAATATAAAGGATTAAAAGTTTTCTTATACAGTTCTAATTTCTCAAGGGTCTTGGTGAAGCTGCTAAGACCACAACTGTAAAAGGAAGCAGTTGTACAGTGCAGAGTTTCTAAATATTACTAATGGGAAGTGCTGCTGGGGATAAATATACTGTTGCCTACATGCACCTCAGTCACTGAGCAGTGAGAGATTTCAGGGATGCCAGCACATACCTTGGGTATAGTTTTCTTGAAATGGCAATGCTTGGAAATGGAGGCATTGTCTGTGATACAAGGCTTATTCACGCATATAGACTGGCTGAGCATAAGATGGAGAGGTCACAGCATTAGTACTGTAACAGATCCTGCTATAAAATCATAGGGCTTGAAGGGATCCCAAGAGGACATGCAGCCAAACCTCATTCCTATGGCACTGTGTTGTTGCCATCAACATATGCACTTGTGGACAGGGGGCATAACCACCAACGAGCCATTGCTAACAAACAGCCATTAGACAGTTCAGTAGATGTATAATTTCTGAAGGAGTTCTACATCCTGTGTCAAAGATGTCACTGAACCAGTCGCAACAGATCCTGTGACAGATGTGGGTCTCTATAGTTTCAGTCTGCATCCCCTCGGGCACAATGTGTAGCTGGTGATATAGATTGGTCAGAGATCTGGATTCAGTGTGTTCCATCCCTTGTGGCGTTT